>NW_028232785.1:36002412-36509154 GCF_057557595.1 Rhyacophila brunnea
AAAACCCAGACAGAAAACCACACACCAACCCGTTTGGACAGCGTGGTGTGTTACGTCCAAATACCCCCATGAAACATAAACAAAAATCTCGGCCCTCATTCTCCGGAGGCCAACCTGACACTGATCACGGCAGCAATCAGCAAGGGAAGGCAGAGGGTGCTAAGAATCCCCGGAAAGACGGTAACGGCTGCCTACCGATGACCATTGCCACCTATAACGCGAGGACATTATCCAGCAACGCCAAACTTCTAGAGCTCGAAGAAGAACTCGAAAAAATCCATTGGGATGTTGTCGGGCTCAGCGAGGTAAGACGACAAGGAGACGATATCGTCAATCTCCACAGCGGACATGTACTCTGTTATAATGGGACTAAGACCGGACGCACAAGCGGTGTCGGATTTTTAATCCACAGACTCTGGAAAGATCGCATAGTTGAATTTGATTTCTCCTCAGATAGAGTAGCAAGTTTAACACTTCAGCTCAGCAAAAGATACCAGATTCTGATTTTGCAAGTTTATGCGCCCACTCAAAACTCACCTGATGAAAAAGTGGAGGAGCTATATGAAGAAATCAGTACGTTGAAAAATAAACGGAAATGTCACTTCACTATCATCATGGGAGACTTTAATGCACGAATCGGATCTCAACACCAGGATGATGTAGCGGTCGGGCACTTCGGACATGGCACCAGGGATGGCCGAGGAGACATGTTAGTAGAGTTTGCGGAAAACCACAATCTCTACATCATGAACTCATTCTTCAAAAAGAAGCCTTCTCGAAAATGGACATGGCGAAGCCCAACAAAACGAACTAGCGAAATCGACTACATCCTCACCAACAAGAAGGATATTTTTCTAGACTGCACAGTCATTAACAAATTTAATACTGGCAGCGACCACCGAATGGTAAGGTGTAAAGTACGATTTAACATCAAACGTGAGAGATCCAAACTGATGCAGAAGCCCAGAGTCCGCAGAGGCTTGAGAAGCAGAGTCGAATTCCAACAAGAGCTGGAGAACAGGCTAGTGGCTTTCCTGGCTGAAAATGACCCCCATCTCCCTACAAAACACCGATGCAGTAACAAAAATCATTATAGAATCTTCGGAAGAGACAGTTGCTGCTGTGGTCGAACGAGTAAGCAAACTTTCAAAGGAAACGTTGAATCTTATGAAGCTGCGTAGGAGTACGAAAAGCGAACAACAAGTTGCAAATGATCTCGAGTACTCCACGCTGTGCAAAACTCTACGTAAAAACATACGAGAAGATCTTCGTAAGTTCAATATGAACCTTGTTGAATCAATTGTTGCGTCAGGAAGGAGCTTACATAAGAACAAGCAGCATCTGTCAATAGGGAGACGGCAGATCACGACACTAAAAGCGCAAGATGGAAGTATCGTGCGTAACTGGGATCATCTACTGGACACTGTTGTAGAGTTTTACAGCGCTCTATACAAAGATGACACTGACATCAATTCAGATCTTCCGGTGAACGGAGAATATGGAGATCCTCTTCCCGAGGTTACTACCACAGAGGTGGAATATGCTATAATGTGCATGAAGAGTGGGAAAGCCCCGGGAGAAGATGGGCTGACTATGGATGTTCTCAAACGGGCTGGGAGGGCGGTGAGCGAAGTGCTCGCACGTCTGTTCACGTCTTGTCTGCGCGAAGAGAACATCCCAGAGTCATGGAAAAATGTCTCCATTATTATTCTCCATAAGAAAGGAGACACTGAAGATCTGAAAAACTATCGACCAATTAGTCTACTGCCAATTCTGTATAAGGTTTTCACGAAAATACTCTCAAACCGTCTCGAAACAGTTCTAGACGAGAACCAACCAAGAGAGCAATCCGGTTTCAGAAGAGGCTACAGTACTATGGATCATATACAGGTCGTCAGGGAAATCATAGAGCGCTACCAGGAATACAAACTGCCATTATATCTTGGTTTTATAGACTATGAAAAGGCGTTTGATTCCATCAAAAAATTCTCAATTATAGACGCCCTTAGCAACCAAGGAATTTCCAGACGCTACATAAACATATTGAACAGTATATACAGTGATGCCACAGCATGCGTGAAACTCCACAAACGGTCGTGTAAATTCCCCATTAACAAAGGTGTCCGGCAAGGTGATACCATTTCACCTAAACTATTCACCGCTACTCTTGAGGACTTATTTAGGAAACTTGATTGGGAGGAAAAAGGTGTTCCAATTAATGGGGAGCACCTCAGTCACCTGCGCTTTGCAGATGATATTGTTATACTCTCACAAGACCCGAAAGACCTCCAAAATAGAATGCAAGAACTCGCGGATATCAGTCAAACGGTCGGTCTAAAGATAAATGTCTCAAAGACAAAAGTGATGAGGAACTGTTTTTCGCACCCTGCGATTATCTGCATTTCTGGCACCCAACTCGAGCAAGTCAGCAGCTACGTCTATCTCGGACAGCAGGTGTCCATAGACGGAAGCATGCACGATGAAATTGCTCGAAGAACAAAGCTGGGATGGAGTGCTTTCGGACGTCTGAATATTATCTTCAAGAGTGACCTACCATTATGTCTTAAGCGTAAGGTGTTCAACCAATGTGTGCTACCCGTGCTCACGTATGGCTGCGAGACGTGGACCCTCAACACGAGAGATGTCCAAAGGCTAAGAGTCAGGCATGGAGAGGTGCATGTTGGGCATCACGCGAAAGGACCGTAAAAGGAACGAATGGGTTAGGAAGCAGACAAGAGTACGCGATGTAATAGACGTTGCCAAACAGCTGAAATGGAGATGGGCGGGACACATTGCTCGCCGAAAGGACGGCCGCTGGACAAATGCCGTCATCCAGTGGTACCCAAGGGGTACGAAACGGCCACAGGGTCGCCCTAAAAGCCGCTGGATTGACGAACTGGTAAAGTTCGGCGGAAATACGTGGCAGCGAACGACACAGGACCGAGAGAGTTGGAGAAAGCTTGGGGAGGCCTTCATCCAGCAGTGGATTGACCCCGGCTGATGATGATGATGATGATGATGATATATTATATCTTTTAGTATGATAATTAACATCTGTAGTATAGTTGCCCAGGGGTGAAGGGTAGAGGTAGGCTGTTAAGATCAGTTGAAAAATAATATTTGAGAAATTTTGGCACGCGTACGTGAAAAGTTCTCCGACCCTGGTATCTTCTTCTTCTTCACCCTGTCACGTCCCAGCATTGGGACATAGGGCAAGCATAAGTTGGCGCCACTTCCCTCGGTCCATCGCTAACTCTTGCGCCTCCCGCCATGTCAGACCTGCAGCACGTAGGTCACTCTTGTAGCACTGCTGCAGGGTGAGAGAGGGCCGGCCACGGCGACGGAACCCTTGAGGCTGTGCCACAAGGTTACGAAGTGCCGCACTCTTTGGCGGCATCCGGAATACGTGTCCCAGGCACGTAAAACGTCTCTTCGTGATAACTTCCATCACCGAAGGTTGTTGTGTCTGCTCACGAACTCGGGTGTTTGTAACGCGGTCGTACCAATGTACCCCTAAGTTTGGCAGACACATCGATTCTCAAAGCTCAAAACCCGAGACTCTTGAAGCTTAGTTAAACAAACGACATTTGGTCCTCACAGAATACAGCCTTGACCTCCATGCAACTCCAAGTTGGTTGAACGCAGAGCCCGCCACACCCATGTGGATTCCAAGCTTACTAGAAATACTACCATCATCGACAACCGTGACAACCAAGTATTTGAAGCTGGATACCACAAGTATTAGGATGTGTGCAGTTACATTTTTGTATTGATATTTTCAGTCCACAACTACGAGCTTTACCAAATCTGAGATTGGTTATGAGAAAGTCGATGTCAAAGACGAGTTTGTCGAAAACACTTTACTTCAATTTCACGATGAGGACCCTGAAGTGAATTTTTCTGCACCAGAAGGCACTCTGGAAGATCGGGTACGTTCAATTATATGTATATGGCCAGCGCCATCTTTAGAATAATAAAGCCTGAGCATATCTTTTTGCACAAGCAACGAGTGGTCCACTGATTAGCTGTCAAAATCAGATCCCAGATTGCTTGACACATTGATTCGTCCTTTCTCGTTTCAAATTGAATTATAAAAAATTCTCAAATCAAATATAATAATATTAACTATCAGTGTTATTTATAAATAATATGCATTCTTGTTATTCATCTGCTGTCAAAGTCAGACTAGTCCTTCACACAAAAACCGGTAGTAATATTATCGATTTCCAAAAAATATGTACGAGTAGCATTGATATATGCATTACACTTGTAGAAGGTGTGTTAATGTTATTGTATTATGTAACTCATCTATCCAAATCAAACCATTCCCTGTGTGAACACGACAGAAGCGTCAGTATGAGCACTCTATAGAATAATGACAGGGAATGACAGGTCATCCATTGACAACAACGGGAGCGGCAGAAAAAGTAGGAGCAGTCGTTGTGAATGTACGGTTTTCTACTTGAGTCGGCAATGATATGACCCAAAAGTAAATATGTCACTGTAAATATCAGAATTGTACCTGCAGTATTCTGTTGCGGCGGAGGATAGGTATTGCAGATGTAAGACAGTAGTAGTTCTTCGCGATGATGGAGAAGACGAGAATTTATTTACTATTTCAAATAACTACAAGGGTACAATCGATACAATACAAAAAACATAACGCCAATTTGGTGCGATGTGTCTTTAACGGAAACCTGCAATCGAGTGAGATGTACAATCGATTCTGACCGTCTTACTATAAAATAATATGTTGAAATCATCATGAAATAATCTCTGACGACCATGTGCGATCCTGATCATGCGAAATGGATGTCTACCACTTGCCCACCATGTTAGGTCCATACTCTGACTCAGCGCTGTCCAACTACTTTTAGGCCGTGGTCCATTTATTCTTTAGCACCATTTCGGGGCCAATGGGGATAGGTAAATGAAAAGTCAGTTAATGTCAATTCAAAAGTTATTTTTTATTCAAAAATATCATAAATAACAACTAGAAATAATAAAAACTAGTTTTTTTTATTTATTTTTAACGCAATTCTCATCAACAAATTAATGATTTTATCAAGCTGGAAAAATTAATCAGTTTATTTCTATGTTTTGAAAGTGTATTTTTATTATTTGGGTAGTATTATATTGAAATGTTTTTATATTTTAATGCAATGGTTTCCAAAGTTTATGTTACTATGCTTTCCTTTAAAAAAAATCTATTCTTGGCGCCTCCTTCTCCTTTATTTCATTAAATAATACAGACAACTTTTTAAATAGTCAACAATGTACTAATACAAAAATGAAAAAAAAATATATAAAAATAAGCAAGGTTTTACTACCTACTAATATTATATTCATTTTTAAATTAATTTGTTTTTCATGCGACGTATGCGCTTGTTTACTAGCACAATCAATTTCAATAGTAGTCAATCCAAAGTCATTGACAAAAATGTATTCTATCATAGGCCCCAGATCCTGAAGCGGGCCCCCAGGCCAGAATCTTTCACACATATTTAAAATATTTTATAGTCCTGAAACAAAGCAGCGCCTATATATAAAATAATTTGAAAATTACATTAGCAAACTAACAAAGAACTCAGTAAATAGATTTTTGTTTGCTTCAATATATCTGGCATAGAAATTATTGAAATGTGGAGACATGGCAAACTTACTTTTTTGTAATTTTGATTTCCAAACTGCAATTTTTTACGAATGCCTTCACTTTGTCTTTTAAATCAGTGAATGCATTTCTGTACGTTAGAGAATGAACCACGGAAGTCCAGTTTTTACCGTTTCTGAGTTAAATATGCAGAAAAATTTCTTTTATTTCATTACACAAATGGATGAAACACCGAAATCCATAAGTAGTAAATTAACCGATATAGCTAATTAATAATTCACTTTAGTGCATAAGCAACGGGTGTCCTTTTTACGATGTTTATGTTCTAAGAAAAATGTTAATAAACCATTATAATAATTCCATAAACACGGAAGTCCAACAAACGTTAGGTATGATTTTCGTTTTTCTTTGTAAAAATCCACACGCGCAGTCGGATTTCGACAAAATTTGGACCGTAGACGGGGGCTGACGAGCCGGAGTGCGTGGTTGGGGTCTCAAATTTTAGATTTAACCCGTTGCACCCCGGGGACAGTTTTACGGTATTTGCGGAAAAAAAGTCGCCGCGTACAAGGTCTTGAAACGCGGAAGTTAATGCTGCAACCCCCATTTTTCATTGAAAATGTCGGTAGAATGTGTACATTTAAAAAATATTGGCATTTATTTCAGCTTGATTGGAGGTCAAATGGCAAAGTTAGACTAGAAAAATTAATAACCGCCAGGTTGGCGCGGGCGACGTGTTACGCGTAGATCGGAATGCTTCACTCACGGACAATAATTGTATGTAGTGGCATCAGAGCCGGAGTGCGTGGTTGGAGTCTCGAATTTCAGTTTTAACCCGTTGCACCCCGAGGACGCATCAGAGCCGGAGTGCGTGGTCGGGGTCTCGAATTTCAGTTTTAACCCGTTGCACCCCGGGGACAGTTTTATAATAATAATGGAATTTGTACTACTTTTTTACATATTTAAATGCAATAAATGTACAAAAAAATTTAAATCTAAAATATTATATTTTTTTACTTTTTTAAATCCAATCCCTTGCACTCTACGTAACTCCCGGGCAGCGCCGGGTGATACAGCTAGTTATACATAAAAAGTATTACAAAAATGTTTTATTTATTTTTCAAAGAATATAACCACACAAATGAACCCAAAATTGTGTCTCTATCGCCATATAGCTATTCAAAATGGATTTTCAATTAAATAAAATATAAATTTAATTCGGGTTTGATTTGCCCAAGCAATGATGCCTGTGATGCCAGCGATAGCCCTAAGATGAGTCTTAAAGATGTCAATACATATTTCTTTTGAAGAAAAAGAAATTCAAAGACACCTTTTGGAAGACCACATACAGGAAGCAGCTGCAATTAAATAAGATTGATAAAACTTTTGCAACAGAAAAAATTACCAGTATTTGTGAGAAAATTGTGGACCCTGAATATTACAATTTACGATGATGCAAGTGGTGAGTAAGACACAGCACTAATGTGGATGAAATAAAAAGTGGAAGGGGGGGGGGGTGGTAACAAGATCGGCTGCTGCTTGATGAAATGGGCATCTAGCAATGTTTTAGCAAATATTGAAGAGCTGACGATTTGGAATGATAATTAATTGCCCTGGCCAAGATGGGCGGACAACATTCAAAAGGATGCGGAAAGGCTGGGGATAGTCAACTGGGAAGAGAGAGCGCTAGACAGAGATGCCTGGAGAAACGTTGTGCAGTCGGCCATGGACCTGAACGGCCCCTAGCGCCAGTTTAATAATAATATTTTCATATACCTGGTTTCTAAAAACTATTCCTACGCTGAAAATCATACATCACAAATTCCTATTACGAGGCCATACACACATGGAGATAAACACTGACCACTCTATAACAAAACGTCAAAAAAGATGCTGAACGGTATGCAGATTGTTACTCCATGGGATTGGGTTCAGTTTGTAGGGACATGTAAAAGAAACAAGCCTTTTAAAGTTATTAACATGGAGTTAAATTATATAAACAATTATTGCTCTTTGTATGCATCATCTTCAGCTCCTTTTGTGGCTCGAAAAAAGAATATTGATGGCACACATTTTTTTTCTTTTTTATTTATATCTTAAGATGGCGCTGGTTATTTACGTTATAAGGCGAAGTTCTCCGATGAAGATTTCCAAACTATGGACCTCCGACCTTCTCGCTCACTGTAAAACGCCACAAACTTTTTTTAAAACTGACACATTTTCCCCCGTATATACCAAGTCGCAATGGCCGACCGGTCCAACTGAGGGTCGAACCGACTTGAGAAGCTCTTCCCTTTCAACCGACATAATATGGGGACACTCCCAGAGGATGTGATCGGCATCCTGCAATTCAGCACATAAGCAAGACGGAAATTCTATTAGGCCAAGAGATTCGAGGCAAAACCACCATGTCCGGTTAAGATCTGCAAACTATGAAACAATGGATATCTCCAGAATCGCAAGAGTTTTATGATAGAATTCCACATAATTCCTCATCAGCTGATGTCCCGAAATAATTCTCATTGCGTTGATTTTTTTCTAGAACAATAATAAATTTCAAATAATCTTGTACTATTATGTAAATAAAAAAATATATAATTCCTTTTCATATTCAGACTTACTGAAATATTTTGTGTATTTATAATAACATAATTATTAATAATATGATGTACAGGAAATAAAAATAATTTATACCTATATGGACTTCCGTGTATTATCTATGGGTGAAGTATTGCTTAGTGGTACTTCTACATTATGTGTTAGAACATGAAACACGGAAGTCCATTAATTTATTAATTCTAAATAATTTGGTATTTCTATTTATACTATGGTCAAAAATAAATTTAATTATGAATAATACCGTTTACAGACCCTAATTACTATAGTTCTTTAAAAAGTTATAGATTTTCAAACATTAAACCTACACTAAAATCACTCTCCTGAACAAAAGTCCAAACGTGACTTCCGTGGTTCATGCTCTAACGTATTGATTTTAGTAGTCCTTGCATTGATTTATTCAATCATTTTTTTTTTTAATTTCAACCAAATAGACAAGTTTCACGACAAAATTATAGTTCCTATACAAATTTGCCTCAAATTTCAACATTGTGATTATTTGACCCATTTACTTATTTTTTAACGATATAGCCAGAGCGCTTCACAATAGTATTATAGAAGTGAGGTACTTGGGGTGTATGTGGGTATTTGTACTGTGGCTGTATTAATTGTGTTAAACTTCGCGCCTCCCTTTGCAATACTCCGCGCCACCCAGTTTGGAAATCGCTGTTTTAATGTATGATGGGTTATTCTCTCCCCAAGTTTTGATGAAAAATTTGCTGTATAGCTCGGGGGCCGCAATAAAATTATGACGTGCCGCCATTTGGATACCGCTGCTCTTACTCATGCACAATAATTAACTTTTCCAAATTGCAGGTTTGCTATCTCATAGCATTACTAAATAATTGTATATCTGGGTACTGACTATTGTATTGACTACTGAAATTTTTTTATATAATAAATAATATTATAATATTGGGTTACAGGAATCCGATGACAACCACACTTAACTTAATTTAATACGTTGATTGACAATTGATTTTAATATAACACTAGTAATTTCTTTATAGAATTCTACCCTGAGAATGGTCACAGAACAGTACAATAAGTACGAAATTCGACTGAGCGATGTGGATGTAAATACATCTTTCAAAGGGAGTGATATCAGAAATCACTCGGAACCTACATCCGACGATATTAAAGAAAGGGTGAAAAAGCGCCCTGAGATAACAACAGATGAAAAAAACATGAAGCAAGAACACAGCGGTGTACAGCAATATCATTGCAATGATTGCTCATTTAAATGCTGGCAACTCAGTCAACTTAACATACATAAAATGACACATAGTTTTGAAAAAGCTCATCAATGTCCTGTTTGTCCCTTAAAATTTGCTTTTGTTAGTGCGCTCGAAAGACATACAATAATTACGCACACCGGTGAAAAACCTTACCAATGCGATATTTGTTCATATAAATGCACGCAAAGTAATACTCTCAAAAAGCATAAAAGGACACATTCTGGTGACAAACCATATCATTGCAAAGTATGCTCATAGCAGTGCTCGGACTTAGGTAATCTCAAAAGACACCAGGTAAAACATGTCGAAAAAACAAATCAATGTGCTTTTTGTTCATTAAAATTTACGTTGGTTAGTGATCTCGAAAAACATAAAGTTATACATACTCGTGAAAAACCTCATCAATACGATATATGTTCTTACAAATGCACGCGAATTGATATCATGAAAAAACATAGAAGGATGCAAGCAGTTGAAAAACCAAGTCATTGTGAAGAAAGTTCGTTTAAATGCTCAGACATAACTACTTTAAAAACGCACGAGAAAACACACATTGATAAAAAACCTTATCAATGTGGTTTTTGTTCATTAAAATTTACGTTGATTAGTGATCTCGATAAACATAAAATGATACATTCTGGCGAAAAAGCACTTCAATGTGATGTTTGCTCATTAAAATTCGCGTTAGCTAATGATCTCAAAAGACATAAGAAAACACATACTTGTGAAAAACCCTATCATTGCGACATATGTCCATATAAATGCACAAACCTGTGTATCCTTAGAAAGCATAAATTGGTACATTCTGGTGAAAAACCATATCATTGCGATGTATGTTCATTTAAATGTTCGCTAATAGGTAATTTATAAACTCATAAAATGACACATTCTGGTAAAAAACCTCACGTATGCGATGTTTGTGGGTCCAAGTTCACGCAACTTAATACTCTCAAAAAGCACAAAAAGACACGTCATACTAATAATTAATCCCAATACTTGTCAATATTAGAACACAACAACGGCGAGGTACAAAAACGACGTTGCTGGATATTTTGTCAATGGCGTACGAATAAAATATATAAATTATTAAGAATATGTAGATTATGTAGTTTTTTTTATATAAATAAACATATTTCAGATAATAAATTGAAGATTATAGTGTCAAATATTGGTCTGTCTTGTTATAGACCCCTGTTTATATTACTATGAGTCCGCTCGTAAATGTTTCAAGCCGCTGTGGACTCCTCAGAGACACCCTCAACCGGGAAAATTTGGGGTTGTAGCTTTAACTACATGTCAATTAATACCATTTTTCCCAACCGGGCTTCTAGCAGACGTCAAAACGACTTTGGCTTCCAAGTTCTGTAAGTTTTTTTGAACAGATTTTTCTCAGTAATTTAGCATGTCAACTAAATATACGTTTAATAAACACAATGCAAGCAATTCCTTTACTTGCTTTAGTAATATAAGGTATGTAATGTTTTATACTGTGATCTTTTCAATGTATGATGATTTGAAACAAACGCAGTAGGTACATATTATTAATATTCTTTTAAAAATTATTGGCAGTATAACAATATTTGTAAAACTATTTTCAATAGCTACGTAATATCAATAAATATTGTGTTAAAGTTATAACAAATGTTTATTTTTTCATTCGGTATAAAATACACTAATTAAGTATATTGTTCCAATCCCGATATTCTAGAAATTTTGAATTTTTATGGCCACGTTATTTCCATGCGTGATAGAGGCCAGGACCTAATTTGGCTGAAAGCTGTTTCCTCATGTCAGGTTCACCAGGCACCAATAGCGACGGCTGTGCGGCTGGTCAATGCACTCCTAAGAGATGTTAGACATTTTTAGCGATGTACTCTGCTTTAAATAAAAATTATTGTTTAATTTGTATATTTTTTTAAAATTATTGTTATTAATTTATTATTCTATAAAAGTATTTTTTGCATTGTTTTTTTCTCTAACCCTTTTCTTCTCTCGTTGATTTGCTTGTAATTTTTATTTTAATTGTCGTTGTGATCGTCTTGAATTATTATTTTTTTATATTCTCAAAGATACCAAATATACCTATAGCATTTTTTCTGTACATTTAAAGCTGTTGGACGCATCAAAGAAAGGCACAAGTCAGTGCGCTTTTTGCAAGCTAGTCGCCTATCGACAAATGCTAGGAAGAGCAAACAAACGCGGTAGACTATATCATGAATATGAACTAGCTAAGAGTATGGGGTAGAGACCAACCACCAACGCATGTTTTAACCAACGGAGTACCTAGTTACCTAAATTTACAGCTGGTGAGCATCGCAAGTATAAATAATTACAAGGTAAAAAGAACTTTTTATTTGCAACGTTTTTAAATTTTTTGTTGAATTATTATACTCAATATGCTCAAACTTGTACTTGATATTAAGTAAATAAAATATAAAGAAATATAGAAAAATGAAATGTCATTTTGATTTCCATAGTAACGCACGTATATATTAATAATTTAGTTTACCACCCCCTTAGCAACCATTAATAGTCCAATAGACCAATCCATACAAAACAGAATTAACTGAAAATTAATTCAATTCTGCTTAAAGATGATTAAAAGAATGCATTGGCATCGTGTTCTGATATATTCTAAAAGTTTCAAATGTCTAGCTACTCGGGAAGTTAGTTAAAAATCGATTGCAAGATTTGTATAGGATAAACAAAATAAAACACAAAACATGCAGTAATATAATATAATGCAGTAATTTATTTTATATAAATAAGGCATGTCATGATTCAAAGTTATATATTAGAATTACTGATAATTATTAAAACATAAATCACAAATTTTAAATTTAATAACTATTTTTTTTTATGTTTTAAAACAAGATCTAACAATCTACATTTAAAAAATTCGAAATTCCAGAAAATTATTCATCATTATTTCCAATAAGAGGTCACTCATTTCTGCCTTGTCATCGCAATTTTGGTTCGAAAAGAATATCGTCGTGGTAAATGCAATAGGTCGTATGTCAAAAAAAAATCAATTTTGTTTTATTGCACCATAGTGACCAGCCCAGTCATCTACACCATCTCCAATAGGTCTTATGTCGTTAGACCAATAAGAAGTCGACTATCCCAACACTTGCAAAAAGACGAACCGACACGTCATTGATATTGGTCACGCCAAACAGTCGTATGTCAGAGCTCATCATAATGATAGTAATGTTTTTGTTTGTTTTTATTCCTCGTTCTTGACTTTATACTAAAGAATTCGTCAAATAATACGATGTAAGTAATTTACATATCACTGTTTTTTAAAATCTACTTTATAATTACATTATTGTCGTCAGATTTAGTAAAATTTTCAAGATTCTTTCTACAGATAATCTGACATTACTTTTTGTCTCAAACTAAAGAAAAATTCTCCGCCGTATATATGGACCGATCAGGGACGGCACCAATTGGAGGAGAAGATATATTGCTGAGCTCTACGGGCTATACGAAGATTGCAGCGCAGTTCAATCAATTAAGATTCGGGGACTGCGATGGCTAGGTCATGTGCACCGTATGAATGTACGTACGTATGATGTCCGGCAATCCAATCGGGCGTAGAAGAAGAGGCAGGCCAAAGATTCGCTGGTTGGATGGAGCTGCCAATGACTGCCGTGTTCCAGGGGTACCAGATTGGAAAGCGGCCACACTGGATAGGGACAGGTGGAGGGAGCTGTTGGAGGAGGCCAAGACCCACACCGGGTTGTCGTGCCCCTGATGATGATGATGACTTTTCGTCTCATTTATTTATTGCCAAAGTAATTATTTGTTCACCAATCACGATTGACAGTTTTAATAAGACACTGTTTATTTAGTTAAAAAATATTTAGTAAAAAGCTATTAAAATGATTAATGGAAGTTGTGGGCGGTCTTGGTATATTTAGCAGTCAGCAACATTACTTCACCGGATACTAATGGTAAGAATAAGTATGATTATGTCGCCACAAAACAATAAGATGTGGAGTGGAGATGATATTTTGCTGAGATGCATGCATTAACGATTATCAAATTTAAAAATGATTATTTTCTTCAGGACCTCAAATAACCTGTGAAGTCGTAAGAACCACTGACGATATGGCGTTACAAGTTGAACCTGGGAATGCAGCGGAACTTGAACTCTTAATCTTAGAGCATCCATTTGAAGTCACTTTTCAAAATATTGGTTCAGAAATAGAACTCGATTTCGCTGAGGTTAATAATACTTTGACTATCGAAACTCCAATTTTAGAACAAGCAGAATCATTGCTAAGGCAACCTTTGGAAATAAAGATAGCAGAGAACATTGTATCAACACAATCAGCCCTGAGATAAAATATAGATTGTGATATGACGATGACTGAACCTCTAAGTGGCCCTGAAAATTTACTATCTGATATCAGTAGTGACTCTGAAGCTCTGTATCAACCTGAATCAAATCAATCAAGCTCATCAGAAGACTTAGAAGAGTTTGCTATGCAGTCTGACACCCATGGTGACGAACCTACTGAGCAAGTCAATCAAAGAAAACGAAAAGGGCAAAGCAATAATTGTAAAGAGTGGAAGAGGCAAAAAAAACTCTCAACTGCTTAGACTATAGATACATCTCAACTGCTCAACTCAACTCAATCAGCTCAACTGCGATTGCTAGGCAAGTCTTATGCGGGTTTTGAGAAGTATGAAGAGTCCGGCAAGGGCGGCAAGTATAGACAGACGTCTAAAAAAGAATCTATGACCGTGGACACGTTGTGGTGGGCATAGTGACATGCTCAAAAGGGTGGGCCAAAAACAGCCATCAGTGATGAACAACGCAGCTTGATATTCACAAATTTTTGGAAGAAAACAAAATAATACTACCTACCGTTTAAATAAAAAAATTACTTTTCTAAAAAAAAGTATTCTTTTAAAACTGTTCTTTTTTCTTTTAAGTAGGTATTTACCTGCTCTGTTTTATGCAAATACATAATTAAACTATGATATTTTTAAATAAATCTTTTTAAAAATTATTGTGTGTTATTTTGAATATTAACTTTTAATCTTTTCTTTTAAACATTGAAATCGTTTTTATACAAGTGCCTAATTAAACAGAGATTTTAAACTTTTTCATTAGTTTAAGCTTACTTTTTAAACGTTTATGTACAAGTGTATAATAATATGTCTATATTAATATAATATTATATTTTATTTCATTATAAATACCTAATTTTAGTGTTTTCAATTTAGGTATGTTTACATAAAAATTGGACTTATATCAACAAAAGTGGCCAACATTGACGATCAAATAGTTGTATGTCAACCTAACTGTCTTATTATTTATCTTACATCAAAATGATGATAACAGTCTTAACAGGGAACAAATTCAACTAAGTAAATAAATTTGTGAAAAAAATCGGTGCATTGGGGTTAAGATGGGATAGTTTTTTGTCTCTCCTGAAAAGTTTGGTATCTTTGACATACGACCTATTGCATTTACCACGACGATATTGGAAATCAATACACATGCAACGATAATAATATGGCAAAATGCAGGTATCAAAGTCCAAATTTAAGGATATGTATAATGCCAGCGTTCCATTGGCGAGCCAAAAGTCCGAGGACAATACATCGTCCGATTTGTCTATGGTCTGCAACTGATCAACGAACGAATAAAAAGTCGAGCTGTCAAAAGTCAAAAGTTGCGATTATCGTAATGTCTTCCGATAATCATATAATGATGTGTTATTTATATGTAGACTTGCATAAAATAATATAGCAGTGAAAACAACACAAATTGTATTTATGAATTTCATAATAACAATAAAAAAATAATTGGTAAATCTCTCATTTTCTAATGTGTAAATTAACAAATTAATCAATGAAAATGTTTAAAACAACTGCAAATATTTTTCGGTCAAACGAAGTCTGGCAACTCGGAGAGTAAAATATCAGACATGTTTGAAATCCAACAAGCCTAGTCTGCGAATTAAAAAGACCGCAGATCTGGGGTGCTCCACGCGAAAAAAAAATCCGAAGACTGTAAGTCATCTGACTTGCGTGCCAATGGAGCGCCGGCTTAATAGCAATAAACATGAAAAAAATATTGATTTTTACAATGAAATAATCCAATGGGAAATGAGATAAGAAATTGAAGTTTTAAATAAAAATATGTTAAGTACCGAATTTAATAAAAGCGGATTTCTAAGATGTTATGAAAGTTAAATTAATATTATTACTTTACTATACATAATATACCTTCGTAAATGGCCCGATGTTCGAAATTAGAATTAAGCTCATCACTGTATAACAATTAGTATTGAATGCTATGTCAAATGTTAGCAAGTGGTGCCCTCACTCGGCAGACGACTTATACTGATGTAACTTTTGCTTGATAATTGAAACACCCCACGTCGAGTACTTTTAAACAGCTTTATCTGAGGTGTGGGTTTTATAACAAAAATTTCTTATATTATTATCAAGCGTGTTTCACTTTTACTTCACGATAATTTTTTTGATTAAAATAATCAGTTTTCCTTAATTATTCCAGAATATACTTTTATGGACTTGGGTATCCTTTAATAAAATTAGTGATTCAATTATCAACAAGATATCAGATATTAATTTAGGGATGAATCTGTAGCTGTCAGCAGATTATTGATCGGCGGATATTTCCGCGATATCTATATTTGATATAATATGAATCTTTCATTTACAATATTTTTGTGTGAGGACTGTGCGAGGGATGAAAACATGTGTGCGGACATATTAAGTAGGTGTGCGCACGCACACCTTATACAGAACATTGCTTGACACAAGAGGAAACATTAAACATAGTTTTTCATAATACTTGAATACGCTCACGTCTTGATAGATTGTCTTTAGTCAGAAGCATCAGAGTATGTGGTTTGAAGTACCTAGGTATTGAGTCTAAATCATTTTTGACCACATTTTTGAATTATCATAAATTTAAGTTTTATCCAGTTCCCATTCAACACAGATACGAGTTAAAACTATCCTCAAAATTATTAAAAAATGTTTCTAATACTTATGTAAAGGCGTTTTTTTTAAATGAGAAAAAATTAAATTTGAAAAAAATATATATAATGATATAATTGATTGCAGTATTTGTTATGTGAACAAATTCACAATTGTTGTGTGACATAGATAATGGATTTATGTAACTTTTTATCGTAATTTTCATATGCATCATAATATTACGCCAACCTACATAACTCTACCGAATTGTACACGTATTTTAATACCTTTATAGTAATAACTGTATGAGTAATTATTGTAATAATATGTATTAACAGTATATGTTTTAAAGTAAAGCTAAATAAGACTCAATTGAGACTTCATAGCTTAATAATAAAAAAAAAAACTTTACCTAGAGACATCACCTTAATACTATGAAACTTATATCTATGACTCTCTCATCTAAAATACAATGCATGGCGTTACACACATATGCCATTTCATTTAAAATTAGGTTTTATAATGATTACATCTAACTCACACTAACAAAATAATGACTAAGATTTTATTATCTAAATACATATTTATTCTAATAGATTCAAGCTCTGTACTATTTTATTTAAGTCGTATTTTGCGACCTTGGTTTCGCTTTTAAGCAAATTCAGGCGCCGTGTACACTTACCGAAGGTAAACACACTGACAACGAACTCTCTTTACTCTAGCTTATATAATTAATCAATACAATAAAGTAGGTAAAACTCCATTACATACCTATAAAGTCAAAGGTTGCAAAAACTACAATAAACAAATTATGAATAGTTGAAGTGTCAGAAAAAAACTTAATTATTAAAAACCCTATCTTATTAATAATAACACACTCGAAAGCATATTATAATAAATCGTCAAAACATAATAATAGATCATTATTGTTTATGAACAATAAAAATACTACATTCAAGAGGTGTAAATCGTCAATTCAAAGAAAAATAATTGATGAGGTTAACAAATGAGATATTAGTGTTTAATAATACTCTTACATGGAACCTACTTTTTTATAACATTAATTTAAAAAAAAATACATATAAACTCACCTAATATAGACTTATACATACCTAAATCCTCATCCATACATTCGGTCGATAGTATTAATATAATTTATTCATTTATTGATTTTACAAAAATTGCAATTTTCCATGGTGGACGTTAATGGAGGAACACTTCCCTGAGGGTGTATCAATAAGTAATGTGAGACCCAATTATAAGAAATAATCAAGGCTTGATACACACATTTGAAATTGCGGAAAATGTTCCCTAGGATGATCGTATTAAGGAGGCACCCAATAATCACGTCGTTTTCGTCTACGTATACTATAATGTTTAAGGCAGCATCCATTTACGTACTTACCAAGAAATTTCCAAGATATTTCATTGAATGAATGAACTCGACTGATGCAATATTATTTTATTAAACCACATCGCATTAATGTGGTTTTTCACCAGTGTGTGTATTTTTATGTATTTTGAGATATCTATTTGCAGTGAACTTTTTAAAACACACATCGCATTGATGTAGTTTTTCACCAGTATGGGTCATTTTATGTGTTTTGAGATTACTACTTAGAGAGAATATTTTAAAACACACATCGCATTCATATGGTTTTTCACGAGTATGTATCATTTTATGTCTTTTAAGTTTATTATTTACGATGAACTTTTTAAAACACACATCGCATTGATGTGGTTTTTCACCCGTATGTCATTTTATGTGTTTTTAAATGACTAATTTGCAGAATTTTTTTTAAACACACATCGCATTGATGTGGTTTTTCACCCGTATGTGTCATTTGATGTCTCTTTAAACTACCTATTTGCAGAAATTTTTTTAAACACACATCGCATTGATGTGGTTTTTCACCAGTATGTGTCATTTTATGTAATTTGAGATCACTATTTATAATGAACTTCTTAAAACACACATCGCATTGATGTGGTTTTTCACCCGTATGTATCTTTTGATGTGTCTTTAAATTACTAATTTTCAGAAATTTTTTAAAACACACATCGCATTGATGTCTCTTTTCACCAGTATGTTTTATGTATGACTTAAGATGCTGAGACATGCATGAAACGTAGTGATGATTTAGATGTTTTACAGTTTCAAACACTCCATAACAATTATTACAAATAAAGTTACGTGGGAAATATGTAACTCTTCTCAACTTAATTCGAACCTCCTTTGGCAAGTATAATTTCTGAAATTCGAGTTTGATGTTCTGTTCATCGATGGTTATTTCCGAATGCTGCAATATCATTTTTATGTTTTTATTGATTGCATGTGCAATTTTGTTGTTACTTGGGTCATTATCAACCGTATCTTTTTTAACGATATCCAATGGTTTACTCTTACGTACTGCAAAATATTTCTGGGTAGAAATCTACAAAAAGAATAGGAATATTAATATATTCAAAGCAATACTATGTAAAAAATATCAATAAAGTATACTTATGTTCCAATGTCCCCTAATATAGCACTGATACTATGTCGTTTGTAAAGTGTTTTTCTGTTAAAACGATACGTTACACTGCGCTCACTCGTTGACATTTATAATCAAAATCTTTTCTTTTTTTTTTAATATGGTGAAAATTACAAATAATTAATATAAGACGTTTACAACATGTAATTTAGAAGAAAATGAATAATAATAAAGGAGTATTACATATTTATTTAAAAAAAAAAAGAAAAAGATGGCCATTAAAACAGTAGAATTAGTATAGACATTAAAAATTTAAATAATAAGGAAGTCACCGAATGAGCTAAGCATACCCTATTTTAAGAATTTATAAAACAATGCCTACATATACTCATCCTGACGCAGGTGAAATGTCAATATCTGATGAAATTTGGTTGTACAAACTTATTGCCATCCTAATTTCCATTACCAATGGCAGGTTAGTTGTGCACCTTTGGAGAACAAAAAATGGATGCCCACGATTCTTAAGATAATTATCAGACACACAAATGAATCCCACGAAGAATGTCAGTTTTCATTTACGCCGCGTGTAAGTCGGAAAAAATATGTAGCTAAATGAAGATCTCTTTTAAACTTTAAGCTACAGTATGTAAGCATACCTAATGATCAGTATATACAGTCTGGCAAATCTTCATGAATAGAACCACGCTTGAACAACTCTAATAAATTATTCAAATTTACTCAGAAAAGCTGTTGTCGATTTACATAACTTATAGATAACTGCATTTAAGAGCAAAATTGCGTTTAGCGATGAGGTTTATTTTTTTTTAACGGGTTTGTTAATAAGGAAAATCGTCCACACTGAATAAGACCAATCTAGAATACTCCCTCGTATTCATTACATCCACAAAAATGCACCGTTTCATGCGGTTTACACGCTGGTGGCATCGACGCACAATTCTTTAAAAATGGGGCGAAAGCCCACGTCAACGTCAATGGAAATCCTTGTCATACCATGATTATTTTGATTTAACTATGGATTTATTCGAAAGAACAGTGATTTAATTTCAACAGGATGTGCCATACAGCTATCGCAACCATCGTTTTATTGTATTGTTACTATCGTAGTATTGGCGATCACTTGATTTTGAGAAATGGACCTGTCAAATAATTGGCATACACGCTTGTTCAATGTGATATCTCTGGATTACTTACTGTGAGGCTTCGTGAAGTCACTGGTATATGCTGATAAACCAGCAGCATTTAACGTATTAGAAGCCAACATTTCACGTACTATACGACCGGCAGTGCTTTAATAAAAGTAGTCCAAATTGGGCGCCCAGAAATTGCTTAGTTGAGAATACTAAGGCCACATACCCGAAATCATTTTCAAATGTTAATGTTATGTAGGTGTCGAATTTTCGAAAAAAAAATATTTAATTTTAACTTGTAATCTTTTTTACAATTTAAAGTTTCATCGGGCTTTAAAAAAAACATTTGTAATTAAACATACCTGGTCTAATGGCTTGTATTGTAGATTAGAGCAGCAAGGTTGGGTTAATTCATCATCAATATGGTGGATTGAATTCTCAACAAATTCTTCTTTGATGATAACTCCCTCATTATTATACTCATACTTAATATTCATCATATCGTTTTCACCCTTCTAAAAATAACAACATTGTTTATATTATGTAACAGTATAATCATTACAATAAGTCAGAAAGGGTCTCTTAGAACTCTTTCTTTAATAATTGGTCGCCTATTGACACAACCACAAAAATGCGCGCCTTCAGCGAGATTTTTTGCGACGATTTTATGACGTCATAACTATTTTGGTCCGATCGAGAATGTCGATTTCACGTTGGAATACGCGGCCTACTTCGAGAGCTGACTTACAGCCACTCAGAGTGTGCTATGGATGATTTCTTTCAGGTAGACCAAATGGTCTTATAAGAATAATGCAAGTAAATAAAAAGTCTAGAAATTGAGGTTAAAAATAAACAATTCTATGTGAACACTTTAGGCGATATCATTAGCTAAATGCTGTAAACTAAAGCTAATTTATAACTATAATCTTCTTTGAACTATATAAAATCATTTTGCGTAGGTACGCAATATTTTGAATTCGCGCGAAAAAATAAAATCAATAACGCAATCAATCTATTTCGGGCAAAGTAAAATCTTTAGTAGAATGATAACATTTTTATAGCATTTGGTTGGCTGAATTTTCGATCAATTGGCGAGCAGTATAAAATTAAACGTAAATGTCATCATATAGTGTGATTCGCCAGAAATGTTGTCATTTTTTTCGACAACGTCCAGGCTGTCGAGCAGTGTTTCCAACCGTACTATAATGATAGTATTTGTACTGTAATTTTGGGCCGCGTACTATGTACGATATAAAATAGGTATAGTATGCCCAAAATACTATTTTTCCTAAAAAAAAACAAGCCGACCTTGAATATTTGGGAACCTACGGCCTGCGGCGAAATATTTTTCAAAAAAAAAACGAGCCGATCATGAAAAATTGGGAACATGCAGCCCGCGGTGAAATAATCTTCCTAAAAAAAACGAGCCGACTATGAAAAATTGGGAACTTGCGGCCCGCGGTGGAAAATGTACACATTCTACTAAATTCTCCGTAATTTTTTTTCTGATAAACAAAAAACCTATATATTTTCAATAGATGACAACGCGTACTATATTTTATCCCCAAATACTATAATTTTGGAGGCTCTGTACTATAATTCCACTTTCAAAATATGGCAACACTGCTGTCGAGTTAAAATTTTTAATAAAGCAGTGGGAAAGTATAAGCCGCAGGGGAACGTCGTATCGGTTCCTCTGCGGAAAAAAAGTTGAAAATATCCACTCGGGAGAAAAGCCGAGATTTAACTGCGTAAATAGTGGCGCATTCAATGCATTCATTAGTTTTCCGTGAGAAATCCCTTGCCACGAATTGAGTTCGAGAAGTATTTAGAGTGTCACGAAATTGTAATTATTTTGATTACTCCGCGTTTGATGTAAACAATTGCATCACTTTACGATGACATCATTCATCATGAGCCGCGCATGGCAACCGGTTTACAGTACCCTTACGAGGACTTAAGTACTAAAATCAATAACCCTCAATCTAGAGGACGTTGACTCTCACCTCATGAATTTGTGTGACGTGTGTAATTAAATAAATAAATATAAAAATGAATATGAATAGTTATATACAATAAAATTAAGTAAATAAAATAAGTTTATAAAAATAAATATTGTTGATTTGTCAGTAAATAAAATGTAGTGTTACGATATATGATAAAAATTAATTATAATAAATTTATTTTATGAAGGAATAATTCAATAAATAATAAAAATCATAACTACAAAGACTTTTAATTTGAATAGGTCCACGATCTATATTACGACTGCCACAATTCGGTACGTAATCGCGGTAATATTGAACTTGAATTGTCAGCTGTTCTTTTTGACGGTGCGGAACGAATTCAGAATAAAATAAAGTATCTAAAGGATCCTGACGTCATTCTATTATTAGGTGGCGATTTCAAACCATTAATATAACAATATTGTTGCGGTGTGTTCGAAAGTGTCGATAAGAACTTTTATTTGACTACCCCCTCCGACTTAGAACTGAGCTAGCCTAAAGCAGGGGTTCTCAATCTGGTCTAAGGGCAGGACCGGTTGAGAATACAACGCCCTTGTGGTTTTACCAGGACCGGGGTAACGTCACTATGAATGACTTAATTTGGCAGGTGAATGTATAATTACCGAACGACATTCCATTGTTATGGGCAATCTGACAAATTAGTGCACTCTTGCGGTCATACTTGTTCGTTTAAGTACAATTAAGAGTACATATTACAGATGGCTGGGTTAGTTTTTTAAAATGCATTAAGCCTCGCCTATACCAAACCAAAATTAATAACAAATATTCTTCTATCTATAAATTATCCAAAATTCTGTATGATTTAATAACATTATGGATCGATTTCGCAGGGATTTTCTTAAATTTTTAAGACTAACACCATCAGTAAAATATTTTAGTCTTAGTTCAATGGAAACAAATACGTAGATACGAACGAAGAAGTTTTGTGTGTACTATTTTTATGTTGGATATTAGCAATCTATGTAAACCCTTTGCCGCTGGATGATAGCCATTTTGTATTACAAATAAAAAAAATATATAAGTATAGTATACAGGTGAAAATATATAATAAATTATATACCTAACAACAATAATCAAATGAGCATGTGTAGTATATGAGTTACCTGTGAATCACTTGCAAACGTCGACGCATCAAACTTTTCATACAAGTGACTGCTTTGGTCAACGGCTTGTGCGCATGGAAAAGCCACTTCATCGAAAGTCAGCGACGCATCATGCATACGTTGATGGTACTTCAAAATGTGCGCAAATGAAAAAAATTCACAACACACGTTGCAAACAAAATTTCTATCGAAAAATGAAGCTCTGTTCAACCTCAGACGGACTTTTATCGCAAAAGCAAGCGCTATTTCCCTTTTGATGTCCATTTCTTGCACATCAATTTCACCAAACGACTGTGCAGACTGTCTCTCAAAGATATCAGATGCTATCATACAATCCATCGCAGTTTACTCGACCATAAATGTCCATTCAGTATTTTTTAGTACTTTAGTAAAATCATTTAGTCGTTTCATTCCATTCTGTTGTAATTTTTCGGTTGGGTAGCGACCCGCACTATGACTAGCGACTCTCACTAAATACCAAACAAGTGATGATATCGAATCGAACTCTATGCATAGAAAATTTGGGTGGAATCATGGGACAATACGCCCAAAAGCGGTTTATTGTGCGCATATGGTTACTAATGAATAATAGGTATCAGTCACTACGCTATAATATGCCTACCAAATTATACTGAACTCCTACTGTGTAAATGTCTAAAATATTAATATGAACATCTCACGATATATGTATGCAGAAGAATGTCAACTTTTATTAATCGTAAATGTCGAGAAAATAACATAGGTACGGAATATAATAAATGACTATCATTTTTAGGTTAAGTCCTGTCTGGACAGTTATTACTTTGACAAATCGTGACAAGTGGTTTGACGTTTCAGACCACTTCTGATGGTCAGAAAATGGTTTGAAGTTTGCTGGTACAGTGAACTAAACGTTAAATCTTAAACTATTCCGGTTTGAAATAGAATTGGTCTATTCTCACCCCATTTCACGTATTTTACGGCTGCAAGTAGTTTTCTATAGACAATAGGCTTACCTTGTATTAGGTACCTACCTAAAAAGGACTCCTGGCGATTAATTTTATTCACCATACAATTGATCACATTTTTAGATAATCGCATTAATTATTGCTTTACATTCGAATGATTGTGATGTGTAAATCACCATATTTAAATATACTTACGAGATTTAACAAAAGATTTATATTCCTACTCAATACTGTCTCAAAATATCTGTTTTAGCAATCGCCAATAACTCGAATCTACTACGAAATCAATAAATGAAACAAGTTTGACCGAATTATAATATAATAGTTCCTTATGAAGTTTCAAAGACGCATTAAAAATTCGAACATTCAATATAAGACAGCATCAATGGAAGAAAACGGCACATATACCGACGCACAATTGAACGTACCTGTTGTATTGGCCTGTAATCTGAATTAGAACAACCCGGTTGAGGGTATTCATCATCATATAATGGGTGTGTTATATCTTCAGGAATCTCGCGCTTGACGACAACTGGTTGATCATCTGTCTCAGATTTTATATTAGAGAGGTCCGCCATATTAAGGTAGGTACTGAAAGAAGCATTACATTTTGTAAACACGGTGAAAACAGTTTTGGGTCTCGTAATCACCATATAACATTATATAATATTTATATTTAACAAGAATTAGTAGATAAACAAACCTAACCTATAATATCACAGATGTACCGTATCTGTCAAATTGTATAAACACGTAATTTTTTTAAACAAAGTTTAATGTCACCTTATGTTCCTACACAGTTTGTAAAAAAGCCACAGTTTATAATATTAAACTAACCGTTATTCTCAATCTAAATTGATTGTAAAATATTTCACTTTCTAAAAACTAACCTCGAAATTGCAGCTTGAAACGTCCGCATTCTCTTGCGTTACATGAATGCGAGGGTCCGGGTTGTTTGGTTGGCTAGTCAGCATGTCAAACAAAGGCTTGCCTTCTATATCGGAGTGTTCTCTATCACATTCTTGCTTTACATCCATGTTAAGTGTAAATATGGCAGGAACAACGTGACAGACAGGATACATTCGGGGTAATGTTAGAAAAGTGTTGCCACAATACTGAAAAGTGTTTTCCGTCGAAACTAATATTAATTTATAATAGATACAAACGCTAACTTGACACGGTGACACACTTCAATAATAATTATATTTATGTTTTGTTGTCTAAACAAAACAATGGAGCGAAAATGAACATGACATTTCCTCAATCATAACGAGATCAGCGAATCTCGGTATTCAAATGGCAAAATGGCCCATCTGCATTTTTTCTCTATTCAAGTTTTCTTCTACAGAATATGTTGTTAAATACAATATTAATCATCAACGTGGCAAAAGAACATATCTGTCAGTGCAATACATACAAAATGCCACCCGTATTTTGAGCCAGGCACAACGGACATTCGTAGTGATTTGAACCATGCACGGATAGACAAGGCAAAGTCAAAAGACATGGCCCTTTCACAACGTCTTGTTCGTTATACTTACTACTTGATCCTTGACTGAATGGGTAGGCAATAAAGTGTCCTGTTACTTTATTGTATTTATTGATTCATTATATAGGTTAAAAATAACAGTGTAGGTATTGAGATATCCCGGGTCCTGTGGCTAGCTTGGGATGTTGGTAGGACCCGGGTTTCACAAAAATTAAATAATAAATGAAAAGTCTTTTTTTGTTTAATACGTGTCTTTATAATATTTTCAACGGTTAGTTTTACAAAAGAAACTTATGTTTAACAGTACCTATCCAAATTAATCTTATATTGTTACGTTCATAATGTTAATTAAATCGCTTACCTATATTCTATTTATTAATTATCTGAATTCGTTTTATAATACATGAATAAGTTTTTAGCGCGGGAATTCGCGAACTCAATACCACGTCCTCACGCAACAATGTATTTTATCTATTGTACTCTTTTATATTGAGCAGTGATGCCAACTTTTTTTTTACACACTCCCGAATATTAAATTTCTTTGGCTTTCGTTTCTTTTATTCGGCACAATCCCATTCTTCCCTGACATAGGTACTATTATTATAATTAGATACAACTATTACGTGCTAAGTAGGTACATGTTGAACATTTTGACAGTTAATCAAGGAAGTTTGGACGTACCCACCTAGGTACGCCTATTGTTGACTATGAGGTCAGGTGACATGGTTACACCTAATAATTAGACGTAATTTAGACTATCGAGAGAGGCCCAATAGTCATGGGTGTAACAGTATACGCGTTTAGTGTGTATTTGCTATTGGTGAATACTCGTAGTACCTACTTGAAAATATCGAAACGCAAAACCTGAGTAGAAAAAAAAACTCAAATAGAAAAGTACAAAACTTATATTCAATAAAACACATTTTATTGTTTGATCGCTCCACGGCATAGGCTTTCCAGTATTTTGGCCATGCATAATAAATAATTACGTATTGTGGCAACACTTCTCTAAAATTATTGTACATTGAACGGATCCTGCTTGTCACGTTCTTCCTGACATTTTTACCATTAAAATGGATGTAAAGCGAGAATGTGATGGAGAACAATCTGATACAGAAGGCAAGCCTTTGTTTGACACACTGACTAGCCACCCAATCAGCCCGGAAGTTCGCACAAAGGAAGAGAATGTCGACTTTTCAAGTTTGAATTTCGAGGTTAGTTTTTGGAAACTGATTTTTCTTACAATCACGCTGTATTGCGAATAAAATGATTAATATATTATTATAATAATTTGCTTGTTTATAAACTGCGTAGAGACACAATGATATTAAACGTTGATTTAAAAAAATAACTCGATTATACATTTTGACAGCTACCTACCTACGATACATTTGTGATTTAGGTTAGGGCAGGTTATCTTCTAATTCATTTTGACTATAATTAGTCATTCAAGTGAAAGTGGTTTTACTGTGTTAACCATAACGTCTCTTTCAGCATCTTTTAGTGGACCTCTCTAATATAAAACCTGAGACGGATGATCAACTATCCGTCATCAAGCGCGAGATTATTGAAGATGTAATAGACCCATTATGTGATGTTGAAGATCCTAAGCCGGGTTGTTCTTATTCAGAATACAGGCCAATACATCAGGTTCGTTCAATTGTATAATCTGTTATTTTTCTTCCCTCGGTGCAGTCTTATATCGAAGGTTGGAATTGGCAATACATGTTTTAATCTTAGAGCCGTTTCACACGCGACACCATTGTCTCAAGACGCTCCATGAATGGTCGCGTTTAGACGGAGTAACAAGTATGTCGCGTTCATATATATGTAGAGAAAACGATCATGCGGTGCTCAATCCGTTGACATCTTCTCAATTGATGAGGGTGACGTGTTTAGATTTTATTAAAAAGTGAATAATACTCGCTCTTAGAGACCGCATAAAACGTTCCAACATTTTTTTGAAAGAGCTGTATTGACTTTGTCAAGGGCCCAATTTCATATATATTTTACGTGACAATGGAGACGGGTATCTTTCCGGAAGCATGAAAGATGTCGATGGATACTCCTATTCATAAGAGTGGTACGGAGTTATCATTGGAAAACATACGGCCTCTATCAGTCACAGGCATTTAAAACATTTTCGGGTGTGCCTCAGGGCTCAAAGTTGGGGCCATTGCTGTTCACGTTTTTTATAAATGACATAGCATTGGTAATTAAAAATGCTATGTTTATGTTTATGTTGTTTGCTGATGACTTGAAACTCTTCATGAAAGTTGTCGCCTTGGACGATTGTCGTCAACTCTAACTTGATATAGATAATATATTATATTGGAGATGGTTTACTAATGCCTCGCGAGTATTGTTCCAGTTTACGATGCATCGATGGATATTATCCGTGGGTCTATCCACTGTGAATGCTTACATACTGTAACTTAAAATTAAGAAGGGATCTTTATTTAGCTACATAGTTTTCCCGACTTATACGCAGCGTAAATGAAAACTCTGCCATTCTTGGCGGTGTTGGCTTGTGTGTCTCTGATCGGAGTCGAGGGCATCCGTTGTTTGTTCTCCCAAGGTTCAAAACTAACCTGCCATTAGTGATGCCAATTGAGAGGGCAATAACCATGTTTAATGAAATCGCTTCGAATATTGATATATTTCACTTACATGGGAGTGAATTTAGGTGGACGTTATTATATAAATTTTTAAGATAGTGTCTATCGATAGTTCACTCTGTGTGCTTCCATCTACTTTTATATTTTTGTTATTTTATTTCTTATTTTATTACTCATTATATTTTTAACTCACATTGTTCTGTATTTTCATTTATAACAGTTATTTTATGTCAATCATGAACGTTTTAAATTTAAAATTTGTTATGTTCTTTATATGTAAAATAAATAAATTTGAATTTTTATTAATTGTGCAGTGTTTAGACTATTCAGAGAGAAACACCAGTGTCCAGATACTAGTGCCTCGTGTGAGACGACTCTTACTTCTTAATGAAGTCATTTTAAAATACGTGCGAGAACTCGTTTCATTTATGGGCTGTGGAGTAGTAATACATGTTATTAGAATAGGTTCGTTCAATTTTGTATAAAGGTTGTTTTTTTAGCCTGATAGAACTTTAAATAAATAAATTGTAAAAATATAACACTAGTTAATTTTGATAGTTTTTTTTAATTCGAAAGACACGTGCATGGTATTAAGGGGACGCTCTACAGAATTGCCCTTGAGAATTGAAAATATGATTTTTTTACATGTGGTCCGGAATTGTTGCTCTACTGGTAATATTCAAAGGTCGTCGACAATGGTTTGGTCTAAAGTAAATAATGTTATCTTAATTAAATTTAAATCATAAACACTGTCGAAGTGAATAATGCTTCAAATACACTCTATGACGATCGGTCATATATATGTCGAAAAACCCGTTTCTTATGTTGGCGTCCTGTGTCACAGAGTGTAAATACGATGTCATAGCTGTTATACAATATGTATGTATAAATGTCGGAATGGCATAGATTTGATCATAGACACTAAAACGCTCTTAGCAGATATGTGCCCGATCGTCTATAGTCTATTTGAACCTTAAAGAATGGGGTGACCAAAAAATGATATCTTCTAATATACGTAAATGTTACTAAATTCAATTTGTTAATCAGCTGTTTGGTGGCAAGTATTTGCAACCAATATGATGGATAGCCACGATATAAACTTAATAATATATTAATAACGTTTTAACCCGAAATTGTCCGAGAACTTAACATACGAAGGATGTTGAAATACATATCTACCTACATTTTTATTTCATGTGCTATCCAAAAACATTATTTATGAATAGTATTTATTTTGAATGTGTAAGACCTATTACATAATTATTTAAAAAAAAAATAGGTACATATTGTTTAATTCTAATACATATTTAAAAAAAAAACGTGGAATATAGTTTATAATTTATAAGTTTATAGTTTATAAGTGACTTTTTATTACTTACCCGATTAGTTTAAATTTAGTCTGACACTTTTACAAACAAGTAACGCAACTTTACTTTTAGTTGGTAGGTACAATAATTATTGTATTTTGTTGGTAAGTAAATGCAAGAAATAATGTATACTTATAAAAAATGATTATTAACGTGGTCACCCACAGAATATTTTTTTTATTCAAAGCTAGCGGATCGCTGAGAACAAGACAAAAAAACTGCCGACAGTATCGAATCACCCAGGGCTGTCGAAGACGTCTTACTTGTTTTTATGATAAATTGTTTTTAATCGTGTGTAATTTGGCGGAAAAATATAATATATACAGTTGCTTACCATTCGGTTATCCAATGAGCTGGGTTTTGTTTACTCTTCTGCCGACATCCTACAGTTTTATTTTTTATCTTGCCCATCTCGCGTAAGGCTATCTGATATTATAAAAGTCACACAGTATAACAGTGTTTAAATCTAATATGTAATTGCACCGGTTTAATTAAAAACTATAACGAAATTAACATTTTATCACCATATATATATATATACATATACCATCATATCAACTTAATAGCAATTTTAATGAGACAAGATACATATTACGATATATCCAAAATACACATCATCAGATAATATGTGAAATATTTTGATAAGCAAAAAAATAAGAACAATACAAAAATAACATAACATAATCAGCTAGTCTTTTCATAATTATTTTAGATGAATGTTGTATGCCGTTTGACGCTTGGAAGTATGTAATTATTCCATCTGTACAGTAAGCTATTTTTAACTTTAAATTTGTAACTCTTTAAAACGTACTAATAGATTGATATTATTTTGACAGCCCTGTATTCCGTCGGCCGGCGTCAGGTTACGTCGCATACATGTTATGTTTGAAGGTAATAATAATAATAATAATGATTATACATTCGACCGAGAATTGTAATTAATAATTATTGCGTTTCTTAAAATAGATCCCCGATGGTTTAGAGGTTTTTGAGGTAAGACTGAATTAAAATCACGCCCTTTCAATGCTGAGATTACTCTCTGAATGAACTATGAATGACCTTGTTTCTGTTCAGCTCAGTCTTAAAATTTTTAAATGGTTTAGGGCATATTGCCACCGTAACTTTCTCAGCGAAGCATATACTGGTGACCCAATTTAGAACACTTTTTTCGTGCACTGCCAGTTGTATAACACGAATATTGTTCGCTTTCAATGCGCCAATTGTTGCTTAACTACCGGCATCAGCCAGTAAATTCGCGAACCTCCATTAGAAATATGGCATGACTTTAGAGATCAATTAACAGGTTCATTTATGGAACAAACTTATCTCCTAAATTTTATATTCGATGAGTGCTGTTGTGGTATGGCATATTTCGTCCGGATGCTTGTCATTATATTTTCAAAAATATTATTAATCAATGTTCCATAAAGCAATCTTCAGCCTAATTTTGAAACAATATTGTCCGGTAATGCAATCAAGGGACTTGTAAGGATCGGTCTCAAACCATATGCAGCATATTTCCATACTAACAAACCCGTAAACTACAATGAGCTAAATCACTAAAGAGCAATTTTGCGAGAAAATGCAATAATTATAGGTTTCGCGAATCGACAACATTTTTTATAGGTAGATTTGGTAAATTTGTCAACGTGATTCTATTCGTGTTGCTTTGCTAGACAAAACCAATCATTAATGCCATTAAGTCAACGGGTGTCACACATCACACAACGATTTGACAGTTATAGACTATTTTCGACAGTTTTAAACTATAAGACTATTTTGTAAGTTCTATCTTAGCAAAAACAAACACCTAGCATTTACAACTGTTAAAACAAAAATTATTTTATTTGCTGTAATATTGTTGAATTAAAATATAAAACCCTATTATTTTTGTAGATTTCTTCCCAGCAATGTTTCACACATTATAATCCATTGGACGTAGCTAGAAAGGATACAATTGACAATAACCTGACCTATAACAACATAACAGGTTCAACCAATAAAATGGAAAATATGATACAATATTCAGAGATAACTACAGATGTACTAAACGTAAAACAGGAAGTTTCTAAATTATACTTGCCAAAGGTGGTTCGAATTGTGTTGAGAAAAGTTACATATTTTCCACGTAACTTTATTTGCAATGATTGCTATGGAGTGTTTGAATCTGTAAATCATCTAAATAGTCACTACATTTCATGCACGGAGTCTCAGCATCCTAAACTGAAAAAAACACATATTGGTAAAAAACCACATCAGTGTGATTTGTGTTTAAAATTTTTTCTGCAAATTGGTAACCTTAATAAACATAAAATGACACACACCGGTGAAAAACCATATCAATGCGATGTGTGTTTTAAAAAGTTCAACGCAAATAGTAAACTGAAAAGACATAAAATTATGCACACTGGTGAAAAACCACATCAATGCGATGTATGTTTAAAGAATTTCCAGGACATTGGTTATCTCAAAATACATAAAATGACACACACTGGTGAAAAACCACATCAATGCGATGTTTGTTTAAAGAATTTTAGGCAAATTGGTGATCTCAAAAAACATAAAATGACACATACTGGTGAAAAACCACATCAATGTGATGTATGTTTTAAAAAATTCTCTCGAATTGCTCACCTTATAAATCATAAATTTACACATACTGGTAATAAACCTCATCAATGCGACGTGTGTTTTAAAAAGTTCAACGCAAGTGAACTAAAATTACATAAAATGACACATACTGGTGAAAAACCATATCAATGCGATATGTGTTTTAAAAAATTTGTCTCAAATAGTTATCTCAAAAAACATAAAATGACACACACTGGTGAAAAACCACATCAATGTCATGTATGTTCTAAACAATTCTCTCAAATGTCTCGTCTTGAAGGTCATATAATGACTCATACTGGTGAAAAACCATATCAATGCGATGTGTGTTTCAAAAATTTTGTCTCAATTAGAGATCTCAAAATACATAAAATGACACATACTGGTGAAAAACCACATCAATGTCATTTATGTTCTAAACAATTCTCTCGAATTTCTCATCTTAAAGGTCATATAATGATTCATACTGGTGAAAAACCACATCAATGTCATATATGTTCTAAAAAATTCTCTCGAATTACTCATCTTAAGGGTCATTTAATGACACATACTGGTGAAAAACCACATCAATGCGATGTTTGTTTAAAGAATTTCCAGAATATGTGGAATCTCAAAATACATAAAATGACACTGCACTGCAACTAATTGCAATACAGAATTGTGAAACCTGTATGTGGCAATATTATAATTAGTATTCCTGATATATTATTAGTCACTTAATATTATAATAATTGAGCCGTTGCCCGGAATAACGTTGTATCCAACAATATTCTTGTTTTGAGAAAAATGGAAAAAAGTAAATCAGTTATGTTTTTTTACATTTTATATTTGAAATACAATAAACAAACAATTATTAAGAGTTTTAAAATATAAAGTGTGAAGAAAGACAATTAAATTTGAATTTATTACAAAAAAATATAGTGAATTAATGGAATAATGTTGTATATGAAAATTTCACATACAACATTATTCCACAAAATGCTTTTTATTTATTCTACTTCACTCAATAGTGCCTTATAGAAAGCAGCGTGCTCATCTAGCATGAATTCACACATATCATTGAGGTCTTTGAGCTTAGCAGCCTTGATTGGCAGCGGATTGGAGTACATTGGAGTGAGTTCCAAGCTCCCTAACTGCATGAAATTTCGCCGTACGTTAGCCAATCTTCCCCGTCCTCCACGAAGAGGTGGTAGAAGACTGTATGATGTCCATGATTCCAGTTCATTGTGGGAGGTTCGAGCTCTGATTGTCGTGGGATCATCAGCAGAGAGCTGAAGCCAAATGGCACCAGTGATCTTCATTTTTGTTGGTCTCTGCATTGCATTTTCAACATCTGTGAAAATTTTAAGGTCAATGCGATCCATATTCTGTATATGAAATGGGTTGTTTGGACGGCTTTCTTTAATAACCTGATTCCACTGATCCGGCACCATTACCTTCGAAACCCGTTTCCTTTGCTCTATTAAAGCAAATTCACGGTCACAAAGCATAAGTCAATCGGTGAGTGATTATCATAATTAGCACTATCTTCGTCTGCTCTCTGAATACGGCGTCCGACATTCAATTTCTCGATACATGAGACGAGATAATGACTCTGTCCATTATGATTTAGCAACCTGAATGCTGATTGTATTTCTGTCTTAATGTTAAAATCGAGAACACATCCGCGATTCAAACATTTTTCGGCACAAACGCGACCCTGCGAAAAATAGAAAGAAACGATTAAAAAATTTGAAAAGGTATTATATTAAGTAACAATATAAAGAGTAATATAATGCAAGCATTATTATCAAATAACAATATGGATAAATCATTTGAATACAATCGATTAACGTTCGACGAGGAATAATATGTCGAACATAGTAATTTTATTCGTGACATCAATAGAACTGTCAAATCGTATACAACATTATTCCACAAACCTGTTTCGGTGGCTCAATTGCAGGTTTAATAATATTTTTTCTGGATAAATATTCTTTTCCTGCATCCTTCAACTTCTTGGCTTTATTATCTCTCCAGTTTAAAACATTGGATGTCCGTTTTCTTCCTTTATTTACATGAATTAAGCCACGCTCCGTGATATTGACGGACGGCGACGCCATTTTGACAACTGCATAGACAACGTTCTTCCATAAACCAATAACTTTAAAATGCTGCCACAAGCTTAAATATTGTTTCCCGACCATAATACTTACCTTAAAAGATGCATAATAACATACCCAACATTATTCCATCAATAACTCAACATTGACAGTTTTGTTGGATACAACATTATTCCGGGCAACGGCTCAATTATTGTTCACCATTTTATTTGTTTTTCATTATTACTAAAAAAATAAAGGGTTTGTCCCAAACTAAACTGAACATCTTACATGTAAAAATGTAACAACCAAATTAATAATCTGTAACTAATTATCAAAATGTATGGAAGTGTGAAAGAGTGGTGGATGATTTGCTATTTGGCAGGTAGTAAAAGTAATATTTGAGACTAGTTTTATGACAAAATGCGGTATGTCATAAGCAAGCGGGCTTCTTTCCATTATTTACAAATTTGGATTTAGGTATAAAAAAATTACACAATTTCGTTTGAGGGTTTTTGTTATCTTGATTATAACTTATTATTACATTAATGGAGTAGAGAATGTTCGGTGGATGTAGGTGGCGCTAGGGGAGGTCTTTTTCCAGCAATAGATCGACCCAGGCTATTGATTACGATGATATTAATAGAGTGTACTAAGCTAGTTTTACGATTGTTTAAATTAAAAATAATAAAATTATCAAAAAGGAAAAAAGCCGTTCTGTTTTTAACCCACTTATTTAAAAATACTTGGCAATGTGTATGTACAAAATGTATGGCAAGTGACGTTACCCCGGTCCTGGTATTACCACAAAGGCATCGTACCTTCAATCGGCCCTGCCCTCAGACCAGGTTGAGAACCTTTGCTTAAGCTAGCTCAGCCTCTTAAGTCGGAGGGGGGGTAATCAGCTAAAAGTTCTTATCGACACATTCGAACCCACCACAACAATATTGTTATAATAATCGTTCTGTTATGTCCTAGTGATAAGTAGCTTAAGGAAGTAGGAGATCTGGGTTGGCAGGTCCTGCATGGTTTGATGATATTAACCTTCCTTAAGTTTCTTACCAGAATTGGGACACTCTGTGAGACTCCTTGATGTAATTCTTCACAGTTTTCTTGTACGGTTATAGACTACGTCTTGAAGGTAGTTTGTCAGGAGATTTACCTTCTAGGATGCTTGAGCAGTGGGCGTTTGTAATTGATTGTGAACACGGGGAAATAATAGAGTTTTACGTAAAGTAAAACATTACTTTTTAATTCAGTAATTATTTTAGTACAAAGTGTTTGACAGACAGAGGTCACGTACTGTACAATGGTTGGAGACTAAAGACAACAGGGGTGACATTCCCTGGGATTTATATACGATTCTCTTTAATGGGTTTTTGACTTGAACAGACTCCATTTCATCTGCACGTGTTCATTATGATATATGCTTTACAATAACAAGAAATAACATTTATAACATTATTTGACTATGCAGGTGTCCATAAGTGTCGAAACTAACCCAAAAAGATGCACACTTGTGCAATTAATGTAGATAACAGATTGCTTTACCCTGAGTATTAAACATAAGCTCGTAAATAATATTGATGTTTCCAGTTAAGTGCATTTTCAGGCTTATTTCTATCCTTTCAAAAGCGTGGGAGCAATTTCATAATGATGCATTTGTTTAAATCGACATAGTTAAAAAAGGGTATTAAGTGCAGGTGTTTACCCTAAAAGGGTGGGAACAGATTGCATGAGCTCGTAAATAATATTAATAATTATCAGTTAAGTGTATTTCTTGACTCATGTCAGTATTTTATAAGAGGGTGAGAAAATGCATCTGTTCGAATCAGTATGGATAAGGGACTGTCTTACTTTGACTTTAAAGTGCTATTTGTATAAAAATACATATATCATCTTATTTATTACTGCAGGTGTGCATTTGGTTCAAGACGTTATTTTAGTTAATTTACTGCTTTTAGATGTTGAACTGAATGTTGTGAGATTCTTTTGAACATTTCTTAATTTGACACAATCAAGTAGGTACATAAATGTTTATATTATATTATATTGTTTATTATGCTATAACCAAATAGTATTGTAAATTAAATAGATGTGATGCCTCATTATAACAGTTACACACCCGCGTGCGCGAAACGTCAGGAAACAGCTGATGGCTTGTCATTCGGTTCATATGCCGAATTGTACTTGCGAAAATAAGATCGCGGATTTATTTAATCAATAAAATCTTTACGAGTATTGTTTTAATTATTTAATAAAATATTTCTTCGTAAATAAATTTATTATAATTAATTTTATCAAATATCTTAGCACTATATTTTATTTACTAACAAATCAACGATATTTATTTATACTTATAACCTGAGGGTGGAAGTAGTGGACGTAGTGGACGCAGTCTGCACAACAGACAAAGGAAGAGATCATCGTCGCACAGACTGCGTCGGGCGGAGCAATTGTCAACGACACGTCGACAGGCCAACTGTCGTGGGCAACGCTTGCCTTGATTATCGTCATCATTGCCGCAGTTTCCAGCTACCTGCTATGGACAAATTGCAAAAAGCACATCACCAAGAGAGTCATCAAGGACATGAGAGCAGACGTCCCGGGATGCAGACCACCGCAGCATCCACCGAGACAGATCTGATTGGACCTTCAAGCGACCACCTCTACCTACTTTCATCGCGATTTGCGTGCCGCATTTCGCTGGAAGGGGGGTATGAGGGTGGAAGTAGTCCGCAGACAGTGCAATGTGTAGATAGCAGTTAAAACCTAAAAATTACAACATTTTAATAATTCAATATTTTTAATAATCAGCAAAACACTGCCGTGAGAACGGACATATGATCACCTCCCGCCGGCTGAAGAAATGCTTAAGTGCCGGGTGTCAGTTGTCCATCACAGGAATGAACGAGTAAACAGTGCATTCCTGTCATTGTGTCGTGTGAAATCCATTGTTGGACTGATAACGTTTGTACCTTAATCAAATTTCGCAGACAAAATCCCAGGAATCTATCCGCAATGTGGGAACAAAACAATAAATTTACCCACGCTGTGGATAGCATTTCCTTTGTCTACTTTCAATATAAAAACAGACGTGGCAATCCAACAAGAACTCAGTACCTTAAATTCGCTCGTCTTAATAACACGCCGCTCGCTTCAACGTTAAAATAACTTTTATCACAAACACTATCGTCGTAATCTAATTTATAAACTTTGTATTATTCAAGCTGTAAATTGAATCTGTAATTTGTGTTAAGGGATAATAAATTTGGGGAATTACTTTTATACGCATCAAAACCTTCTGATTTTATTCATCACCTACCCCTCATCACACCATCCCTTGTTACAAACCTATTTTAGTTACTTAATTTTATTGTATATAACTATTCGTATGTATTTTAATATTTATTTATTTAATAATTACACACGTCACACAAATTCATGAGGTGAGAGTTAACGTCCTCTAGGTTGAGGGTTATTGATTTTAGTACTTAAATCCTCGTAAGGGTACTGTTAACCGGTTGCCATTCGCGGCTGATGATGAATTATGTCATCGTAAGATGCAATTATTTGCATCGAACGCGGATAATCGACAATTACGATATCTTTATAAGTACTTAAAATGCCTCTCGAACTCAATTCGTGACAAGGGCTTTCTCACGGAAAACTAATAAATGCATCGAATGCGCCACTATTTACGCAATTAAATCTCGGCTTTTCTCCCGAGTGGATATTTTCAACTTTTTCCCTGCAGAGGAACCGATACAACCTTCCTTTGCGGATTATACTTCCCCACTACTTTATTCAAAATTATAACTCAATATCCTGGACGCTATCGGAAAAATGACAATATTTCTGGCGAATCATAGTCCAGTTAAATGATGACATTTATGTTTAATTTTATACTGTCGCCCATTGGTCGAGAATGTCTTCGGATTCGATCAATCGAATGCTATAAAAATGTCATCATTCTACTTAAGATTCTGCATTGTCTAAAATGGATCGAACATGTCGACTACCTCATGGAATAACACACCAATTCAAAATAGTGTGTTTTTTGTTTTTTGAGCTATTGTTCCAAAGAAAAAAATACCACACCAGCCAAATTTTTTTTGGATTTTTTTCTCGAAAAACAGCCAAAATACTGTTTAAAATAATAGTCATAAGTAGATAATTATATAACATTTTTTGTAATATCTTAAATAACATGGAATAATAACCCACCTTTAGTTGGTATCACAAGTTATTGTTATTAATTTTTTGTGTGATATTACTCGGAAAAAATATACATGCTTCCTAGACAAATCATTTTAGTGTATCATTTAACACTCCCGTTTCCACGATGGTCTCGCAGTTTAGAAATGACCTTAAATCATAGATACCCCACTTATTATTATGTATATAAACGTTTACTTTTAGCTATTTGTAGATAAAATATTTAGGCATAAAAAGAAAAATATATAGGTGGTTGAATTGAATGTTTTATATGTAAAATTAATCATTTTTCGAAAGTCTAATCAATATTTTGATAAGACAGTGATAGGGCTATCTAGAAAGATATACGTTAGAGAAACGCGCATAATAGTAATGTAAACATGGGACACTATTTTAAAATGTCATTTGTTAGTCAGAGATAGAAATGTATGTCATTGTTCAACATCATTCTGTGAATAATGCAATCAGTTATAGCCTCCCATAATATATCGAACCTTGAAGTATACATTTTCCAAATACATCTGACGATAATATAATTCACAAGATTTAAGAATGTACCATTCTAATAATTGAACTTACATAATTCTTAAAATCACTTCTGAGAAAATATATTATAACCAATAGAAAAAATCTTTTTGAAAAAAGTAAGACACCCGGCAGAAATACCTGCTCATCAGCATTCTTCAAAATCAAGCGACTATCGGAGATCGGTTTTTGTTTATTAAATAAAAGTACATATCTTCTACTTCAATTACTAACCGACGTCACGGATTTCTCCAATATTTTATGATGGTACTTACTCGTACTTGCTAACAATTTTATATTAATACTTTTTCCAAAAAAAAAAATCTATGTTTATATATCTGTATATTATTATATCTATATATTTCTATAATTAACAATTAAACTTATTACAAACCAACAAATAAATATGATATATATTTACTATTGTAAGGAATATCAACACAAAATAATAGCATGTATAAATTAATTGCCATTGGCTGCTAATATTAGGTAGGTACCAATATCCTAAGTATATAATATTCACCAAATAAATAGTTACTAACATACATATTAAATTAACTATCAGCGCATTCAAAAATTAATAATAGCATTGCCTTTATTTTTATAGAAATACTTAGATTAAAAGTAAAATAAAGACAAACAATGTTTGATTAATAATAATTTGAAATAATAATTATTTTTTACGTCATTGTAGTCGCCGGGTCACACTGTAGAATTCATATAACCGTTGGGATTTTGTGTCATTTATCAAAACAAAATGCAGTTATTTAGGTTAAAATACTCACTTCCATAACTCCACTGTAAGTTCAGGACGAACTGGTGATGTATCAGCTATAAATGATCTCTTCAAATTTGATGAATTCACTATTAAAACAATAGTAACTTTAAAAACAATATCAATAAGACGAAATTTGAAAGAGGACTCCGGACGGCCGAAAAATATGAAAGTGGGCGTGATTGTTTTAGAGCTAGACAGCGTGAATGTGGGAGCGAAATGCACGGCGTTAGCGCGGTTTGATTGGCTAAAGTCATATTCGGGAAATAAAAACTCTCCCAGAGATCTATTTCGACCGAAATTAACTTGGATATTCAGGTAAAAATTGTGGGATATTCGGGAGAAAACCACGGATTAATTGTAACAACATGGCTAATTCGGGTTTTTTTTTTTTTAAATATCTCTGTTCCTAGATAAAATATATATTGTTTTTATAAATGATTTCGGTAGAGTTCGATAAAAGAAATTGAACTGCATTAAAATGTCGCTTTCGACAAAAATGGATATTCGGGAAACAAATCCTATAGCGACGTTTTGTTAACAGCATTTAGCTAATGATATCACACAAGTCGTTTACATGTTATTGTGTATATTAAACCTTAATTCTAGATCATTTAATTACTCAAATTTTTCTTATAAGACCATTTGGTCTGCCTGAAAGAAATCATCCATGGTTCACTCTGAGTGGCTGTAAGTCGCTCAGGCTGAACTACGGGACTTATCACATGTTTCTTTTAGCTTCGTCTCGAAGTAGGCCGCACAATTCAACACGAAATCGACATTCACGATCGGACTGAAATAGTTGTGACTTCACAAAATCGTTGCAAGAAGTGCTGGCTGAAGGCACGCATTTCGTGGTCGTGTCAGTAGATCACTTGAAGAAACTATTAAGGAATGCGAAAAATATCACCTGCGTAATATGAATAATATTGTTTTAAAAAGGTTATTCACCAAAATGTCTCATTTCATGTTTTAAAAGATTAACAAGTTGCGAGCATCTAAATGAACATACATTGCATTTATAAGGTTTTTTACCAGTATGTGTCATTTTATGTGTTTTGAGTTCACTATGAGTGATGAATTTTTTAAAACACAAATTGCATTGGTGTGGTTTTTAACCAGTATGTGTCAATTGATGTTTTTTTAAATTACTTATTTGCAGAAAATTTTTAAATCACATCGCATTGATGTGGTTTTTCACCCGTGTGTCATTTTATGTCTTTTGAGTTCACTACTTGTGATGAACTTTTTAAACACACATCGCACTAATGTGGTTTTTCACCAGTATGTGTCAATTGATGCGTTTTTAAATTACCAATTAGCAAAAAAAAAATTAAAACACATCGCATTGATATCGTTTTTCACCAGTATGTGCCATTTTATGTCTTTTGAGATTACCAATATGCAGAATTTTTTGAAAGCACAAATGGCAGTGATGTGGTTTTTCTCCAGTATGTGCCGTTTGATGTGATTTTAGAGTATTTAAATGCGTAATTTTTATTAAACATACATTGCATTAGAGTCATTTATCACCATTATGAGTAATTTTATGATGTTTAAGAGTTTTAATTTGTCTGAATTTTTTAAAACACACATTGCATTGATGTGGTTTTTCACCAGTATGTGTCATTTTATGTATTTTGAGTGTACTATTTGCGATGAACTTTTTAAAACACACATCGCACTGATGTGGTTTTTCACCCATGTGTGTCATTTTATGTCTTTTGAGATTACCACTTCCGATGAATTTTTTAAAACACACATCGCATTGATATGGTTTTTCACCAGTATGTATCAATCGATGTTTTTTTAAATTACCAATAAGCAGAAAATTTTTAAAACACACATCGCACTGATGTGGTTTTTCACCTGTATGTATCATTTTATGTTTTTTGAGATCACTACTTACGATGAACTTTTTAAAACACACATCGCACTGATGTGGTTTTTCACCCGTGTGTGTCCTTTTATGTCTCTTGAGTTCTTTACTTGTGATGAACTTTTTAAAACATACATCGCACTGATGTGGTTTTTCACCAGTATGTGTCAATTGATGTGTTTTTAAATTACCAATTAGCAAAAAAAATTTTAAACACACATCGCATTGATATTGTTTTTCACCAGTATGTGTCATTTTATGTAATTTGAGTTCACTATTTGTGATGAATATCTTTAAACACACATCACACTGATGTGGTTTTTTACAAGTATGTGTCAATTGATGTTTTTTTAAATTACTAATTTGCAGAAAATTTTTAAAACACACATCGCATTGATGTGGTTTTTCACCTGTATGTGTTAATCGATGTGTTTTTAAAGTACTAATATGACGAAATTTTTTAAAACACACCTCGCATTGATGTGGCTTTTCACCAGTGTGTGTCATTTTATGTAATTTGAGTTCACTATTTGTGATGAATTTCTTTAAACACACATCACACTGATGTGGTTTTTCACCAGTATGTATCATTTTATGTTTTTTAAGATCATAAATGCGCCGGAAATTCTTTAAACAAACATCGCATTGATGTGGTTTTTCACCAGTATGTGTCATTTTATGTAATTTGAGATCACTATTTATGATGAACTTCTTAAAACACACATCGCATTGATGTGGTTTTTCACCCGTATGTATCTTTTGATGTGTCTTTAAATGACTAATTTGCAGAAATTTTTTAAAACACACATCGCATTGATGTCTCTTTTCACCAGTATGTTTCATGTATGACTTAAGATGCTGAGACATGCATGAAACGTAGTGATGATTTAGATGTTTTACAGTTTCAAACACTCTATAACAATTATTACAAATAAAGTTACGTGGGAAATATGTAACTCTTCTCAACATAATTCGAACCTCCTTTGGCAAGTATAATTTCTTAAATTCGAGTTTGATGTTCTGTTCATCGATGGTTATTTCCGAATGCTGCAACATCATTTTTATGTTTTTATTGATTGCATGTGCAATTTTGTTGATACTAGGGTCATTATCAACCGTATCTTTTTTAACGATATCCAAAGCTTTACTCCTACGTACTGCAAAATATTTCTGGGTAGAAATCTACAAAAAGAATAGGAATATTATCAATAAAATATACTTATGTTCCAATGTCCCCTAATATAGCACTGATACTGATACTATGTCGTTTGTAAAGTGTTTTTCTGTTAAAACGATACGTTACACTGCGCTCACTCGTTGACATTTATAATCAAAATCTTTTCTTTTTTTTTAATATGGTGAAAATTACAAATTATTAATATAAGACGTTTACAACATGTAATTTAGAAGAAAATGAATAATAATAAAAGAGTATTACATATATATTAAAAAAAAAAAAGATGGCCATAAAACAGTACAATTAGTATAGACATTAAAAATTTAAATAATAAGGAAGTCCCTGAATGACATAAGCATACCCTATTTTAAGAATTTATAAAACAATGCCTACATATACTCATCCTGACGCAGGTGAAATATGTCAATATCTGATGTAATTTGGTTGTACAAACTAATTGCCATACCAATTGCCATTATCAATGGCAGGTTAGTTGTGCACCTTGGGAGAACAAAAAATGGATGCCCACGATTCTTAAGATAATTATCAGACACACAAATTAATCACACGAAGAATGTCAGTTTTCATTTACGCCGCGTGTAAGTCGAAAAAAATATGTAGCTAAATGAAGATCTCTTCTAAACTAAGCTACAGTATGTAAGCATACCTAATGATCGGTATATACAGTCTGGAAAATCTTCATGAATATAACCACGCTTGAACAACTCTAATAAATTATTCAAATTTACTCAGAAAAGCTGCTATCGATTTACATAACTTATAGATAACTGCATTTAAGAGCAAAATTGCGTTTAGCGACGAGGTTTATTTTTTCTTAACGGGTTTGTAATAAGGAAAATCGTCCACACTGAATAAGACCAATCTAGAATACTCCCTCGTATTCATTACATCCACAAAAATGCACCGTTTCATGCGGTTTACACGCTGGTGGCATCGACGCACAATTCTTTAAAAATGGGGCGAAAGCCCACGTCAACGTCAATGGAAATCCTTGTCATACCATGATTATTTTGATTTAAATATGGATTTATTCGAAAGAACAGTGATTTAATTTCAACAGGATGTGCCATACAGCTATCGCAACCATCGTTTTATTTAAATTAAGTATTGGCGATCACTTGATTTTGAGAAATGGACCTGTCAAATAATTGGCATACACGCTTGTTCAATGTGATATCTCTGGATTACTTACTGTGAGGTTTCGTGAAGTCACTGGTATATGCTGATAAAGCAGCAGTGTTTAAGGTATTAGAAGCCAACATTTCACGTACTATACGACCGGCAGTGCTTTAATAAAAGTAGTCCAAATTGGGCGCCCAGAATTTGCTTAGTTGAGAATACTAAGGCCACATACCCGAAATCATTTTCAAATGTTAATGTTATGTAGGGGTCGAATTTTCGAAAAAAAAATATTTAAATTTAACTTGTAATCTTTTTTACAATTTAAAGTTTCATCGGACTTTAAAAAAAACATTTGTAATTAAACATACCTGGTCTAATGGCTTGTATTGTAGATTAGAGCAGCAAGGTTGGGTTAATTCATCATCAATATGGTGGATTGCATTCTCAACAAATTCTTCTTTGATGATAACTCCCTCATTATTATACTTATACTTAATATTCATCATATCGTTTTCACGCTTCTAAAAATAACAACATTGTTAATATTATGTAACAGTATCATCATTACAGTTAGCCAAAAACGGTCTCCCAGAGCTTTTTCTTCAATAATTGGTCGCCTATTGACACGACCACAAAAATGCGCGCCTTCAGCGAGACTTTTTTGCGACGATTTTATGACGTCACAACTATTTTGCTCCGATCGAGAGTATCGATTCCACGTTGGAATACGCGGCCTACCTCGAGACCTGACTTACAGCCACTCAGACTGAAGTATGGATGATTTGTTTCAGGTAGACCAAATGGTCTTATAAGAAAAATGTAATTAAATAAAAAGTCTAGAAATTGAGGTTAAAAATAAAAAAAATCCATGTGAACACGTTAGGCGTTATCATTAGCTAAATGCTGTTACTAAAGCTAATTTATAACTATAATCTTCTTTGCATTATATAAAATAATTTTGCGTAGGTACGTAATATTTTGAATTCGCCCCAGAAAATAAAACCAATAACGTAACCAATCTATTTCGGGCAATGTAAAATCTTCAGTAGAATGATGACATTTGTATAGCATTTGATTGGCTGATTTTTCGATCAATTGGCGAGCAGTATAAAATTAAACGTAAATGTCATCATATAGCAGGAGTGTGATTCGCCAGAAATGTTGTCATTTTTTTTGACAGCGTCCAGGCTGTCGAATTAAAATTTTTAATAAAGTAGTGGGAAAGTATAAGCCCCAGGGGAACGTCGTATCGGTTCCTCTGCGGACAAAAAGTTGAAAATATCCACTCGGAAGAAAAGCCGAGATTTAACTGCGTAAATAGTGGCGCATTCAATGGATTTATTAGTTTTCCGTGAGAAAGCCTTTGCCACGAATTGAGTTGGAGAGGCATTTAAAGTGTAACGAAATAGTAATTATTTCGATTACTCCGCGATTGATGTAAACAATTGCATCACTTTACGATGACATCATTCATCATCAGCCGCGCATGGCAACTGGTTTACAGTACCTTGCGAGGACTTTAGTACTAAAATCAATAACCCCCAATCTAGAGGACGTTGACTCTCACCCCATGAATTTGTGTGACGTGTGTAATTAAATAAATAAATATGAATAATTATATACAATAAAATTAAGTAAATAAAATAAGTTTATAAAAATAAATATTGTCGATTTGTCAGTAAATAAAATGTAGTGTTAAGATATCTGATAAAAATTAATTATAATAAATTTATTTTATGAAAGAATAATTCAATAAATAATAAAAATCATAACTACAAAGACTTTTTATTTGAATAGGTCCGCGATCTATATTACGACTGCCACAATTCGGTACGTATTTGCGGTAGTATTGAACTTGAATTGTCAGCTGTTCTTTTTGACGTTTTGCGCACGTGGGTGCGGAACGAATTAAGATTAAAATAAAGTATCTAAAGGATTCTGACGTTATTCTATTATTAGGTGGCGATTTCAAACCATTAATATAACAATATTGTTGCGGTGTGTTTGAAAGTGTCGACAAGAACTTTTATTTGACTACCCCCTCCGACTTAGAGCTGAGCTAGCCTAAAGCAGGGGTTCTCAATTTGGTCTAAGGGCAGGACCGGTTGAGAATACAATGCCCTTGTGGTTTTACCAGGACCGGGGTAACGTCACTATGCATGACTTAATTTGGCAGGTGAATGTATAATCACCGAACGACATTCCAATGTTATGGGCAATCCGACAAAATAGTGCACTCTTGCGGTCATACTTGTTTGTTTTAGTTCAATTAAGAGTACATATTACAGATGGCTGGGTTAGTTTTTTAAAACGCATTAAGCCTTGCCTATACCAAACCAAAATAAATTAAAAACATTCTTCCATCTATAAATTATCAAAAATTCTGTATAATTTAATAACATTATGGATCGATTTCGCAGGGGTTTTCTTAAATTTTAATGACTAACATCATCAGTAAATTATTTTAGTCTTAGTTCAATGGAAACAAATACGTAGATACGAACAAATAAGTTTTGTGTGTATTATTTTTATGTTGGATATTAGCAACATATGTAAACCCTTTGCCGCGGATGATAGCCATTTTGTAGTATAAATAAAAAAAATATATAAGTATAGTATACAGATGACAATATATAATGCATTATATACCTAACAACAATAATCAAATGAGCTTGTGTGTTATATGAGTTACCTGTGAATCACTTGCAAACGTCGACGCATCAAACTTTTAATACAAGTGACTGCTTTGGTCACAAGGAAAAGCCACTTTATCGAAAGTCAGCGACGCATCATGCATACGTTGATGGTACTTCAAAATGTGCGCAAATGAAAAAAATTCACAACACACGATGCAAACAAAATTTCTATCGAAAAATGAAGCTCTGTTCAACCTCAGAAGGTCTTCTATCGCAAAAGCAAGCGCTATTTCCTTTTTGATGTCCATTTCTTGCACTTCAATTTCACCAAACGACTGCGCAGACTGTCTTTCAAAGATATCAGATGCTATCATACAATCCATCGCAGTTTACTCGACCATAAATGTCCATTCAGTATTTTTTAGTACTTTAGTAAAATCATTTAGTCGTTTCAAACCATTCATTTTTCGGAAGAGTAGCGACCCGCACTATGACTGGCGACTCTCACTAAATACCAAACAAGTGATCATATCGAATCGAACTCAATGCATAGAAAATTTGGGTGGAATTATGGGACAATACGACCACAAGCGGTTTATTGTGCGCATATGGTTACTAATAAATAATAGGTATCGGTTACTACGCTATAATATGACTACCTAATTCTACTGAACTCCTACTGTGTAAATGTCTAAAATATTAATATGAACATCTCACGATATATGTATGCAGAGAAATATCAATTTTTCCTTATCATAAAAATATTATAATGTTCATAGGTAACGCAATATTATGTCGAGAAAATGACATAGGTACGGAATATAATAAATGACTATCATTTTTAGGTTAGGTCCTGTCTGGACAGTTATTACTTTGATAGATCGTGAGAAGTGGTTTGTCGTTTCAGACTAAACCACTTCTGACGGTCAGAAAATGGTTTGAAGTTTGCTGGTACAGTGAACTAAACGTTAAAACTAAAACTATTCCGGTTTGCTTATGTGCAGAGCGCCAGTTTTGACATGTCAAACTGTTTAGCTGGAACGCCTAAATTTATGTTGTCATGCAGCATGGTAGTGATTTAGAAAAATTTGAGGCTTACAACATTACATTTTTGCAAAAAGTTTTGAAAATATAATTATTGATCTATTCTTACCCCATTTCCCGTAGATATTGCTTCTGTTAATGGTATTTTATGGCTGTAAGTAGTTTTTTATAGACAATAGGCTTAGATTGTATTACCTACCTAAAAAAGACTAACGGGCGATTAATTTTATTCACCATACAAATGATCACAATTTTAGATAATCGCATTCATTATTGCTTTATATTCGAATTTATTGTGATATATAAATCACCATATTTAAATATACCTTTTCAAAAGATTTATATACCTACTCAATACTGTCTCAAAATATCTGTTTTAGCAATTGCCAATAACTCGAATCTACTCCGCAATTAATAAACGAAACAAGTATGGCCGAATTATAATATAATAGTTCCTTATGAAGTTTCAAAGATGCATTACAAAATCAAACCTTCAATGTAAGACGGCATCAAGGGAAGAAAACGGCACATATACCTGCGTACAATTGAACGTACCTGATGTATTGGCCTGTTATCTGAATTCAAACAACCCGGTTGAGGGTATTCATCATCATATAATGGGTGTGGTATATCTTCAATAATCTCGCGCTTGACGACAGCTGGTTGATCATCCGATGTTTTATCAGAGAGTTCCGCTATAAGGTACTGAAAGAAGCATTATTACATTTTGTAAACACAGTAAAACCAGTTTCAGTTCACGAAACGTCCATATAACGATGTATATTAATTATATTTAACATGAACTAGTAGATAACCTAACTTATATCACACATGTATCATAGCTGTCAAATTGTATAAACATGTAATTTTTTGAAACAAAGTTTAATATCACCTTATGTTCCTACATAGTATGTAAAAAAGCCACAGTTTACGATATTAAACTAACCATTGTTATTCTGAATCTAAAGTGATTGAAAGGAATTTAGTTTCCAAAAACTAACCTCGAAATTGCAACTTGAAACGTCCGCATTCTCTTGCGTCACATGAAAGCGAGGATCCGGGTTTTTCGGATGGCTAGTCAGCGTGTCAGACAAAGACTTGCCTTCTATTTCGGAGTGTTCTCCAGCACATTCTTGCTTTACATCCATGTTAAGGGTATATATTCCAGAAGCCACGTGTTACGTGACAGATAGGATCCATTTGTTAATGTTAGAAAAGTGTTGCCACAATACTGAAAACTATTTTCCGTCGAAATTAATATATATAATAGGTCATTACCGACTCAAGTAGAAACCCGTTAATTCACAACGACTGCAGTGGCGCACCCAGGGGCGGGGGGCAGGGGGCCCTGTCACCTCCCAAAAATGAAAATTATCAGAATGATTTTTAAACAATAAATTGAAAGCCAATAAACTATAACCTTTGGGCTTAGACAAATAAAAACACGGCATAAATAATGATTTGTAATAATTCTCCAACACCCTTTTTAGAAAAATTTCTTAGATTTTAATTTCGAAACACTACTGTCAGGTTTTTTTAGAAACCCAATCCCTAATGGAACTGTCAAAAAATTCTCGGTGTCCACCCGAATTCCGGAGTGGTGTAGGTCATGGCTGGGGAGGGCTGACAGGGCTCTAGCCTTGGGGGCCCGGGCTGTGCGGGGCCCAACGTATCGGGTTGACCAGATAAGTGAGATAACCATACATAATAAATTAACTTTAATAGTAAAAAAAAGTCACCTGCGGCGCTATTATACTTCATAACCATGAACATTTTCAAATACTTAATATAATTGTGCAATATATTTTTTGATTATTATGTGTCGATACTCGACAGCTCCATTATTAAAGTAGATGTATTAAAAATCGACAATAATTCACTGTATAAGTACCTACCCTTAATTTTAACTTAAACACATTTTGAAAAACATTAATGTAGTGTTTCACACTGCTTTTAATTTTAGCGGTAGGTAAGGGGCCCACCAAATATCCTAGCCTGAGGGCCCGTTTCTGGATGTGGGGACCATGGTATAGGTACACCGAGTGCAATAGACAAAAGACCGATAAACGAGAAATTAGGCTGTAAAGAAGAAAAAGAGCCTATGGGACTAATTTACATTCTCCTCCTTGCCCCCCCCCCAATATTAAATCCTGGGTGCGCCACTGAACGACTGGTCCTACTTTTTTCGTCCCCCCCCCGTTTTTTGTCTATGGATAACCTGTCATTGTTCTATAGAGTGCTTATACTGACGCGTCTGTCGTGTTCACACAGGGAAAAGTTTGATTCGAATAGTTACGTGACAATTTATACACTAGCATTAAATACACCTACAAAATGTAATGCATAGATCGATGCTACATATTTTTTGGAAATCGATATTACCACCTTTTTTTTGTGAAGGACTAGTCTGATATTATATTATTTATACCTAATTTATTAATATTTGTGATTTGAGATTTTTAAAGTTAATTTAATTTGAAACGTGAAAGGGAGAATCACTATGTCAAGCAATCTGGGATCTAATTTTGACAGCTGAACAGTGGACCACTCGTTGCTTGTGCAAAAAGATAATAATATATTAGGCTTGATTAATCTAAAGATGGCGCTGAATAGGTACAATAACACTTGACACATTTCAATATGAATTAAGTATTTTTATGTTTTGTTCTCAAAACAAAACAATGGAGCGAAAACGAAAACATTTCCTCAATCATAACGAGATCAGCGCATCTCAATATTCAAAAGGCAAAACGTTGTTAAATTTTTTTTTTTTTTTCGACCATGTCCGATCCTGATAGGATCATATGGGCCTCTACAGAGTGGAGGTTTGTATTGACAGATTTTTGTTTTTTACGAGAAATGGATGTCAGCCACTTGCTCAACCTATTAGGTCCATACCCTGACACACACAAATTGAAAAACAATTTTTGTACTTGCCAGACCCAGGATTCGAACCTGGGACCCACGGCTTTGTAGTCCAACGCTTATGCCGCGCGGCCACCGTGGGCGTCGAGTAATAGTAAGTACAATAATAATCTTCAACGTGGCAAGTGAACATATCCGTCAGTGCAATTAATACAAACCAAATGCCACCCGTATTTTGAGCCAGGCACACGGACATTGGGTGTGATTTGCACCATGCACGGATAGACAAGGCAAAGTCAAAAGACATGGCCCTTTGACAATGTCTTGTTTGTTATACTTACTACTTGAGCCTTGACTAAATGGGTAGGCAATAAAGTGTCCCTACTTTATTGTATTAATTGATTTATTATATAGATTAAAAATAACAGTGTAGGTATTGAGATATCCCGGGTCCTGTGGCTAGCTCGGGATGTTGGTAGGACCCGGGATTCACAAAAATTAAATGTCTTTCTTTGTTGAACACGTGGATTTATATTTTCAACGGTTATTTTCACAAATAAACCTATGTTTAACAGTACCTATCCAAATTAATCTTATATTGTTACGTTCCTAATGTTAATTATATCGCTTATATTATTTTTCGTTTTATTGTTAAGTTTTTAGCGCGGGAATTCGCGAACTCAATACCACGTCCTACCGCGACTATGTACTTACCTATTTTTTCTATTGTACTCTTTTTACATTGAGCAGTGATGCCATCTTTTCTTTTTACATACCTACTCCTGAATATTAAGTTTCTTTGGCTTTCGTTTATTTTATTCGGCACAATCACATTCTTCCCTGACATAGGTACCTACTATTATTATAATTAGATAAACAATAATTCTTAAGTGCTACCTAAGTACATGTTGAACATATTGACAGTTAATCAAGGAATTTTGGACGTACGTACGCCCATTGTTGACTAGGAGGTCAGGTGACATGGTTACACCTAATAATTACGTAGGTAATTAAGACTATCGGGAGAGTCCCAATAGTCATGGGTGTAACAGTATACCTACCTACGCTGTTAGTGTGTATTTGCCATTGGGGAATACGTGTAGTGCTTGAAATATCTCAAGTCAAAACCCGAGTGGTAAAAAACTACCTAGGTAGGTACTCAAATAGAATAGTACAAAACTTAAATCCAATAAAACACAGATTATTGTTTGCTCGCTCCACGGAATAGACTTTTTAGTTTTTCGGTTATACATAGTAAATAATTACGTATTGCGGCAACACTTTTCTTAAATAAATGTAGTACCTACCTTGAATGGATCCTGTTTGTCACGTTCTTCCTGGCATATTTACCATTAAAATGGATGTAAAGCGAGAATGTGATGGAGAACAATCTGATCCAGAAGGCAAGCCTTTGTTTGATACGCAGACTAGCCACCCAATCAGCCCGGAAGTTCGCACTCACGTAAAGCAGGAGAATGCCGACGTTTCAAGTTGCAATTTTGAGGTTAGTTTTTGGAAACTGACTTCTCTTACAATTACGCTGTATTGCGAATAACAACGATTTATATATTATAATATATGTCTCTTTTTTATAAACTGCGTGGAGACATATAATGATATTAAACGTTGTTTTAAAAAATAACTCGATTATACATTTTGACAGCTACGATACATTTGTGATTTAGGTTAGGGCAGGTTATCTTCTAATTCATTTTGACTATAATTAGTATACATTGTTATATGGATATTCTATGAAGTTACGTGAACTGAAAGTGGTTTTACTGTGTTAACCATAATGTTTCTTTCAGTATCTATTAGCGGACCTCTCTATTATAAAACCTGAGACGGATGATCAATTATCCGTCAACAAGCGCGAGATTATTGAAGATGTAATAGACCCATTATGTGTTGTTGAAGATCCTCAACCGGGTTCAGATTTCAGGCCAATACATCAGGTTCGTTCATTTGTATAATGTGTTATTTTTCTTCCCTTGGTGCAGTCTTATATCGAAGATTGGAATTAGTAATACGTTTTAATCTTAGAGCCGTTTCATACGCGACACCATTGTAACGAGCCGCTGCATGAATGGACGCGTTTAGACGGAGAAACAAGTATGTCACGTTCTTATATATTATGTAGAGAAACGATCATGCGGTGCCCAATCCGTTGACATCTTCCTAATTGATGAGGGTGACGTGTTTAGATTTATTAAAAAAATAAGAATACCCGCCGTTAGGGATCGCACATGTCCCAAGATTTTTTTAAAGGGCTCTATTGACTTTGTCAAGGGCCACTTTAATATATATTTTACCTGACAATGGAGACGGGTATCTTTCCGAAAGCATGGAAGATGTCGAAGGTTACTTCGATTCATAAGAGTGGTATGGAGTCATCAGTGGAAAACTATAGGCCAGTAGCCATTCTCTATGAACCAGCAAAAGTTCTTGAGATAATCATGCACAGCATGATTTCTCCGAGGATTGAGTCATTTCATTGCCGACTCAAGTATTAATCTATAGATGGCGCTGGTCATTTATAATGAATGAGCAGCACGGATTTGGAGCAGGCCGTTAAACGATTTCTCCCGTTATTCGGGAGTTATTTTAAGAATCGTCCACAATACGTATCGTACACCCTCTATCAATCACAGACATGGCATTTAAAACATTTTCTGGTGTGCCTTAGGGCTGAAAGTTGGGGCCATTACTGTTTAGGTTTTTTTATAAATGACATAGCATTGGTAATTAAAAATGCTATGTTTGTGTTGTTTGCTGATGATTTGAAACTCTTCATGAAAGTTGTAATGCAAGGATTTACTGCTGACAGTACATATTACCGAGGCCATAAAAAGAAAATCCACGTGTACACACGCATTATTGTGCAAGTTGCAAGAATTCTTGCATGAATCAAAAAAGTTCGCTTCTGAATTTTCACGTGACAGATGGGATTTGTTCGATATTCGCACCTGCGCAGTAGAGCGACACTGGCAAACCTGCTGAAAAAAAAACAACCTACAGCGCGCAGTCTCATTTTGAGGTTTACCGATTTTCACGATCTGTCAAAAAGTACCTACCATAAAATGACAACATGGCGTCTCGCTTACTATTTACGACAGTCAGCAATCTTACGTGTGAACAGTTATTTTCGCTAAATAAAAGCACAAAACATCTGTACATTTTCAATGTTTCCCATTAGTTCTTGGTCGTTCCCTCATGGCAAAGGATGGTGCCACCTTGGAATGTTATCATCTTTTAAGCGATCAAGAATTTCCACTCCTCTCAATCCTCTGCTTCTATCAGGACAGAGTGAAGGCTGCTCTCAGTCAGCTCTTTTACTTGGTCGCCCTTCTTCTGCTTCATCTGCCTTGAAGGCTACCCAAAATTACCAGTCTCTCCAAAGTATCCGCTCCGCGCCGAACAATTTGTCAAAAAACCGTATAATTCGTTTCAGACATAAATTGTCGAGAGACATTCCTTTATAAAATATCAACATTTTTATGGAATTTTATATAATATATGGAACATACATAATTTTGAAAACACTTTTGTGAAAATATATAACAAACTGAAGAGATCTTTTTTTGAAAAAAAAATACTTTAGGGGGCACATGCTCGTCATAGGTCAAAATTGAGTTTTTTTGTATTTTCAAACCATGATCCTGGACATTCCTAAAAGGTTGTAGATAATCTATTTATATAATTTTGAAGCCTTATTATCCTTTATATTTATTTTAAATATTTGATGACTGCATCAAGTATTTTTATTACATAAAATAGTATTCTTTTACACCTCTCGCTCTAATGTTTTAGAATATAGTCATATTTCGGTACATGTATGTGCAGTGGTGTTAACATTTTTCTAATTAACAAACTTTAATTGAAGTAGGGAGTTAAATTATATTAACGCGCGTGTTTGAACATGTACCGCTCAAAAAGAAATAAAAAAAAATTCGGTTAGGTACATGTTCAAACACGCGCGTTAACATCATTTTACTCCCTACTTTAATTATAGTTTGTCAATTTATGACTACGGCCATATGTTGTAGTTTAACCACTGGGGAATGCCAAAAGAAATGGCGTATTTCAAAAAAACACTACCTTATTCTTAGGTCAATAATTATTATAAAGCAATCAATATTCGTAGGATGTTTATCACACTTGAATGGTCAAAAATATAGCTTATAATTAGTACCTGTATAATTATCTTGAAATTTGTTAATCTTGCCGATCTTTTGAATAATAAAATGCCTAATTCTTGTAAAATTTCGGATCACAGAGATTATCAATATAATTTTTTATCGTAAATATTTTTCTAAAATTATCTCGTGATTAATTATACTTATGGTTTTATAAATGCGTTTAAAAATTAATAAATGTAAAAAATCTTAACACCACTGCACATTTATGTACCGAAATATGACTATATTCTAAAACATTAGAGCGAGAGGTTTAAAAGAATACTATTTTATGTAATAAAAATACTTAATGCAGTCATTAAATGTTTAAAATAATTATAAAGAATAATAAGGCTTAAAAATTATATAAATAGATTATCTACAACGTTTAAGGAATGTCCAGGATCATGGTTTGAAAATACAAAAAAAACTCAATTTTGACCTACGATGAGCATGTGCCCCCTTAATTAAAGTAATTAAGTCATTGGAAGCTATAGACGCACCTGGTGCGTAATAATCAGGCGGCCTATCGATAATAATTTACGTGTAATTTAAATAACCTTTATATTTACATTTTAAAGAAGCCGATTGGCAATAGTACATCAATTTGGAAAGCTCTTATTATTATCCGCGATATTATGGCTTAGTTTAGGCAGGGTTTCATGGAATTTTAAATACTAATTTAATGAAAACAAATAAGTATGCCTGATAATGTTTAGTGTGCACTATTTATGTCGGATCTTCACAGCCTACTTTCACCTAGATAATAACGTTTTAATATTTTATATTAATAATATGTACTTATTGACAACATGTTATTTGAAACTTGCTTCTTGCTTCAGTTTGCTGCGACCGGTGTCTTTGGTATCAAAGCTGAGACTGACATAAAGCGCGAATTCACTGAAGATAAAATGCCACCATTTTCTGATGAAGGTCCTCAACCCGGATGTTCGCATTCAGATTACACACCAGGACATGGGGTATATTCAATTTTATATATTGTAACATTTGCTTCTCTATTCGCCGATTTTTATCGAAGGTTGACGCTTAAGGGGGGACATGCTCGTCGAAGGTCAAAATTGAGTTTTTATTGTATTTTCAAACCATGATCCTGGACACTCCTTAAACGTTGTAGATAATCTAGGAGATAAGATGGTTCTAGTCAATATTAAAATATTATTTATACTATTGATCTAAGTTGCCTGATGAAATTTTAATATAAATTCTATCAATTTGAATATTTTTTATGACATTGGTTTCGCCTTTCGGCATTTTCCGACACTATGCACACTCTCCAATGACACACTGACACATAAATTACTAGTTACTACACGAAGCTTACAATGTTTTTTATCAAACAGTGTGCAAAATTGCCTCATATTAAATACGTTATTCTGGTGATCTTAAATTAATTTACCAAGAAATATTAGAAATAAACGCAGTAAAGTGAAACTATCTATTCACATCAATCTAAAATTTTGCATTCGAAACTCTAATAGATTTATACATATCACCAAGAGTAGTACCACAATTGTGTCATAGTGTGTTTTGTGCATTTTCGTTTGATGTTACATGTAGGTGCATTTTTTTAAAACTATTTACGGATCATTCCGTAACATTGTTTGTACTTAATATCTATGTTGGTACTATTACCATTTCTTATCGTTATTTTCACTCTCACTACACTTTTAATGTCTGAAGATGCTGGAAGGCAAAAGAATAAAAAATAACTAAAATGGAATAGTATAAAATCTAATTTATAATAATATTGACTTCGATTATTTTTGTTTTTCTAGGTTTCTACTAAAGGCTTTTTAAAAAAGCATCACGATATAGACATTTGTCAACAATCCTCGCCTGATGGAATCCAAGATAGAATGATACAGTATTCAGAAGTGACGATAGATGAACAACTCATAAAACGCGAAATCTCTGGCCAAGATACCCCGAAGGAACTTCGACTTATTCTGAGAAGAGTAGTACATTATTCACATAATTTGATTTGCAGCATTTGTAACGCAGTTTTTGGATGCGGAAGTGCTCTTAAAAGTCACAAAATGGTTCACACGGGCGTCATTTCTGATCAAAATGAAGAAATATTCTCGCAACTTGATCATCTCAAAGTACATAAAATGACACACACAGGTGAAAAACCTCATAAATGTAATGTATGCCCATATAGATGTTCGCAACTAAGTAGTCTTAAAAAACATGAAATGACACACACAGGTGTAAAACCTCATAAATGCAAGGTATGTTCATATAGATGCTTGCAACTTAGTAGTCTTAAAAAACATGAAATGACACACACAGGTGAAAAACCATATAAATGCAAGGTTTGTTCATATAGATGCTCGCAACTTGTCTATCTTAAAAAACATGAAATGACGCACACCGATGAAAAACCTTATAAATGCAAGGTATGTCCGTATAGATGCTCGCAACGTAGTCATCTTAAAAACCATGAAATGACACACACAATTGAAAAACCTCATAAATGTAATGTATGCCCATATAGAGGTTCGCAAATTAGTAGTCTTAAAAAACATGAAATGACACACACAGGTGTAAAACCTCATAAATGCAAGGTATGTTCATATAGATGCTCGCAACTTAGTAGTCTTAAAAAACATAAAATGACACACACAGGTGAAAAACCATATAAATGCAAGGTTTGCCCATATAGATGTTCGCAAAGTAGTCATCTTAAAAAACATGAAATGACACACACATGTGAAAAACCATATAAATGCAAGGTTTGCTCATATAGATGTTCGCAAAGTAGTCATCTTAAAAAACATAAAATGACACACACAGGTGAAAAACCTCATAGATGCAAGGTATGTTCATATAAATGCTCGCAACTTAGTAGTCTTAAAAAACATGAAATGACACACACAGGTGAAAAACCTCATAGATGCAAGGTATGTTCATATAAATGCTCGCAACTTAGTAGTCTTGAAAAACATGAAATGACACACACAGGTGAAAAACCATATAAATGCAAGGTTTGTTCATATAGATGCTCGCAACGTAGTCATCTTAAAAAACATGAAATGACACACACAGGTGAAAAACCTCATAAATGTTATGTATGCCCATATAGATGTTCGCAACTTAGTAGTCTAAAAACACATGAAATGACACACACAGGTATAAAACCTCATAAATGCAAGGTATGTTCATATAGATGCTCGCAACTAAGTAGTCTTAAAAAACATGAAATGACACACACAGGTGAAAAACCATATAAATGCAAGGTTTGTTCATATAGATGCTCGCAACTTGTCAATCTTAAAAAACATGAAATGACACACAGGTGAAAAACCTCATAAATGCAAGGAATGCCTATATAGATGCTCGCAATTTAGCAGTCTTGAGAGACATGAAATGACACATAGGAAAAAAACCATATAAATGCAAGGTATGCCCATATAGATGCTCGCATTTTAGTAATCTTAAAAACCATAAAATGACATACAGGTGAATAACGTCATAAATGCGAGCTATGCTCATATAGATGCTCGCAACTTGGTAAACTTAAAAAACATGAAATTACACACACAAGTGAAAAACCTCATAAATGCAAGATATGCCCATATAGATGCTCTCAACTTAATAGTCTTAAAAGACATGAAATGACACAAAGGTGAAATACCATACAAATTCACTGTATGTCCATATAGATTTTCACGACGTAATGCACTATTTTTCTCGACCATTTTCGATCCTAATGAGATCATATAGAACTCCACAGCGTGGAGGTTGTATTGACAGATTTAGTTTTTACGAGAAATGGATTCGAACCAGGGACCCACGACGCTATAGGTCGACGCTTATGCCGCGGCCATCGTATATGATAATTCATAATATATAATATATGTCCTATGCCTATATAAATGACAAGATTCATACTGTTAATTTCCTTATAAATGTAGGTTAGGAGTGATAATAAATGCTATCTTTTTAAGCGACCCTTGGGGTATGGCATATATTATATAAAGAAGTTATTGTTTTTTCGGATGGCGCCTCGAACGACTACCTTTATAATGCCATCTTATTTATACTTACTGATTTTGCCGCCTTTGTATGAAGTTGCCTGACTGTATTTTATTGATAATAAAATCATTGTTGTTTTTCTTGTTGTGATATTTTAAATTGTATTGGAATTTCCTACCTGAATAAATTAAAACTACATGTTGGTTCCTGCCAAAACTATCGAACATCTCGAGAATAGAAAAAATAATGTAGTGACGTAACCTGGCTCGCGGTTAGCTCGTTATGTAAACCAGGGTGTCCATAAGAAAGCCAGAAATGAACGGGAGTGGATCTTTATTATGGCACCACATTTTTATATATCCAGTAAATTAAACTCTCGGTAGTGTGACACCAAATTTATTCACGATAAATGTTCATAGTTATTTTTATCGTATTATTTATCAAAGTTCTGACAAAATAAAACTTATAAGGTTGTCTATAAACTGTTCATTTGATCATTATATAATCTCAATAAAACTCCCAAAAAGTTTCATAATGTCCACACTTAATTCGAGGAGTGTACACATAAATGTTCGGTAAATACGTTTATTTCTTAAAATATTTTCTTATAAAAAGTTACAATTAATTCGTATTCACATAATATTAAATTTATAAAATATATTTTATATTAAAAACTTTTAGTTTCTAAAGTTTATTTATTATTTACAAACCTAATTTCAAAAGTTTATTTTATAATTATTATAAATTTAATTTCAAAAGTTTATTATTATTTACAAACTTAGTTTAATAATTTGTTTTCACCTAAAACAAATTTTCACATGAATCTATAATGATTACGTCATCCCGGAAAAACGAGTAAGAATTACGTGTCATTTCCCGATACGTAATGCGGAGTAATATTTCGCGAGTGAGGTCTCGCTTTTTTCGCCGGTCGAAAAAATCTATCTTTTCATATCAAAAACATGTTTTCCCCGGTACGATCGTTTCTCGATTGAGGACTTGATACGCGACTTTATATGAAAGCTTCTTGGGACCATGCCCTGTATTGAAGACTTGCTGCTACGATGGAGATCTGTAGAACTGATTTTTCATAGGAAAAGCGTCGCCTTTTATACCCTCCTGGTTGAGGTCCAGTACGAAATAGTCCGTAAGGGACAGCGAATCTGTCGCTTTCATACAAAAGATAAACTTGTGTATATCTTTTATCTACGACACTTTTTCTTATGAGAAGATCTTTAGAAACGGTCGAACCGAATTTCTTATTATACGATTTTCACAAACCCACATACGTACCAATGTTATTTTGGGTAGCCTTCGGAACAAAGATCGTGACTACGCAGTTAGTGTGACGATTTTAAAACGATTAATTTTGTGTATTTTTATATATTATCTAAATGGAAGAAAAGGTTTTTACCTTGTCAATAAGCTATCGCAGTAGGTATTCGTATGCGGATTAAGGAAGTAGCGACCATCATCTGAGCAAAAACGTCACTTCCACCATATAACTTGTGCAACGATCTTACCACCATTCTAAATCATTCTAAACCAATGAAAAATTAACCAGCTTTAACAAAAGTGATCGTCGTGACATTATTTTCACATTCAATATTTATTCGTAGATCGAAAATTCTCACGTAAAGTAAATATTATAAGAAGATACCTACTGCTTATTAAGACGTAAGTATACGTCCTGTAGAATGATATGACAAATGCATGCACCTTTTGAGCACCTTATTATCAAAAGATACCTAACGACCATTTTCGAGTTTTTTCAAATTTTGATGCCAAACTGTTCTCTATAGCAATACCTATAGAATAAATATTCATTCGGTTGCGTAACTGCTTTAAATACAGAGATAATTCGTGTTGAAAATCATGTTCAGTATCAAATCGTGCTCAAATCCTTAATGGTTTAGTTTCAAAATAGACTCATATCCATACAACCAATGACATCAGAGATAAAAACCGCCATTTTGATTTTTCGTCCAATTAAGACCGTAGAAGGAAAGGTCACTTCCTTCAGTCTAACCTTCAGGATTGTTGTGACTGTAATTTTCTCCGTGTTTTCATTGTATTTTTATTACATTTTTGAAATTTTTAAAACTATGAGTGGTTCAGTGTGTTCAACAATTCTACTAGCACATATTGGTAAAGCTAGATAACGCCAGAGGAATCCGGAAAGATGAAAAAGTCGATTACAAAAAAGTGACATGCAAGTTATCTTGAAGTTTTAACCAACATGGGTGTATTCTTATTTGTATCAATTTATTTGATTTTATTTTACGTGATAAAATTTTTCTTTAAAAAATGCTTTCATTAAGTATATGAATATAATAATTGTATAGATAGATAATAAAATGTACCTTATACGTATGTAAATGTACATTATATGAATATAATATTTGTATAGGAATAAGTACCTACCTACTTTTTTTACAAATGAAAAAATCAGAAAACATTCAACCTACTAATTGAAATTATGTATTACTAAATTCTCTTTACTAAAATTGAATTTACTGAAAATAGAATGATGTTTGACAGTTAAACATATACTTACAATAATGACGTGATATGATATTTTATGATTGACATTGATAAAAACAAACTTAATATCCATTATCACACTTTATTCATGAATACTTATGATTCTTATGAATCCTAATATACATCACCTACCGCACCGTATTCATGAATAGGTACAGTGGGTATTTATACCTAGTATTCATTTTTATTATTGAGTGTCAGGCTAGCTATCATTAGCTGCTGCATCGTAAAGATATTTAGCCATATTAGTTTAAATACCTTTGGTGAACACGTGTAAATAATAATATTTCGCAACCTAAAATAATCGAAATACATCGAAATTTTATACACATTATACCTAAAATACATAATAATATAATATAGGTATAATAAAGTATAAATAATGGAATGTAATATGTAAAAATTAATGTGATAAGTGATAACCATACGAATTAGACATATAAAGAAAAAAAAATATTATTTTTTTAAATTACGTTTGCCCATTTGTTCTACAAAAATATGGTTTTTGTCTTTCGTGTAAAATTTGCGCAATTCAAGATAAGTGGATTGCGCAATTATTACTGTTTGTATTTTTTTTATTTTTCGGGATTTCGGCCTTCGGGATTCCGGCCATTCAGGATTTCAGCATTCGGGATTTCGGGTTTCGGGATTTAGTATTTCGGGATTTCGGCCATTCGGGATTTAGGCCATTTGGGATTTCAGCATTCAGGATTTCGGCTTTCGGGATTTAGGCTTTCGGGATTTCGGCCATTCGGGGTTTCAGCATTCGGGACTTTGGCCTTCGGGATGTCGTCCGGCACCCGGTATATTGTATTATCGTTTTATATTGCAAGTATGTAATGAAAACGTATAATTTAAGTTGTAAAGTCGAAATTATTTTACGCCCAATATTCTTTTTTCTTTGATAAAATAATAATTTTCCAAAATAAATAATATAACACATCTTTCATTATTGCTTTACTCCGTCATACACCCCTGGCATAAATTTTTATTTCAATTCACTTTATTTCCTTTCAAAAAAGCCTATATCCATATGATTGACTTTCAAAACATACTCAAATCCGATGTTAAGTATCAAAACCTACCTAAGTGGGTTTTTAAACACTAAATAACTTTTTAAATGTTGCTTTTCCATTAGTAACCCGGCAGGTGACGTGTTATTATATACTTCTTTATTCATTAATTTTATCTTTTCTTATATTTTGCAATAATTAAGCCCACAGCAGTTTTTTCGCTTTTGCCAACAATTGTGTTCGTGGAGTTCAGCAAGTTGCCAAGTAATTACCTTTAAACATCGATTCCACTCTATACCTCATCTTGTTAAGAGCGCACTTCAGTGAAACGGCAAATAATCTTCAACAGTAGGTGCGACGAAATTTAGCACTCTTCGCCAATTGGAGATCGAAAGATAAGTGTGCACACGTCGGTTTGTTTTGTCGTGGCGTTGGATGAAACTATTCTTAAGTCGTGTAAACATGACTAAAAAACTTATCGTATGTACTTAAAAAAGGAAACTTGTCAATTAATATACTATTATTATTAGTAATATAACAATAAACGTAACAGTAAACGGACGCGTGTTGGATTTTTATGACAAATTATATTTCGTTCTGCACGCGTCATTACTATAATCCGCGCATCACCTAGCCACGGGTTTTTTAGAAAATGCCTCAACACTGAAGTATAGCCTTAAGTTTGTGCAATAATGTAAATTAGGCGCGCGCTTTTCTACTAAACGGGGGAAAAGCTGAAGGAAAATATTTAGTATAAAATGACGCTCAATTTTAAATTTCGAATCATTCTCATGCCAACTATAGAGGCGTGGACTCCCAGACTCTAATGGAGTCTGGAATGAGTGTTGCTTGCCTCACTTAAGGCGATGTCTTTGCCTAAATAACACATATAATGTGACTTTTACGCCATCTATTTATATTTAATGTCATCTACCATGAATTATTTCTAAAAATCTGTTACTAAAAACTTTGGTCAATTCAAACCAGATGGCAGTAAGTTACCATAATAAGTAATTATAAAGTAAATTAAAGTTGCTAGTGGAATGGAATTCTTGATGAAAAAAATTGCTAGACAAAAATTTATTTACATATTATTTAAGAATATAATAATATATTCTAATATAACCTTTTACCTTAGACCCGAGGGAGAACCAGCCATCGAAAAAAATATTTCTTTGATTTTATGGAAGAGAAGTATTAGTCTATTGACAAAAAAAAATTTTTTAGGTTTTTTTATTTTATAAAGTAAAATATACTATATGCACATACCAGGTCACACTGCAAATGAATATTACCTACTCTATATACTTAGGGAAGGTAAAGAAAACAACTTGTTCATAGGAATGGATATTTTAATGGAACATTACACAATAAAAACAATACAAAAACATTATAAATAGGATAATAAAATATTTTTACACTTAAAATTAGTTAAAATTATGAAATAAAACCCTAAATATGTACTTTGAAATTGCTTTGAGCTGCATCCTATACCGTGTGATACAGCTCAAAGCAAAATTTAGTGCACACGTATATATTGCATTTTATGCAAATATTCCTGGTGCGGGACTTGCATCCAGGGTATCTTGCACACGGATGCTGAATGGTGGCCAACGTTGTCCAAACGTACCTCAGCGATCGGTTGGGAAACAACCTTTCTACTGCGAGCTGGTGGCTCTGTGTCTACCTGCGATGTCGACATGTTTCTTGGCCGACCTCGTGCTGGCAGTGCTAAAATGTTGGCTACCCGACCTTCATACCGAATCATAGCTTTTGCTTATCTCATTCGGTAGGTACGACAACAGTCCCATTATATCCTTTCGGGGTACATTTCTAGTTTACAATTCCGCATAAACACTAGCCAACAGTTTACCACCGCCAAGTCCACAAAGTGGTTAAAAACCCTCACAGGCCATTTGCATGTCTTTATGGCAGTCCTGTAATAAGCAATCATCCGATCGCAAAGATCAATGCCACTCATCGACATATTGTAGTGCTTTACAATATGTCGATGGGTGGCACTGACTGGCCGGCTGAGTGACACTGATCTTCCTCGTTACTTTCTTCGACCATCGCATGCAGGTAGGTACCAACAGGAGTACTGCCGACCGCAGTGGAAAATAATAACACGGATTTATTATCTTTCCACTTGACTACACAGACTTTGTCATCCTACGGAACCTTCTCATCCCAATCTCCCCTCTGCATTGCCTTATCGTTTTTTAATTTCTTAATTACATCGCCGATTCTATTAGGTACTTCTGACAGTTCCAGTTAAGAATATTTTGTCTTGAAGTAACGAATCGGCGAGCTTCAAACTAGTGAAAAAACGATCAGTATAAGACAATGCAGGAGGATTGTGGAGGGTCCGGCAGAGAAACTTGACCACACTTGCGCCCAGACCGAACTGTTTCATATCTCAATCTGATACCGTTCCCTTCCCTACATATATGTGAAAATCTATCACTAATCCATCTCTGGCCGCGAGAACAAAATTTTTAAGGCCTACAGGATTTGGCTTGTTAGGCACAAATTGCCTGTGTTCACAGCGGCCAGTGAACGGTATCATCTGCTCGTCGATGGAGTTATGAGCAGGTCTGGGCAAAGTATGGCATTTTTTTAGTACCTAAATCAAAAAAGGACTAATCTTCCAAAGTTTATCTGTGCAGCCCGTGCGTTCAACAGTGTTATCTGCAAAATGCAAGTGATTCCGCAGTTCGAAGTACCGGTCTCTGGGCATTGCTTGATTAATAATTGGAATGCTTAGATCATAACACCAGTACATTCGAGTCTGCGGAAACTTCAACGTACCCATCATAATTTGGATGCCGGTCCTTTTTTTGCGCTGAATATAAATTTGTCTGCTCAGCTATTTTTTCGAAGAGAGCGAGGTTGAAATATTCGAAAAAGGAGCTGAGGACATTGTCAGCAACATGTCCTCTCGCCAAAAAATCTTCCTTCAATTCTGGACCAGCATTCGGCATACTGAAACAATATGAAAACATATTATTACATTATCCATATTTCCTCATTAATTCAAGTAAGTATTTAGCAATAAATAATAAATAATGATAATACTAAAAATCATAAAAAATAAGAAATAATAGGTACATAATGTGTAGAAGATGTAATGAATTCGTGTCTTTATGCCAAATCATGTAGGTACCTAATGAAAAAGAATCTATTGCATGAGTGTATGACTGGATATTATGTATACAAAACCAATAAATTTATTATTAAGAAAATTGTAAACCTACCATTTTGTGAGGCAGGGAAGAACCCTGGATTGTGATGTCGAAGGTTGTAAAACAATCTCATCATCAGGCTCCGAGAAGACCTCAATTTCTTGGTTTGATTCTTCAGGCTGAACATCGTCGTCCGTTCCCACCTGACGAATATGAAATGTCGTCGCTGTTGTCGGAGTCATAACCGTCGCCGACTTCGAATTCACTGTCTTCCAATATTTCATCGACTTCATCAGCATTATAAGATATATTAATACTTTCGACCGAAGGTACTACTTGATGGAATTTTTTAATTTAAATTCTAATGGATTCAAGCTCTGTACTATTCCATTTAAGTCGTTTCTCGCGACCCGGGCTTCGCCTTTCGGCATCTTCAGGCGTCGTGTACACTCACCAAAGGCAAACACACACTAACAACGAACAATCTTAACTCTACCTTATATAGTAAATCATACAATAGAGTAGGTAAAAACTCCATTACCTACGTATCTAGTCAGAGGTTACAAAAAAGAAAAAATACAACAAACGAATTATGAATAGTTGAAGTGTCAGAAAAACCTAATTAGTAAAAACCCTATCTTATTAATAACAACACACTGGATAGCATATTATTATAATAAATCGTTAAACCTAATAATCGGTCATTATTCTTTATAAACAATAAAAATATTACACTCAAGAGGTGTAAATCATCAATTCTAAGAAAAATAATTAATGGAGTTAACTAATGAGATATTAGTCTTAATTAATACTCTTATATGGTACCTACTTTTATAACATTATTTAAACAAAATATATATTAGTTAGAAATAAATAGAGCACAGTTGCAGCGCTTACCTACATCGTATGATCAACTTAACTTTCCTAGTAGCCCTTTGTTATATCCTATAAATGATTAATATTAATATTACCTGAATTACCATATACTTACAATTAACCCCTGTCCATATATCCCGCTTTATTATTTATCCAACCCATTGCATATTATATTATATTTACCTAATATATTACAAATTACATTACCAATTATATCGTACTCTATGTTCAATCTATCTTAGTTAACCCTTTACCTAACATGAATTTACTTGAAATTGTAATTACATTACCTTATTACCTATATATACATGGTTTGTGACCAACTTTTCTCCTCCACAGTTCACCTTGAGAGGTGATGGGACCTGGCAAGGCAAACTGTGGGACTCATTTACATATTTAATCATGTTTAGCTTTGTCAAGGGGCAACTGTCATATGTCCAGTGGTAGATTTGGCTATTGAGGTCAGACCAAAATGGTTGGGTCTCCAACTACTCCCCCAGAAGGGCATTCACTTAGGGTCTACGAATTATGTTCGTGTCACTGGTTTGAGTTACAGTAGGATATGGTTTGGTTTTTAGTCTCAAAAAACGAGGTCATTACACAATTCGCCGTCGCAAATTAAACACTTTCAACCATATAATAAAATTATGTCATAATAATGATACAGGTTATGTCTCGAACTGTGTTAACTCCACATATTGGCATAATTTTAGTAGGCTACATTTCTTACGAGTATACGAGATATGTTTACAATATATCCAAATTGAATAAAAACGTTTATGTACTTACTTTCCATGAATTCCACCAACAGCTCCATCTGATACCTATTGGCCATTGACATTTTGTTAATTCTGCAAAGGAATAAATAAATACACTTTTAGTATGATTGCTACATATTATTTTTGTCTATGCCGTCAGATGACGGCATAGACAAAAATATAATGCAAACTATAAGGCGATCATATAATATGTACACCCGATTTTTGGCAATTATTAGGTTGCACTATTGGACACAGGAAGGGGTAGTACACTTCCGCGGACGCGTCAGAGAACACACTATCCCGTTATGACTACTCACCACTACTCACTTCGGCCATGCTTCATTCGGGGATTGGCCTCCTTAAGAGATTTATTATTAATATCGTGTTCGTTCAATCTTGGAAAAACATAGGTTTTATGTAGAAAATATTAGTGCAAAAATACTTTTATTAATTTATTTAAGTAAAAAAAATACAAGTTTGATTAAAATAACATAACATTGTGTTGACAATGACTACAATACATACTTATAATAAAACTCACAAACATTCCGAGTTTCTGTCAATTGCTATTCATTTGCGAATGTGTTTGTTTTAAAATTCCACGATAAAATTAAAACACAGTACCTACTTACATTCAAACAATTCGGCACTGAAACAAATGCGTGCCTGTACATCCTTGGCATTGGTGGACGCTGCTCGCGTGCCAGGTCTTAAGTGGCGTCTAACTGGTTTTAAATAAAAGGATTGATTATTTTTCTAATGTTCTTCTAATGTTAATTACGCGACAATTAACCTAACCTAACCTAACCGACATTTTTTTTTTTAAAAACGGTACATGTTCAAACACGCGCGTTACTATGATCTTAATCCCTACTTCATTTATCGTTTGTCAATTGATGGCAACGACCGTATGTTGTAGCTTTACCACTAGGTAATGCCAATAGAAATGGTGTATTTCAAAAAAATATTACCTTTTTCCTAGGTCAATAATTATTATAAAGCAATCATTATTCATACGATGTTTATCACACTTGAATGGTCAAAGACATAGCTTATAATCGGTGTCTTTAGAATCATCTTCAAATGTGTTAATTTTGCCCATTTTTTGAATAATAAAATACCTAATTCTTGTCAAATTTGGGATCACAGAGATTATCAATATATTTTTTTATCGTAAATATTTCACTATAATAATGTCGACATAAATTATACTGATGATTTTATAAATGCTTTCAAAAATTAATAAATGTAAAAAATCTTAACACAACTGCACATTTATGTACTGAAATATGACTATATTCTAAAACATTAGAGCAAGAGGTTAAAAAGAATCCTCTTTTATGTAATAAAAATAATTTATGCAGACATCAAATGTTTAAAATAAATATAAAGAATAATATAGCTTCAAACTTATATAAATAGATTATCTACAACGTTTAAGGAATGTCCAGGGTTGTGCTCTGAAAATACCATAAAAGCTCCATTTTTACCTACGCTGAGCATATGGGCCGTAAAGACAACTAGATGTCGAGCATTTATATGAACATAGAATGCATTGATAAGGTTTTTTTTATCAGGACGTAAGTGTCACTTAATGTGTTTTGAGATGACCAAGTCACGAGCATCGAAATGAACAATGATCTCATTTATAAGGTTTTTTACCAGTTTGTCATTTTATGTCTCTTAAGATCATTAAGTTGCGAGCATCTATATGAACATGCATTGCCTTAATAAGGTTTTTCACCAGTATGTGTCATTTTATGTTTCTTTAGATTACCAAGTTGTGAGAATCCATATGAACATACATTACATTTGTAAGGTTTTTCACCAGTATGTGTCATTTTATGTTTTTTTAGATTGCCAAGTTGTGAGAATCTATATGAACATACATTACATTTGTAAGGTTTTTCACCAGTATGTGTCATTTTATGTTTTTTTAGATTGCCAAGTTGTGAGAATCTATATGAACATACATTACATTTGTAAGGTTTTTCACCAGTATGTGTCATTTTATGTTTTTTTAGATTGCCAAGTTGTGAGAATCTATATGAACATACATTACATTTGTAAGGTTTTTCACCAGTATGTGTCATTTTATGTTTTTTTTAGATTGCCAAGTTGTGAGAATCTATATGAACATACATTACATTTGTAAGGTTTTTCACCAGTATGTGTCATTTTATGTCTCATAAGATCAGCAAGACGCGCGCATCTATATGAACATACATTACATTTATAAGGTTTTTCACCAGTATGTGTCATTTTATGTCTCTTAAGATCAGCAAGACGCGCGCATCTATATGAACATACACTGCATTTATAAGGTTTTCACCAGTATGTGTCATTTTATGTACTTTAAGATGACCAATTTGCGAGCATCTGTATGAACATACATTGCATTTAAAAGGTTTTTCACATGTACTTGTATTTTTATTTGCTTTACTATTACTGTGTTGAGAAAATGCTATAATTTGATTTTGAGCATCAATTACGTCTATACGAGCAATTTTGTGAGTTTTTAGAGCACTTCTGCTACAAAAAACTGCGCTACAAATGCAGCAAATTAAATTACGTGAGAAATGGATTACTCTCCTCAGAATAAGTCGAAGTTCCTTCGGCGTATCTTGTTCTAAGATTTCTTTTTTAATGTCTTTCTCATCTATCGTGACTTCTGAATACTGTAACATTCTATCCTGGATTCCACCATCTGAGGATTGTTGACTAACGCCTGTATCGTGATGCTTTGTGAAAAATCCCTTGGTAGAAACCTAGAAAAAAAATCAATATTATGAATTGTTATGTGTTATAATATTCCATTTGTTATTTTTTTTCACTTTGCTTCTCAGCATCTGCAGACATTATTAAATAACGAAATGAGAGTTAAATGGCAATAGTGTCGTTGGAGAGTGTGCATAAGCCTATGACACCAACACAAGAGCACTGACCTTCAGTTGGTGTTCGTGGAGGGGAAGTTTTGACGACATAACTGCCTATTTCAGCTTTATAGTATATAGGATTAATTAAATAAATGTATAGGTATTACTCGTATGCATAAGGAAATAATATGTATTTAAATGTTTAATTGTATTGTTAACATAAGATCACCGAGCAAATTTAATATGCCATTACTCAATGTATAGATTCGATTAAATTAATACCTAAAAATTATATAATTACCATTATATTATAATCAAAATGAAGTAACAGAATACATAGTTGTTATATAGAGTAGTGTGAAAAACAGCATATTTTATTATTATGCAAATTTAATAATAAGTTTAAACGTTCATCTTTACAAGTCCAGTCGATGAGCTAAGGGATCTTTATGTATGTAAACTACTTCTCTTATTCAAGATGTAACTATTTGAGAGGTAAAACTTTAATCCGCGCAGCGTATCTCTTCTTTTTCTGGTCAAACCTGATGGCCGCGAGTACATCCTAATTACGTGTGCGGTTCTCCAACTTTCTAATTAGCGACTCTATATTATTCAGACATTATTATGACTTTTATAAGTTAATAAAAATGAAATAAATAAAATATAAATAAATTTGGACCTAAATAGTCAATAAAATTCTACAAATTAGTTCCTATAATTATGACTATATATATTTTCTTTACAGTTTTTCTAAGAACTATATTATACAATATAATAAATTATACGTGACCTTGACCATAGTAGTGCCATTAACAATAAATATCGTTATTCTGAACGTGAGTTTTATTCGTTAAAATAACTGTAGTGAAGCACCATCATCGAGTGTTTCCACTATGTACTCCAAGATCCTCATATAGATGACCCCAGATCACATATCTGAGCTAGTCGAATCTGGGTGACTGTCACCTGCCTAACTTAGAGGCGAAACGAAGGTATATTATCATACTTCTAAATTCTACTTGATTTAATAGAGCACTCACTACACGATAGTACTTCATATTGGAGAAAATATTGTGGGGTGTGGGAATTACTATTAGACAACGAAACTCAAAATTACTATATAAAGTTAAAACTTCTACGGTTGATTTCAATATTTCTTGAATTCGGAATATTATTATTAAATATCACTATAATAATTTGTAAATTAAATTAATAACGTTTTGCTTGCCCACTCTTGCAGCATATCCCGCTTTCGCCTATTAATTATTGGTTGTCAATAAATGAATAGCTGCTTCAGGTTTTCCATAATCTTTTGATTGTAAAATCTAAAGTAAAGTAGGGAAAGGGGTGCAATCACTTATCCATACTAAAAATACACACTACATGCAAGGACAAAACATATCTTACTTGAGAGATGAATTTTTATCCACTGCACAACACTCGCTAAAGATGAAAAAGACAATCGAGATTTTGTATTTAATGGCAGGTGAAATAATATAATCAGGTACTACATTAAATCACTGATTTCGTGATATTTCAACTCGATTCGCATGAAATACCGTTACCTCTCTGTTTTCAAGATTCCACAATGGAAAAAAAGAGTTTTATTTTTTACTTACATAGAACATACGAAAAGGTTAATCGTCAAACCGACCTGTATTACTGTGCATCCTTTTTGACATTGAAGTTAATCCCTACAAACCAAAACCCGCCACGCACCACACCCGGTCTTAATCGGGCGTATCACGTGGCCCTACATTGGCGATGTGAAGCATGTAGTTTAGTTTTAGGCCGGGAATGCCCTAGGAGGAGATACCCAGGACTAAGGTTGCTACGCTCAGAGTGAGTTCTGACTGAGTTTAAAGTTACTTTCTAATGCAAAGTGCCGGGGAGAGAAGAGAACAAGGAAATTATGAAAATAAAAATGATTCTAGTGTATATAAAATAAAATAATGAAGCTAATCATACGGACAGCAAAAATTATGAGAAGAGATCTTACCGCCCGCAGTAAGACGCCGCAATTTTTTTAAATGCAAGATAATTGGCCTTGACGCGCCGCTGACGTGTATGTGCAGATCTAGTGGGAGAATGCCGGCCAGGACCGGGAGCGCGGCCGTAGAAGTTGTTCGGTAGGCCATGGTTATGGAAAGCAGCGCGCTGCGCTGTCCACGTAAAAGAGTGCTTCTAAGTTCTAAGTTTTTGACACTGATGATCAGTATTTAGACCGGCAAATCATGAATAGAGTGACGATCGAACAGCGGTTCAAAGATATAAATAATGTTTTACTTAAGCGATGACGCTTATTTTGGGCTAAACGGGTTTGTTAATAAACAAAATTGGCGCATATAGTGTCCAATCTGGAAGAGGCCCTAGAGATTTCTTTACATAAAAATAATGCACTAGCTTGTGCGGTTTACATGCTGGTGGAATCATCGAACCTTATTTATTAAAAAAAGAGGCGGGAGCTCGCGTTACGGTCAATGGAGATCATAAGGCACTGGCCCATTATCAATGATATTTGTTGCTGTTGCACGTATGGATGGCATTGATCCTTACAAGATGAAACTACGTATCGGAATACGACCGCAACCATCGACTTATTGAATTAGGTTTATTTATGATATGAACCTGTCAATTTGTTTCCAAAGTCGTGCGATTTGACAAATATAAAATATTTTCTGAGTGGCTAGGTGACGCTGATAAGCCATACATAATTGACGCCTTGGAAACCAACATTGTTAGTGCTATTTATAATATACGGCCAGCAGTGTTCGAGAAAGTGGCACAAAGCCGGACGTACAGAATGCACTTCGTCAAGAACTCTGCGGTGGCTAGATACCAGAAATCATTTTGAAATGTTAGGCACTGTCGACTGTCTGATGGTACACGCTAGATACCTATGTCCATTCATTTTAAAACTTAAATATCTATGCTACCTGTAGCGAGGATATTATATTACTAAGTCGCTGATCAGCAATCGTGTTAGCGTGAATCAATTTGTGACTTTTTAGGACACATCCGCATCTAAAAATGTGCAAATGCTGAAAATTAAATGCGTGAGAAATATATTACCCTTGTCAGAATAAGTCGAAGTTCCTTCGGAGTATTTGCTATAAAGATTTCTTCTTTAATATTTTGTTCGTCTATAGTCATTTCTGAACACTGCATCACTTGATCTTCGATTCCAACAGGCGAGGATTGTTGCCTCCTATCTGTATCGTGATGTCTTGTGAAAAATTCCTTAGTTGAAAGCTGGAAAGCCAAAATTATCGTTTTTATAAATTCTAAATTATGTTTTTTACTGTTCCGTTTGAGTTATTTTTTTTGAACGTTTATGATTTTCAGAATTTTAAGAAATCAAATCATTTAGTGCTGACACCGCGACTGACGCGTTTACATTTGTTGGCCATTAGAAATAATTAACATGATAATTAATTAGTAATTAGTAGGCCAGCAATTAATCTTAAATACATCATCCAGATATACATCATTTAAGGCATGTTCTAAACAGATCGTGGCTAGGCGATGCGCGGATTGCGGGTCGCGTGTGCAAATGACACATGCCGAACGAAATATAATTTGTCATATAAATCGAAGATGCGTCCATTTAATGTTCTGTTTATTGTTATATTAGTATTTGCCCGGGTCCGACCCCATTCGGGCCCAATAGGGCACACGGACATGGTGGCAACCGAGGCCAATTTTGCGGCCTTTACTAAATTCGCCAGAGCGTACGGGGGGCGGGACACTCTCGACTCCCCTTGCGACTCTTCAAATTAAAGTCACTCTGGTACTTGCCATATAAATTAAGATCATGCATTCGCACTTCGGTGCAAGGCTGCATCACCAGTCCCGTGCGGCTCTGCTCGGGACAAAATGAGGGCTTAAATTCTTTGATCTGGCACACGTAAGCCGGCCACGTATGACGTGGCTGCATATACATAACGGGAGCGGAGGTGTGAGTTTTACACACCATGTTCTATTAGTAACAATAATAATATATTCATTGACATGTTTTCTTTTTCAAGTAATTAGGTAACGTTTTCAGTCATCTTTACACAATTTAAGAATAAACCCCCGTTGTCATCACGAAACAAATTGACGTCCGAATGCCAGCGAGTCCAAAATTTCGTCGAGCCTATGTATGGTCATAAGTAAAAAAAATAGAGTAAAAATGATAATAGTACCTACCCTACCCATACCAAGGTATTACATACGAATTCAATATTGTTACAGAATAATCCGTAAAAAGTTAAAACGCAATATGGAACTCAACATGTAACATCCAAAAGGAAATACATAAAACAGAATAATATAATACAATTATTGTGTTACAAGTCTTGGTACAATATGTGTAATTTGTTTTATACAAAATTAATATAGTTTTGAATGCAAATTCAAAGATTGGATTACATAATTGACTGATGTCAATAAAATATGTTCACTCTGCAACCGTGCTATGTTTATTCCTGATATTTGTTGATAAAATAACTTATGATCACCTAAATAACGTAACGATGGCCGAGCAGCTTATGCATCGGGATGCGTGCAATAAACCTCCTCTTTGCTGGAAGCAATTTTTTTATAAATGTTACGCCGAATGTGCGAAATTGACTATTACATGAAATGGGCAAAAATTTGCGTAAATCGTGAAAAATGCAAGCCCGTTGCCTTAGTCATGAATTAGACAAAATATCTGCAGAGTGCGTGAATTCGGCAGTAATTTTTCTGCCCAGTTAATGCACTGGACAAATTAGATAGAAGCGCTACGGTGGTGTTTTTTGCAACTAAACTAAATGTAACAAATGCCCATGCATTGGTCAAAATTTACGTATATTATCTATGGTCAAAATAGATGGTCGCGCTCCGGTGGTGTTTTTTGCAACTAATCAAACTAACATAATATGTCAAATGTCATTGATTATATTATAAAAATATACCAATCAATAACTTCAATGACGTTCATATCCATTTACTATGCGCAAAAAAAATCTAGAACTATAATATGATAACGGAAGAATTTTATAAAAAGGTATTTTCGCGATTTGATTCGTGCTTGGGTAAAAATCGTGCAATGGTCGATTTTATGTTTGTGATAGTTTGTCGACGCTTGTTAGCTAACCTCAAAATGGACATTCAGTTGAATTCAGAATTACAAGAACTAATCTAACCTAATAATAATAATATTATATAATGTCCAATTATAACTAATATAACCATCCGTATTAAATTTACTTTTTCTTCTGTCATGTTGACAGTTTAAGAATTCCATACCCTGACGAATTCACGTAGTCGGCAGATAATTTACCTAATTCATGAATAAGGCAACAGGCTTGATTATAACATGAATTAGCCAAAATTTTGCCCATTTCATCTAATAGTCAATTTCGCATATTCGACGTACCATAAACAATAGAACAAATTAACGTTATTTTTTGTTTACATATCTTACCTTGCATGACTTAAAAGGCACTCGCGGATGATTAATTTAACGTACAGTGGATCGCAATTTAAGATACCTATTCACATTAAAATTGCTTTACATTCGAATGATTGTGATGTATAAATTATCATAATTAAATACTCATGATTTAACGAAAGATGTATAAACCTACACATATATTGTATTATTATATTATTTGTGTGAGCTAAAACCAACAAATGAAACAAGTTGGAGAGAATTAATAATGGTCAAAGATGCATTTGCAAATTCCAACCTTCTATATAAGACAGCATACATTATAATATCTACTTACAATTGGTCTGTAATCTGCATAGGAACAACCCGGTTGAGGGTATTCATCATCATATATTGGGTGTGAAACATCTTCAATAACCTCACGCTTGACGACGGCTTGTTGATCATCTGTCTCAGATTTTATATTGGAGAGGTCAGCCATTGGGCACTGAAAGAAGAATTATTATATTTTGTAAACACGGTAAACCAGTTTTAGTTCTCGTTACATCCATAAAACAATGTATAATAATTATATTTACACATATGTATCGTAGCTGTCAAATTCTATAAACATGTAAATTTTTGAAACAAAGTTTAATATCATCGCAAGTTTTTATTATATTACACGTATCGCTGCTATTGACAATCTAAAGTGTTTGTAAATGATATCATTATCCAAAAACTAACCTCGAAATTGCAACTTGAAACGTCCGCATTCTCTTGCGTTACATGAGTTCGAGGGTCCGGGTTGTTTGAATGGCAAGTCAGCGTGTCAAACAAAGGCTTGCCTTCTATATCGGAGTGTTCTCCATCATATTCTTGCTTTACATCCATGTTAATGGTATATTATATTCCAAAAGCAACGTGTTCCGTGACAGACATGCGGGGCTATTCTAACGTATCCAAACGTATGTGTTAAAAGGTTAAAACGGCTAATTATGATAAAATTATCAAAATTAACACATTTGCTATTCTCGCGGTCATTTGCGTAAGAAAGTTAACCGATATCCCTGTCAAAGTTAGCGGCACCTCGATGTGCCGTGCTACTGCGAGAACGAGAGAAAATATGTCAATTTTACATATTGAAAATTGAGATGCAAGATAATATGCAAAGTTTCAAACCACAATTTGTGGTTCGGTTCTACGGATTCTATGGTTAGAATCATAGATACTATTACTAATAAATGTTCGTTTCGCGGATGTCAAATAACTGTCGTAATATTGTTTTATCAATTTTATTATCCATCTACATTCTACAATTATACAGACTGTCGAAAGAAATAGTGACCAAATTGGACTCCGTGTTGATGAGAGGCATACCCAAAGGAATTCCTGTCCAAATTCAGGTAATTAAAATCACAAATTACTTCGACATTTAGTAGCTATACTTAACCCTACTTTATGACAGCGCAAGATAACATCATGGGTAAGATACATTTACTCAGTTTGACAACAGCACATGTAAATAGGTACCTACCTACTTCATCTTTAAGCATTCACCACGACAGAAAACATATTAAAATTAACAGATTATCATTGTTCATTGTCCTTCGTCATTCTTCATTTCCTCTTGTTATTGATTGATCCAAAAAACATTTCAGGTGATTCAGGGTATGCGGTAGAAAAATATATGCTCATTCCGATTCTACGTGCCGAGGTAGATTCACCTGAAGCTCGCTATACGGCTGCCCACTGCTCAACAAGGAATGTCATAGAGAGACTGAACGGTGTGTTGAAAGCAAAATTTAGATGCCTTCGAGGGGATAGAGCCCTCCATTATAAACCTGAGAAGGCAACCAAGATAATATATGCGTGTTGTATTCTGCATAACATGATGCAACATTATAGGTAATTATTGAAGTTTCAAGTACATGAAAACATTACTTAAATAGATGTGACATTGGACTGAGTCTGTCATGTGCTAACACATCTCTTTTTCTTTCTTTTTCAGGATACCGAATCTAGAACCTGTTGATGAGCCTGTCCTATCGGAATTCGTGTATAATGAGACGCGGAATCAAAATAGATTAAGGGAGGCATATGCTACTCGTCAACGAATTGTTGACATCTATTTTGGTGACGATTAACACAATCACTATACCAGTAGGTATCTAATGGACAGGCTCGTTTTCAGCGCTCAATAACTCATTCCACACCGTTCCACATGTATGTGCCAAATAATTTAGCCTGTATTCAAACGTATATATGATATACGAAGGAGATGCAGCTAATGTTGGACAACAAGAAGACCAGGATCATCCCTCGTCATTTGCAGCTCGCCATCCGCAACGAGGAGCTGAACAAGCTGCTCTCCGGCGTCACCATCGCCCAGGGTGGAGTGCTGCCCAATATCCAGGCGGTGCTCTTGCCCAAGAAGACTGAGAAGGCGTGAAAAAAAATCTTATCGTCTATGATTACATGCAATAATCCATCTATCGTCGTACAAAAGGCCCTTTTCAGGGCCCCCATTTTTATTCAAATTCGACTGGTAGCGAACGTGTCGAGGTCGTTATTGTTGCTTATGAGATGATATTTATTATTTAACGAATCACTGGTCAAATTGGAAATGGAACGATTGCATAACGAAAGAGTTTTAACTTAAAGTTTAGTGTGCACTATTTATGGCGGATCTTAACAGCCTACCTCCACCCTTCGCCACTGGCACTGCCAGTAACAAACATTTTCGTTTGGTTTTACAATTACCCGTATTCCGTAGACATCAAAGGAATCAAAATGTTGCATAGTTATGAGTGGGTATTTAATGAAACAACAATGTATAACGTTTCAAATTTATTTAATCAAAAACATATTCAAAAAACAGATTGTGATCATTGAAATCTTAGTTCTGCATTCAGCTGACGAACGTGAAGCAGATGATGTAGTCGGTTGCAGCTTTCGTCTTCTCTCTCGGTCATCTTCGTTATTCTCTTGTTTCCTTTTGGTTTTCTTGGTATTGACTGATCTAAAAACATTTCAGGCAAATTAGGTTATGCGGTTGAGAAACCCACTGTTCATCGAATGTGGTAGAGAGACTCAACGGTGTACTTAAAACAAAATTTAGATGCCTACGAGCGAACAAAAAGCAACAAAAATAAAAAAAATATATGCATATTGTATTCTGCACAACGTGATACAAGAATTTAGGTAATTTAAGTTCAAGTAAATGAAAACAATAGGTACTTAAATAGATGTGACATTGGATTGAGTATGTAATGTATTGTGCTAACAAATCTCTTTTTTTACAGGATACCGAATCTAACTTGTAGATGACCCTGTCCCATCTGAATTTGTATATACTGACACTTGGAATGCCAATAGGATAAGGCAGGCGTATTCTGCTCAACAGATATTTTGGTGCCAATAATTAATTAAATAAATGCGGCGTAATAAATAACTAACCTTTTATCCAATATATTATCGACAAATGACTGAAATATGCCAAATTTATCATAATGCACATACTATTATGTACTTATTCTGTTTTATACTTTTATATATAATAATTATATTGTATTATATTAAGATTAATAAAAATTGTTAGTAATGGTTTTATACTTGGATTATTTTTTTTACAACACATATACATAATTTCTCCTGATACAATACTCTCTTTTGATATTGTAGTAGGGTGGCCCTCGACTTTAAAATAATTCGTTATTTCGTACATTTCTTACAATGTAGATTCTTGTTGATAATGCAAAAACTGTAATCTACCACGCAGTTGCTACTCTCTCCTCCGTTCCCTGTCACCTTCTCAAATATATAAAAGGGTGGTATTCGACTATTTATATATATATAACAAGTTTCTAAAGAAACACCCGTTAACTTTATTACACCCATTGATAAATAAATAATATTTTAATGTACACTTTCTGAGGAACTAATTACGTGTGAAAGTCGAGGGCCACATGTATTAAGTATAGATATGGCAGGCGTATGTACTACTTACTTACTAAATAAATATTGTTTGTTTACATACTGCATACATAATATTATATTAGTGTAAAGCAAGTATGAATGCAGTCAATCGGTCATGATGACCTAGTCTAGGTGAATGCTATTTTGATATAGTTAAAATATATAGATATTATATAATGAATGTATTATAATAGTACTTTCGTCTGGTTATTCTCCAATAAAAGGTTGGAAACATCCCTATTCATGGCCGGCAACATTGATGGAAAAAATATAAGACAAGCTGTATGTTTGCGGTATTTTTTCAATCATTTTCCTACACCAAGGTTTTCTTCAATATTTTTTATATAAACAAATATGAAACAAACAATATTTAACTATTACCTCTAGGCCGGGGTTGCAATGGTGTGCTCTCGGCTTCTTCCACAGGATGACGCCTTGATATTTTACGTGCTGGAATATAAAAAAGTTTTGTACTATAGTTGCATAATAATCCCAAACAAAATAATATACCTACTGTTCCATACACACAAACAACATTGTAATATTTAAATTATATATTCTTACCGTCAAAATCTTTGTCCGATTGACAATTGACTTTACGTATATTATCTATATTTTATGCAATTGACATGACTGGCAAAATTGTAGGTTAAGTTTGGTTACGTTTGACGTTTGACATTTATATAAACAAAGCTCGCGCCGTTCGGGTACCAGAGACAACGCGGCACGAACATGGCCGATTTTAACCGAAGTCAGAAAATCATAGATAATATACCAGCAAATAACGTACGTACTTCACGCCGTAGTTAGCCGTTTAAACCGGATATGAAAGTTAGCTGCCGCTAAAGTGATAATATCTGACATGTGCCTGAATAACAAATGTGTTAACTTGGACCAATGGTAACATCGTAAATGTGCTAAAGTGATAATTGTTAAGAATAGGCCTAATGATCCTTTCAAGGTACTGTTAGAATAGTGTTGCTGCAACACTTAAAAGTATTTTCGTGAAAACTACCTATAATAAAAATAAAAACTTCACACGGTGTTTTAATAATATGTATATGTATAATTTGATTTTATCAAATTGGGTTTTTTCTCCTATAATGTCGACACTGACGATTTCTTTTTCGTGACGGGTCCACTGTTTATTAGTATCCAGCGACAGGTCATACGTTTTAGTTACGATAAAAGTTCTACGTTTAGTTGGTGATCTTGACATTAGCATCTGTACCATAATAATACCTACACAATTCAATACATTATTGTTTATCAGATAATAGCTACAAGGAATATTATTAACTGCATTTCGGCAACACATATATACAACAGAACAGAAAGTTGTCAAGTTGTCTCCAGCACATTGCATACGATTATTGATAAGCAAACATGGAAGTCAAGCGAGAATGTGATGGAGACCAATCTGGCACGGAAGACAAGTTTGATGTAACAACTAGCCACCACAACAGCACTTACACGCGCAATCAAATAAAGCAGGAGAACACAGACGATTTCAGTCGCGATTTTGAGGTTCGTTTTTATTTATTAAGTCCTTTCCTGCGTTTTTTTTATAATTATTTTAGCAGAATACCATCGTTTTGTTTACATTTTTTCAAAATTGTTTAAGAACATAGGTACGAGGATGTCAAACTTTCTTTTGACATAGTGTAACGCGATGAACTTGTCACCTAAAGAAACCATAAATATACTTTCTTAACTGGCAACACCAAACTCATGCTGGCTGCAAATAATCAACGGCCGGAGCAGACAAGGTGGGGGGGACGTAGCGGCGGGGGCGAGAACACAAGTGCGTGGGAGGCAACTTCCTTCTTCTGGTTCCAAACGTTCTACGGGGCGGACGCGCTCGTACCGCGCGACGCGGTCGTGTAGGGGCACACGCTTCAACAATGGATGGGATATTCGCATACCCGTGTCGAGGGGTACAGTGCTAGTGTCATCTTCACCCGGGAATACACCCCTTGGACTTGGAAATGGAAGGACGTTGAGGAGGGCTCGATGCATGTAAATATGTAATTATAAATTGTGTCTAGGTTAGTGCCATTTGCTGGTGACGGAGACGCTCCTGTGAGAACCTCCGTCCCACTTCTTTTATATATAATCTTTTGTAAACCTTCGCTGAAATAATCTCTCATTAAATGTAACCGCATTTCAGCGATATACTTTGAAACCTCTTTCACTTATCAACCTAGAGTCCCAGTAAACACATGGTCTTTTGCAGCTGTTTCCCTCCCAAAGAAAAGCTAGCTGGCGTCCAACCCTGTTGGACGGGGGTACCTCAAAGGTTGAAGGAAACGTGCAAGCCTAACTCCAGACTCCTGGTGAGTCTGGGAATCCACGCCAAGGGAGTTGCTTCCCGGCGTGGGTTTAGCTGCTCCAAATAGCGGTCGGATCCACTCCTTTTGATAAGAAATTCTCATGTTCTACACCAGAAGGTGGCAAAGTTAGGTGGACGAGAGAGCGAGGTCGGAACGAGCGGCTTCAGAAGTATAAGTCTGATGTAGGTAAAGCTCAAATTACTCATTATGTTACATTCATGTGACAAATCTTTCCTACCTTATGTAAGTATCAGATAGCTATGTAGTCGTTGCATTGTTAAATAACATTAGAAGAACTTTCAGTCTTTTTTGTTACATTTGCGCCTCCAACGCGATTTGGACGGTGAAGTTGGTTTCATGTTTCCTGTGCCTTGCGAGAGTTTTTGTCACCAGCATTCAATCATATTATATGTTATATTTGTATGTATTTCTTCCGTAGTGCATTTTGTCTAGTTAGCCGAGCGGTTCTGGAATGTTCTATAATTACGGAACATTTGTGGTTGGGTATACCAGAAGTGAGCGACTGCGCGCATTCTTAAAAAAAAATGCGGGCACTTCTAGTTGAACATTCACAATAGCAGGACGCACATTAGGCTGCGCGCACACGGCAAAGCGAAGTTTCGGATTCATCCGCCAAACGACGTTTGCGTTTTATTTGCGTTTTATTTGCGAGCCGATTGCGTTTTAAATGCGTTTCAAATGCGTCCATATTTCGACAATGCTGTCCAAGAGAAAACACGGTTTTCAAGGGGATTCATAAACGCCTTTTTTTGAAACTGCACCCTGCTGCGAGAGTATTTATCTTTCATTACAGTGGCGTACAAGGGTAAATAAATCAATATAAAATCAGTACGTAATATTGCATTATACCTACATTTATTTTCCCACTATTGCTTCTTTTGGAGCTGGACTGTTTTATATCGAAAGCGTTTTGAAAATTACCTATTGTTGAGCCTATTATATACCATCATCATCAATACTATCGACCGAGGGTACTTGATGGAGTTTGAATTTAAATTCTAATTGATTTAAGTTTTGTACTATTATTATTTATTAATACAATAAAAAAAGATTATAAGTTAATACACGAAGAAAGGGTAAAAACCTTATTACCTAGATACCTACTAAGTAAATGATGAAGTATGAAAACATAATATTTTGAATAATTTGAATATTTGCAGTGTTTCTAAAAAAACCCGTTGTAAATACGATTAATACATTCGGTAGGTAAGCGTATTAAAATGTCATTTCTCGTAAACAATAGTTTTCTCGTTGTGCAATATGTTGGGAGTTTAATAATATTAACTAATGAGAGATGTCACCAACTGTAACTACTCACTAAATAAAAAAAAAAACGAATAAACAATGTTAAGGTATAGTTCGTAATATGCAAATTTAAATAATTTTTGATGAATACCTATATACCTATACCGAAAATATTTATATAAGTACCTATAGATACGTATTGAATTACCCACCTACCTATTCATATTATATGAAATACATATTTAAAATAACACCATTCTTTTGGGAAGAATACAAGTAGGTATGCATTTGGTTATATTCGATATTAAATAAGTATGTATCTTTAATAGAATCATGCCTCCTTTTTAGTAGTAGAATCTTTATGTAGGTATCGAATCTATAAAATATTTTTATTAAATTTAATCTGTTTTTAAGCGTGAAGGCTCGCCATAACTATAAGGTAAACTAAACCATTATTATTTATTTTGTAGTAAGTATGTACTTCTTTAATTATTTTTTTTATTAGTTGACACTTTTATCTTCTATAGATACACTAAAATGGAAACGGGTGCCAATAATAACATATTGAAGTGAGAATAATGAATACCTTCCTACTACTATCGATAGGTATGTTCCTGTGTACTTGTGTAGGTACATGTATATTTATATTAATTATTGTTTTCGTGTTATAATATATTATTTGCGATTAATTGATAACAAAATTTAGATAATTTATCTATTCACCCGCTACAGTAAAATCTATAAAATATTTTAATTAAATTATATCTGTTGCTCTACATTGCATGAACGCCACTGAAGCAATGGAGTAATTAATTATGTCATACAATACGTGCCATGAATATACTACCTACCACATGTTCTTTTAAATCTTCCCATTTAGGCCAGGACCGAACTTTTGAAAGCTGAAATTTATGGGGGCGCGTATTAAGAAATATTACTGATTAACCACATAATTATGTTCAGAAAGGCCTAATAAATTTTATTTACCAATGACAAACTCATGACCGGATGAGTGGGTATTTTTCATTAAAAACTTGGGTATAATGTAAAGGTTTAAGCCTACGCAATCTGCACCTAGCACATTGTCATATATAATAATATGAAGAATGTTAAATCTCAGTCGGTTCCATGACAAAACAGGACAGTGACAAAACAGAACATGACAAAACAGAACACCTGGAGAAAACCTGGCTGTTCTGTTTTATCATGTTCTGTATTGTTATTGTTGTCGAAGTCATGATGAATTGTTTGCAACCAGAAAGATTCACTTGAATGATTAATGCTTATTTGGACTATGTCTGCATTTGCGTATAGCTAACAAAAATCCGCATGAAAGTAATTAAAAATAATTTCTACACTATGAAAATATCATCAAATTAAAAAACGCTTTCGATATAATATAACAGAATTCTATTCCAAATCAAGCAATAGTGGAAAAAATAAATATAGGTAAAATGGTAAAAAATAAATACTTAATAATTATGTAGGTAATGTTTACATATTATATTTTTATATTTTATTTATCTTAGTTCGCCACTGGCGACAAAAAAAGGTTTTTTTTAATTCTTCGGATAGTGCAATAAATAAATTCTTACATAATAACACTAACGGTGAAAACAAAAAGTACTAATATCCATAATAGCTATAAGTTGGCGAACACAATACGGCACATATTGTATGACATAATTTATTACTTAAAAATTAAAAAAATCTTCCTTCTTTCTTAATTAGTGTCATCAAGAATTTCACAGTGGCGTTAATGCAATGGGGAAAACAGATATAATTTAATTAAAATATTTTATAGGTTTTTTGTATATAATTTGTTAGAACAATGTAATATATTATTATACCTATTGTATCTTTTATTAAATAAACATTTAAAACATATTATTCATAAACATTTGAAATATCTCCCCTTAAAATCTGTTCATATTTCCAATAGAATATTATTGCTTAGAATTCAATACATTCTACATTCTACAGCACGTGAATCAGATAACTTAGGTTCTAGAGAGACTAGTGGGTTAAGATTGCCTCCAGAAAAATCTTACTGGGGGCAATCTTTGTTCTGTCTAAGAGAAACTGAGCATCGTGAGGAGTGGAAAGTCTTAGTCGCTCAGAAGATTAATATTATTTCATGATGGTCACGATCCTCAGCCATGAGGGAATGACCGAGAAGAGAGAGAAGAAGAGCATTACCTACATATTATAATGGGAGAAAATAAAATATAGATACCTACTTACATAGTTATTGTTTATTAATAAATAGTATTACAAGTCTTTATAAGTATTAATATTAAAATTGAATAATTTGCAATAGTTAGGTACATTGCTATCTTAATATTCAATATATATGTCTCAATTAATTTATCGATATATTTCATCCATGTTTCTTATAGTCAGTCTTTGGTAAATTTTCATAATATTAAAAGCTCAAAGCATAATGGAAGTGCATCTGATAGATCCGTTCAAAGTGGTTCATGCATCTCATCATCAAAGTATATTATTGTTTCACAGAAAGTGATTGCTGCTGTGCTCGACGCTAAGCCGGTTTCAGGACTTGCCTATCAGGCGACCAAAGGCTACAGAAGATATTCCGAACAACGTAACGTCAAAATCAATACTGCAGTAGTAGTAGTTGTAATGCCATGATCCACCTGCGACGATAGTTATTCTTGCTATCTCATTTTCACGATATATCACGTGGCACAACAGCCATAAATACACATCTAGAAAAGGGTAGGTAATTATTTTGTATTAGAGGGAGGTCATTTATTATTCCTTTATAATATTCAGATTATTATATTAGATTATATTCAAATATTTAATATATAAACTGGGGTTTTCTTCTAAAATTCGTACACTACAGTGAAATTAAATACAGTGGCTAAGACTTCTTCTGTTTATTTAGAGTATTTTAGACCATACCTTAAAATAAATTTTATAATACATTATAATATTATCAGTGACATCTACTAGTATATTATCGTAACAAATCGCCCTAGAGTGTGAAGGCTTTTGATTATTAGCCTTCGAGCAAATCTGCGCCGTTAAATAATATTTAATTTGAAATATTTTGTGTCCTAATGTTTTTTGTTAATGGTTTAATTATTTTTTTAAAAACATTAGTGTACTTATACGAATTCATTAGTAGTCATATGATAAATACCTACCAACGCACTATGATCCCCATAGTCTACCTACTTGCAGAAGTCACTATTCGCCACTGGATACACCAACACCTGCAGACCCAAACACATTAAATAAGGCCTTCTGTACATAAATTGACATAGAAAAGGGTTACTAAGACTAATTATTAAATTAACTGCAAGCCATTTTGCGTTTCAGATTCATTTGTAGTAAAAATCACACTTTTGGGTGCCATTAATTACTATATATTGACCGTTTGAAAACGTGGTTGACTTTTACCGTAACCAAACCTAAAACATATAGGATCTAATGCAAAAGGTAACTGTAACTACTTGTAAATAGATTGATTCCGTAAATTATTATAGAAAAATAGGCAGGCAACCAACCAATATTTTATCGTTTACAAAGCCTCGCGAGTATTAATTTTTTTTTTCAATATTCGATGCATGGCAGAGTTATTTTGCGAATACCATCTCTTGGCATCACGTTTAATAGTAAGCTATCATTTGTAAAAAGGAACTACAACTGTTAGGCTTCGTCTGTCGTACCTACTTCCCAGGTCTTTTCGGATGTTATGGTATTTAGAATATTTAGATTAACAATCTCAAAAATCGCGAATGACATGTACCTACAAACATACTACCGAAACGTCAAAGTTGTTGCGAAAAACGGTGGATATAAACTTATTTTAGTTTTAAACTTTATATGGCAACTAGTTCAACCACACTGAAAATGTTGTGGAATCTCCATCACGTCTTTTAATGTGATATTAATAGTTCATAAACCCTTTCTATAGTTGTTGTTATTATTAAGAGTCAAAACTAGTGCTGAATGTATTAAAATCGTTTGTAGGTACATGTCATTCGCGATTTTTGAGATTGTTAATCTAAATATTCTAAATACCATAACATCCGAAAAGACCTGGGAAGTAGGTACGACAGACGAAGCCTAACAGTTGTAGTTCCTTTTTACAAATGATAGCTTACTATTAAACGTGATGCCAAGAGATGGTATTCGCAAAATAACTCTGCCATGCATCGAATATTGAAAAAAAAAAATTAATACTCGCGAGGCTTTGTAAACGATAAAATATTGGTTGGTTGCCTGCCTATTTTTCTATAATAATTTACGGAATCAATCTATTTACAAGTAGTTACAGTTACCTTTTGCATTAGATCCTATATGTTTTAGGTTTGGTTACGGTAAAAGTCAACCACGTTTTCAAACGGTCAATATATAGTAATTAATGGCACCCAAAAGTGTGATTTTTACTACAAATGAATCTGAAACGCAAAATGGCTTGCAGTTAATTTAATAATTAGTCTTAGTAACCCTTTTCTATGTCAATTTATGTACAGAAGGCCTTATTTAATGTGTTTGGGTCTGCAGGTGTTGGTGTATCCAGTGGCGAATAGTGACTTCTGCAAGTAGGTAGACTATGGGGATCATAGTGCGTTGGTAGGTATTTATCATATGACTACTAATGAATTCGTATAAGTACACTAATGTTTTTAAAAAAATAATTAAACCATTAACAAAAAACATTAGGACACAAAATATTTCAAATTAAATATTATTTAACGGCGCAGATTTGCTCGAAGGCTAATAATCAAAAGCCTTCACACTCTAGGGCGATTTGCTACGATAATATACTAGTAGATGTCACTGATAATATTATAATGTATTATAAAATTTATTTTAAGGTATGGTCTAAAATACTCTAAATAAACAGAAGAAGTCTTAGCCACTGTATTTAATTTCACTGTAGTGTACGAATTTTAGAAGAAAACCCCAGTTTATATATTAAATATTTGAATATAATCTAATATAATAATCTGAATATTATAAAGGAATAATAAATGACCTCCCTCTAATACAAAATAATTACCTACCCTTTTCTAGATGTGTATTTATGGCTGTTGTGCCACGTGATATATCGTGAAAATGAGATAGCAAGAATAACTATCGTCGCAGGTGGATCATGGCATTACAACTACTACTACTGCAGTATTGATTTTGACGTTACGTTGTTCGGAATATCTTCTGTAGCCTTTGGTCGCCTGATAGGCAAGTCCTGAAACCGGCTTAGCGTCGAGCACAGCAGCAATCACTTTCTGTGAAACAATAATATAATTTGATGATGAGATGCATGAACCACTTTGAACGGATCTATCAGATGCACTTCCATTATGCTTTGAGCTTTTAATATTATGAAAATTTACCAAAGACTGACTATAAGAAACATGGATGAAATATATCGATAAATTAATTGAGACATATATATTGAATATTAAGATAGCAATGTACCTAACTATTGCAAATTATTCAATTTTAATATTAATACTTATAAAGACTTGTAATACTATTTATTAATAAACAATAACTATGTAAGTAGGTATCTATATTTTATTTTCTCCCATTATAATATGTAGGTAATGCTCTTCTTCTCTCTCTTCTCGGTCATTCCCTCATGGCTGAGGATCGTGACCATCATGAAATAATATTAATCTTCTGAGCGACTAAGACTTTCCACTCCTCACGATGCTCAGTTTCTCTTAGACAGAACAAAGATTGCCCCCAGTAAGATTTTTCTGGAGGCAATCTTAACCCACTAGTCTCTCTAGAACCTAAGTTATCTGATTCACGTGCTGTAGAATGTAGAATGTATTGAATTCTAAGCAATAATATTCTATTGGAAATATGAACAGATTTTAAGGGGAGATATTTCAAATGTTTATGAATAATATGTTTTAAATGTTTATTTAATAAAAGATACAATAGGTATAATAATATATTACATTGTTCTAACAAATTATATACAAAAAACCTATAAAATATTTTAATTAAATTATATCTGTTTTCCCCATTGCATTAACGCCACTGTGAAATTCTTGATGACACTAATTAAGAAAGAAGGAAGATTTTTTTAATTTTTAAGTAATAAATTATGTCATACAATATGTGCCGTATTGTGTTCGCCAACTTATAGCTATTATGGATATTAGTACTTTTTGTTTTCACCGTTAGTGTTATTATGTAAGAATTTATTTATTGCACTATCCGAAGAATTAAAAAAAACCTTTTTTTGTCGCCAGTGGCGAACTAAGATAAATAAAATATAAAAATATAATATGTAAACATTACCTACATAATTATTAAGTATTTATTTTTTACCATTTTACCTATATTTATTTTTTCCACTATTGCTTGATTTGGAATAGAATTCTGTTATATTATATCGAAAGCGTTTTTTAATTTGATGATATTTTCATAGTGTAGAAATTATTTTTAATTACTTTCATGCGGATTTTTGTTAGCTATACGCAAATGCAGACATAGTCCAAATAAGCATTAATCATTCAAGTGAATCTTTCTGGTTGCAAACAATTCATCATGACTTCGACAACAATAACAATACAGAACATGATAAAACAGAACAGCCAGGTTTTCTCCAGGTGTTCTGTTTTGTCATGTTCTGTTTTGTCACTGTCCTGTTTTGTCATGGAACCGACTGAGATTTAACATTCTTCATATTATTATATATGACAATGTGCTAGGTGCAGATTGCGTAGGCTTAAACCTTTACATTATACCCAAGTTTTTAATGAAAAATACCCACTCATCCGGTCATGAGTTTGTCATTGGTAAATAAAATTTATTAGGCCTTTCTGAACATAATTATGTGGTTAATCAGTAATATTTCTTAATACGCGCCCCCATAAATTTCAGCTTTCAAAAGTTCGGTCCTGGCCTAAATGGGAAGATTTAAAAGAACATGTGGTAGGTAGTATATTCATGGCACGTATTGTATGACATAATTAATTACTCCATTGCTTCAGTGGCGTTCATGCAATGTAGAGCAACAGATATAATTTAATTAAAATATTTTATAGATTTTACTGTAGCGGGTGAATAGATAAATTATCTAAATTTTGTTATCAATTAATCGCAAATAATATATTATAACACGAAAACAATAATTAATATAAATATACATGTACCTACACAAGTACACAGGAACATACCTATCGATAGTAGTAGGAAGGTATTCATTATTCTCACTTCAATATGTTATTATTGGCACCCGTTTCCATTTTAGTGTATCTATAGAAGATAAAAGTGTCAACTAATAAAAAAAATAATTAAAGAAGTACATACTTACTACAAAATAAATAATAATGGTTTAGTTTACCTTATAGTTATGGCGAGCCTTCACGCTTAAAAACAGATTAAATTTAATAAAAATATTTTATAGATTCGATACCTACATAAAGATTCTACTACTAAAAAGGAGGCATGATTCTATTAAAGATACATACTTATTTAATATCGAATATAACCAAATGCATACCTACTTGTATTCTTCCCAAAAGAATGGTGTTATTTTAAATATGTATTTCATATAATATGAATAGGTAGGTGGGTAATTCAATACGTATCTATAGGTACTTATATAAATATTTTCGGTATAGGTATATAGGTATTCATCAAAAATTATTTAAATTTGCATATTACGAACTATACCTTAACATTGTTTATTCGTTTTTTTTTTTATTTAGTGAGTAGTTACAGTTGGTGACATCTCTCATTAGTTAATATTATTAAACTCCCAACATATTGCACAACGAGAAAACTATTGTTTACGAGAAATGACATTTTAATACGCTTACCTACCGAATGTATTAATCGTATTTACAACGGGTTTTTTTAGAAACACTGCAAATATTCAAATTATTCAAAATATTATGTTTTTATACTTCATCATTTACTTAGTAGGTATCTAGGTAATAAGGTTTTTACCCTTTCTTCGTGTATTAACTTATAATCTTTTTTTATTGTATTAATAAATAATAATAGTACAAAACTTAAATCAATTAGAATTTAAATTCAAACTCCATCAAGTACCCTCGGTCGATAGTATTGATGATGATGGTATATAATAGGCTCAACAATAGGTAATTTTCAAAACGCTTTCGATATAAAACAGTCCAGCTCCAAAAGAAGCAATAGTGGGAAAATAAATGTAGGTATAATGCAATATTACGTACTGATTTTATATTGATTTATTTACCCTTGTACGCCACTGTAATGAAAGATAAATACTCTCGCAGCAGGGTGCAGTTTCAAAAAAAGGCGTTTATGAATCCCCTTGAAAACCGTGTTTTCTCTTGGACAGCATTGTCGAAATATGGACGCATTTGAAACGCATTTAAAACGCAATCGGCTCGCAAATAAAACGCAAATAAAACGCAAACGTCGTTTGGCGGATGAATCCGAAACTTCGCTTTGCCGTGTGCGCGCAGCCTAACTTGCGCTCTGCCATAGTAACTTAGTTAACTTTACTCAGTTTTAGTATTGATAATAGTAACATTAGTGTGGTTTTGAAAATGTTTCTGCATTGTGGAAATTAATTTTTATTTATTTGACACGATCAAATAAGTGACGACACGTGATTTTGTGAACGAGTGTGAAGTTTTTGAGGGAGCATATCCGCTTTCTACCCGCAAGGATGGTTGGTTAGAATCCAACATCCGAATTACATCCACGTTTATCTGTGCAATCCATGCACACTTATAACTTTTGCGTTAATCATTTAACGCGCTGTGTATAATTAACATGTTGTGCCTTCCAATATACTGTTATAGAATTTATTGAAAAGCACATGTTCGTGGATATCAATCATCATAATCAAGTCAGGAAACTTGAGACTAATGGTGAAAGACGACGGAGAGGACGTTTTTATTTTCATTCCCTGCCACACACCCAGGAGGCACTCTAGGATTTTTCACGTTGGAGGAACGTGAAGTCGCTTCTGAAGGATGTTGGATAAGACGTAGAAGTCACGTGGCCTTCCAGTTCACGACGATGTTCGACGTTCTCAATCAAAGCTAAGTCTTCCTGCAATTACTTAAATGAATTCTCGTCTATAAAAAGATTAGCTTGAATGAAAACCTACAAGATAGTCAGACTATTGTTTCCATTTGGTCACATAGCATATCTTGTGCGTCCTCAAATAAATGGTAGAATTTATTTTGGTTCGATCCAAAAAACAATTTCAGTGGAAATCGAAATTTCGTAACAACTTTTTGTTACAAAATTCACGAGCGCTCACCTCTTGCCAGAAAAGGGCAGAAGTCACACCGACTCGCGTAGGATTTTTTCCTTTGCGCCGTGCCGTAATTAATTTCGAGTGTTTTAATATTTGTAGTGCGGGTCATTCCAGAATATTCGGTTAAGAATTGTGTGATGTCATTGTAGTTACGTCATGCTATGTTTAGTCATAGGTAGGATTAGAATAATTTTACAATGAAATTATTTCAGGATAATTATTATTGTATTTCTCTGTAAATTGTGTGCCAGTTTGTTTACTCAGTTTCGATCAGTGTATAGGTCGATGGTTGTTCGTTGCGGCTTGGTGCATTTACGTTTTCGTATAGCAACAAAAAATACTCATATTCCGTAAAAAGATATGTAATAGCTAGTACACAGCTAGCAAGTAATTTATGGTGTGGATGTAGACATCCGCATCATTTTCCATTTAGTATATAAGACTTGGCTAATTTTATGTTACTTTCTCGAAATGGTATGGTCAAACGTTAACGACGTCAGAAATTTTGTGGTTCCACGCGGAGGTTTGTTTGAGTTTCTCAAGGTGCCTTTTGGTACCTAAAACTTGAGCGCGGAGTTACAAAGATTGTCTGACAGTTTGTTCGGCCCGGAATTCGAGGCCAAGGTTTTCTGTTATATTGACGACGTGATAGTGATATCTGAAGACTTTGATAGCCACATGAAGTTACTAGATCGCGTTTTTGAAAAGTTTAAACAATCAGGCATGACTATAAATTTCTCTAAATCAGAATTTTGCAGAAAAGAACTAAAATACCTAGGTTATGTAGTAAATGAGGAGGGATTACACTGTGATCCAGTGAAACTTGACAGCGTCAGGAACTTTCCCGTTCCCAAGAATTCTCGGGACGTGAAATCGTTTTTAGGACTGTGTTCATATTACAGGAGGTTTATAGACAACTTTGCCAAGGTAGCGAGTCCTTTGACAGGCTTGACAAGTGTGCGCAAGGGAGCCTCCGCGTTCACTTGGTCAGATGAGGCTCAGGCGTCGTTTGAGGCACTCAAACTCGCACTGACCTCAGCCCCAGTCTTGGCATGTCCTGATTTCGCTCGTCCGTTCACTTTACATTGTGATGCTTCTAACCTAGGGCTAGGATCGGTCCTCACGCAGGAATTTTCTGATGGCGAGCACCCGATTGCATTTTACTCTCGCACCTTAACAAAGCCTCAACGCAACTACACAACCACTGAGCTCGAGCTGCTAGCTATTTTGGACAGTATATTTCATTTTAGGAGATACCTAGAGGGAAATAAGTTTACGGTAATCACTGATCACGCCAGCTTAAAATGGTTAACGACGCTCGAAAGCCCACAGGGTAGGCTCGCTCGCTGGGCAGCGAGACTTTCACAATATGACTTCTCAATAAAACATCGTCCAGGAAGGCTTAACACCGTCCCTGATGTATTATCAAGAAATCCAGTCGTGATTTCATCTGTTAGTGCTAGCAACACTGCAGACCCACCGGACCTTTGGTTCGAGAACTTAGTCAATAACGTGAAGTCTCACCCAGAAAAATTCCCGAGATTCAAATTTGAGGGAGATAAATTACTCAGGTTCAAGGCAGGAGATCTGCCCCTTGATGACTCTAATTGGAAAGAGTGCGTCAAGGGCGCGGATAGAACAAAACTGATCTCAGAGTTTCATAGTGGAAACGCTTCTGTGCATTTTGGCACATTCAAAACTTTCAAGCGCATTTCCTCACTGTTCTATTGGCCAGGGATTTACAGAGATGTGAAGTTATTCATTAAGGGTTGTGCTATATGCAAAGCATATAAACACACAACTAATGCACCGGCGGGACTTATGTCGAATCCGAAGGAAGTCGACCGCCCGATGCAATCATTGTCGATTGACTTGATAGGGCCTCTACCAAAATCGAAGGAGGGATACATGCATATTCTCTCAGTTGTCGACGTCTTCTCTAAATATGTGTGGTTACACCCACTTAGAAAAGCTACAGCAACACCTATCATAAAATTCATTGAACAGGAGATCTTTCTTAAACATGGAGTACCCAACAGTATTCTAACGGACAATGGTCGTCAATTCATATCTAAAGAATTCAAGGCGTTCATTAAGAAGTATTCTATCCCCAAATTGTTCCTTAATGCGGTGTACTCTCCGCAAAGCAACACAGTTGAGAGATATAACCAGACAGTGGGTACCTCACTGGCAATCCTAGTAGGAAAGGATCAGAGACTCTGGTCGCAACATCTTCAAAGCGTGCAGACTGCGATAAACGCATCTGTAAACTTAGCAACCAAGTACTCCCCCTTTTTCCTCGTGCATGGTCGAGAGATAATCTTGGATGGTCGTTTTCATCTTCCAAAAGACTATCTCAAGGCCAAAGACTCAGTTCTCCCCGCGGCAGCAGACTGTGCGCAGTATGCTGATCGCATACAGAACTTGCCGTTCGTCTTTGAAATCGTCCAAGCTCAGCTTTTGGAAAATTTTCAATCGAACGCCAAAAGGTATAATCTCCGAAGGAAAGATGCTGAACTTGTCGTAGGCCAGAGGGTCTGGCGTAAGAACTTCAGAATCTCAGATGCGGCAAATTATTTCAGTACCAAGCTCGCGCAACGGTACGTGGAAAATATAGTTTTAACTAAGATCTCTCCGTTGGTTTATGAATTAGGTGATCTGAATGGTAAGCCGTTAGGTCGATTTCATATAAAGGACATCGCCAAATATTAGTTAATAATTGTTTCGTCCAACATCATCGTTAGATATATTACTTCATATTGTGCCTTGTGATATACATAAGTCTAGTATAATTTGACATAAGTCTTTCAACATAGGCCTTTGTCGTTAAGTTAAGTACAGTGAAACCTTGGTCTAACTACATTGACCATTGCGTTCACAGGGAGAATCAAAGTAGTGGTTGTTTGTGTTGGAAGGAAGTCGATAGGTGAGCAAATTTTCGCTCAAGTGAGGGTGCGGAATTGTGTGAGATTTCGATGAAAACGGAAATCTCACTAAACGCAGTTTTCATTTTTCATCTTTTGCTCCATGGTCACTATCACATTCCAAGGCAAGTAATGTGTTGAAGGGGTGTATTACTGCTCTCTGTTTGCTGCAGAGGACCAGTCTCATATAATTATACAACTTGGGGTTTCGACTTGCGTCACTTTGTGCCTGACTACGGTGTGCGCGAACATCACCAAAGTCACAGTGCGCAATTCAATCTCTTTCTTCTCACTTACGTAACTCGGGTCAATTCACCATGGATCGATTAAACATTTGTGGTAATTGACAATGCGAGTCCCAAGTCCAATACTTCTCATTCAAGTTGACACTCGTCGCGAAACACAATGTTCAGGATGTGCAATTAATGATTACACATTCCCGTTAACTTGTCGCTGACTTTCTCCACTCGTCTTCTCGAGCCAGTCAAGTGTGCTAAAAGCAGACAGCCAGCAGCACAACTGGTGAGACCTTACATAAACAAGCATCGATTTGATCTTCATTGTTTCAAAAAGACTTGTCTATTCCTCATTTCTAGCGTAACACGGATTTCACATGCAGGAAGCATGAAAATCTAGTAGTGTTACTAGGTACATCACTACTAACCACTAACAAATGCAAATTTGCACGTCGTTTCAGTGCAAGTAGTCCTTAATAATATTTCCAAGCGCACATCAAATGTTGCTAGGATATTATTCCACCTACTGAGAGAATCTTCTTGATGTCTCAAAGTCTGAATTAATTTTACTTACATGTTTATTTACTTAAGTTTTTGTGTGTGTTGTCCCATAGGCATAAACATCCATAAATTAAGTAAAGTGCGTTTTGATCGCACCATTGTAAGTAACATACTAACGGAACCGTTATCGTGTCATAACACATAAGGTCTCCATGTTAGCCGTCTGTGCATTTTCACGGGCACTTCACATGGTAGGTGGATGTGAACCCCTTTTCTACAGTCTATCTTCTTCCCTGATATGTCATATGTGTCTAGTTTGACCACCCCGTTCCTTGCAGAGTTCTGTGGTTGCACTCCCAACTGCCTCGGATCACCTATGATTCCCAGACAACGGACGTCGCTCTGCGTCTAATCCTGGAAAATTGCATTTGTTCAAGTAGCCTTGTAAGCTCCAAGCAATGTATATCCGTGCCCACGAATTCCAAGGGAGGACATTCATGCTCTTCTTCGTCATTTGGCGAAAGGGGTGATGGTCATACCACAGATTCCTCTGTGTTTGACACATGCTAGATGCACACATCTAGCGGTCTTTGTTTACATACTGTATTGTCACTTCAATATAAGTATAGTGAACGAAGTACTCGTACGATCATATTGTACAGCGATAGCATATAACCTATCCTTCGCACTAAGTACACATGTCTGTACCGAATTCGAACAACAGTTTCCTCTGCGTTCGACACAAGCTGGATGGTAACATCAAGCGCCCTCTATGTACTGTGTTGTCATTTCGATAATAAGTATAGTTAAATAAGTGTTCAAACTTTCATGTTTTACATGATAGCACCAAAGCTGTCTCGTCTCTTGGAACATCAGTAAAGGAATGACACGAATGGTTGTCTTTCAACTTACAAAGCTATGTACCCCTCCAAGGTACACGGCATTCATTATGTTTCACTAAGAGACACCCGCAATATGGCGTTCTGCATCGTATCGATGAAGGATCTACCTTACCGGGATTTAGTTATTATTAAATAGGGTAACATGTGCCGTCCCCTTAGTATTTAACAATATAATTTAAATTTACTATAATTTAGCATTTAACAATGTAGTTAAAATGCAACTGCGAACGTACCATCATCACCTGATCATGGTACTTACAAAAATAATGTAGCAGTCTGTGCCACACAAACTATGGTTAAAATCCATATTTATGTCTTAACAAGTACACTTGAATCATAAAATGATCATACTTGCTAGTAATTTATAAGCAAAATGTAAATTCTTTCAATATGGAAAGAGCACAAATATGTCTGTTCAAAGACATCCATACCTGATGGGAATACCATGGAAAAACTGTACTCACTATGTGAAAATTATTGTGCGGTATGCACGATGAAAATGTATAAGATTCTATTTTTTTATAAAAAATGAACTCTCATATTATTGTTAAGAAATACTATAGTTGCGTTTCTACGTAACAAGATAAGCCTAACTAATGTAAGAAATGTTGTTTGTTTTGCATACAAAAGTTTGTTATCAATTTCAGAATTGCTGTATTCAACATAATGTTACATCTGGACGATGATTTCGTGTGCTAGCAGTAACGTAGAGATCCACAGGGGATAGACAGCAAGTAATGAGCACCATTGCGGCCATGAAATACGCTTGAACTCCTGCTGGTCTGAGACGTGCTGCGTCACAGCCTGTGCTGTGAATACCAGATGAAAGTTAAGTTGACCTCTTTGTAATGTTTCCCAACTATTGTAAACGTAGAGCTTGCATGTAAGTCATGCATATGGAATTTACGACACAACTCCGTAGAAAGAGTGTGTCTCTTCCAACAATGTAACCTTGATGTTGCGAACACGCAACGAGATCTGTACCAGAGATGTACACCCGATCTCACGATACAGATGAAATCGATATGAAGGACACTAAGATGTTGTAAACTTGTAAATATAGCTTAATTAAAGCATTTAGTATAAGAGCTTGGCAGCTGTGAGAAAAACAACTGAGAGGTCTAGTCTCACTTGCTCTGTTTGTTTGGTCAATTCTCTAATTGCACACCGGACTCTGTGTTGTGAGTCGTGTAATTGGGAGAGGGTCAATCCAGCTGGGAAAAGCAGTGTGTCCTGGCGCTGTGATATGACTGTTGATAGGAAGGTACTGGAAAAGTCCGTTCTGTCAAATTTTTAGGGTGCGCGACCAAGCAAACTCAAGTGGGGACCTCAAGAACCAACTCTTAATAGCTTAGTAATTCATATTGTCTAATACATATGAACGCTTGTGGTTACTTATTCCGCATAAGCTGGAAGCATTTAGAATTAATAATTTTCGGAAAAAACGACTCGGCATAAAGACCGGTCAACAAGATGTGTGACTCAACACGTCACAAAATTTAACATTATAGGCAAATGCAGATTTGGAGATGAGCCGTGGTGTGGTGGATCTGGCTAATCGCTGAGTAAATTCCCTACAGCTTCATGTTGCCCTTGGACATCTGTCACCTTGGCGCACTAGAGTAAGATCACGATAGTTTTAAGCAGCGACAAGGGGGCATATGCCTTAAAGGGACATGAGCAACTCTCAGATTGTCTGTTGTGGTCTGGTGGGAACCGGAGTGGAGTAGTATATAAACTAGATTATAAGCACACACCACACACAAGGATAGAGTACTGATGAAGATAGAGCTCTGGTTTTTATCAACACCACGGCTAGACAACGCTGATCGAAGTTTATAGGTTATAGATTCATGATAGATATAAACTTCTGCGCGCCCAAACAGAAATTTATTATTTTAATGGTAGTTCAATAAGCCAACGTGGCAATGAATGGTATTTTCTTGTATCATAAATTCATTTTCAGAGAGAGGTCCGAGCCCGCTTCACGCGGTTCCCCTTCAAGCTGCATCACTTGTGCATATGTCTCTCAGAATACCACACTTATCGTCACCGCTTAATTGCCACGATAAGCATCCGATGGTCTAGTAAACCATCCATTTTCAGATTCAGATAGTAAACAAGATGAGCTTGGAGAAGCTCACGTCACGACATCGTACGTTGGTCACTCCAGAAGCAATTTAGACGTCAACATGAGGGAGCCCGAAATGGCATACCTCAGACGCGGAAGAAGGAGCGCTGAGAATTAGGTTCTCAAGCGCTGAGAATAAGTTGCATTAGCAATCGGTTTGCTTTGAGCTGTGGGAGGAAGCAGCGGCAAACTCAAAAAGTACCAGTTCAAGAAGGATAGACTCCTTTTAGAATGGGAAACTGAAGCTACATCTAGGTCTGGCATCGGTCAGGATACCATAGAAGTGGAGGAGGTCTGAAGAGCCCCACCACACTAGATAGTCGTAAGCGTGCCTAGACAGCACCGATAAACCTATCATTCCTGCCCTTGCGACATGCTTACATGCAAGGCCCGCGTGGGGAGACAGAGGTCCAACTGTCTGTCAATTAGGAAACAACTTCTCAATGGAGAAGATTGTAAGAAATGTAATCAGCCAAGTAGCCGACGGCCTCATCAAGGATGAGTTCCGTCAAAAACTGTAATTTGATTACCGAACAATAGTCATATTGTTGACAGATACTTTAATTTGTAAAATTTGTACTGTGCAAAACTATATTTCTTAAAAAGGCCTCTATGTGATGCAAGGTAACCCCCCCAGAAGGATGGATGAAGGGAGCAAGGAGCGACGAGGAGACGTTGGCGCGCATTTCACCAGCACACAAGAGGGTCTGCGCTGGATCGCCGTCAGCAGCTCCGCCGTCAGCAGTTTCGTCACCTGCCCCGACCGTCCCACCTGACTGCACCAACTTCTCATCACCAAGAAGCGGAGAACGCCCCTGGCAGGAAATTGACACCCATGACTCAATTTCTTCCTGACCAAGCGGGTGATGTAACGCGATGAACTTGTCACCTAAAGAAACCATAAATATACTTTCTTAACTGGCAACACCAAACTCATGCTGGCTGCAAATAATCAACGGCCGGAGCAGACAAGGTGGGGGGGACGTAGCGGCGGGGGCGAGAACACAAGTGCGTGGGAGGCAACTTCCTTCTTCTGGTTCCAAACGTTCTACGGGGCGGACGCGCTCGTACCGCGCGACGCGGTCGTGTAGGGGCACACGCTTCAACAATGGATGGGATATTCGCATACCCGTGTCGAGGGGTACAGTGCTAGTGTCATCTTCACCCGGGAATACACCCCTTGGACTTGGAAATGGAAGGACGTTGAGGAGGGCTCGATGCATGTAAATATGTAATTATAAATTGTGTCTAGGTTAGTGCCATTTGCTGGTGACGGAGACGCTCCTGTGAGAACCTCCGTCCCACTTCTTTTATATATAATCTTTTGTAAACCTTCGCTGAAATAATCTCTCATTAAATGTAACCGCATTTCAGCGATATACTTTGAAACCTCTTTCACTTATCAACCTAGAGTCCCAGTAAACACATGGTCTTTTGCAGCTGTTTCCCTCCCAAAGAAAAGCTAGCTGGCGTCCAACCCTGTTGGACGGGGGTACCTCAAAGGTTGAAGGAAACGTGCAAGCCTAACTCCAGACTCCTGGTGAGTCTGGGAATCCACGCCAAGGGAGTTGCTTCCCGGCGTGGGTTTAGCTGCTCCAAATAGCGGTCGGATCCACTCCTTTTGATAAGAAATTCTCATGTTCTACACCAGAAGGTGGCAAAGTTAGGTGGACGAGAGAGCGAGGTCGGAACGAGCGGCTTCAGAAGTATAAGTCTGATGTAGGTAAAGCTCAAATTACTCATTATGTTACATTCATGTGACAAATCTTTCCTACCTTATGTAAGTATCAGATAGCTATGTAGTCGTTGCATTGTTAAATAACATTAGAAGAACTTTCAGTCTTTTTTGTTACAATAGGTACATTTAGACAGCTACCTAACTCAATTATATAAGTAAGTATTGTCATAAAATTGGTACGCGACCTCAAAATTGTGTTTTTATATGAATACCTACAAAAATGTATAGGTACCTAACGTTTCTTTCAGAACCCGGCAACGCGTCTCGCTGAAATTAAACCCGATATTGACCTTCAGCTGGTTGACGTTAAACGCGAGTTCGTTGCAGACTCAAACCACCCATTCCATGATGAAGATCCAACACCTGGATGTTCGCATTCAGATAACGGACCAGTACAGCAGGTAATTGTATAGTATGCGATATTTTCTTCCATTGGCTATGTATCCTATCACAGCTTTCTGACTAAATTTCTAAAGGTACATTTTATCCCCTTCTCGGTTATACACGCTTCGTAGAACTATTTCACTAGGTACCTAACCTATTTATCTGATTCACTGTGAGTGGGTGCATTGACCTACAGTATTTGAATGTGATGTCTGTCACTGATGATGACCAATCGACCTATTCTGTCAGAAAGTACTTTTGTCATAACATTATTGTTTGTAGCAGTATAATGCTGCGATGACATTATGACATAAAACAATATGATCTGAGAGTTTGACAGAGCCTGATTAGCAATTATAAATATTGCTTTTAATTATCACTGTCCTTTTATTTATTCATTTATTGTTTTATAATCAAATCGACACATGGTAACAATTAAAAAAAAAGTGCAAAAAATCGACTGGCTTGATTTCTCATCTGCATACACTGTGTACGGTGCATATGGCTATAGCGCGGGGGCGGCGAGTCATGGGCATGTGCATGCGCAAAACATCATACACACACATATTTATGTTTGTTTAGAATTCGGCTGTTCGCTCGTTTGCGAGTAGGTACACGTTAACAGCTCGCGCATCTTGACGATTGATTTTTTTTATTGACGTGTGTTATTGTAGTCAATTTTTTTTACGTGAACCCTTCATTTTAACAATGCCTAAACAGAAGTGCACTTTTAATTTAACTTACAAATTAAGTACCCGTTTCTAAAGCAAAGTATTACTCCATCGGATGTCAGATGTGAAAAGTGAGAATTTAGCGTAGGCCACGAATGTGCCAGCGATATTGAGCAACACTTAAGATCAGTAAAACATTGAATTTCTGATCTTGCCGCCGCTTCAAGTTCTTCAGGGCTTAATTTTTTAAAAAACACAGATTCACCAACTTTGAAAGATCTGGAAGTTGCTGCGATGGAAGTCGCCTAGGCTTATCATACATTGCAAGAGAACCACAGTTTTCGCTCAAACGATTGTGCTTCTAAGTTAATTCAAACATGTTTTGAACAGAAATTTATATGTGCTCGTACAAAAACAGAATCTATTGTTGAAAATATTTTAGCGCCAATAGTAATAGGTGAATTAAAAGATCGTCTCAACGAATGCACTTGTGTTGCTATATTAACTGATGCTTCAAACTACGGAAGCAAGACAATATTTCCAGACTTAATTCGCTTCTTTTTACCATGCGAAGGCGGACAAGTCAAACTTTTGGAATTTCAAGACCAAGCCGGCGAAACTTCAGACATTATTTTCAGTTATCTAATGAAAGTATTAACTGAAAATAATTTGACTTCAAAAGTCGTAGCATTTTGTGTAGATAATACTAACTGCAATTTAGCGGATTGAAAAGACGAGGTGTTAACAATGTTTATGCAAAACTAAATTCATCTCTCGGAAGAATATTGATAGGAATGAGGTGTGGAGCTCACATAATTCACAATGCGATTAAAACTGCTGTAGACTTTGAATGCGTTATTGTAAAAATATATTCATAATTTTATATCTATTGTGTTCGTGTGAAAACTCTGAAATAATTTTGTAATGAAGTTGATAAAGAGTATCAGAAAATACTAGGCTATAGTAAAACTAGGTGGTTTGCGCTTATGCCCGCTATTGAAAGAGTTTTAAAACTGTACAGGCCATTAAAAAACTACTTTTTGAGTAAAAATAAATGTCTAAACATATTGAGAACCTTTTTTGAAAACCCTAATTCTGAATTATGGCTTTTTTTATACATGCACACTCAGCAACGTTCCATCAAGCTATATTTAAGATCGAGGGTCAGTATTTCTGCAATTGAAGCCACGAAGGAAATAAATCAACTTAAAAATAATTTGGCCATGACACAAAGTACTCTGTTTCTTCCCCACTCCGTTTGTATATTAATGGCAAAATTGCAAGAAAGTGATTGCAGCAGTGTTGACGAAGAACAAATAAAAACTAGAGCTGCTGAGTTCTATAGAATAAGCAAAGACTATTTGGAGCAGTGAACTCTGTTCTTTGAAGAATTAGAAATATTTGAATGGGCGGATTTAACCATAATACATACGTGGGAAAAAATTCAAGGTGTAATGGATTGATTCAAAAGGAATTTATTAATTGTAACCAAGATACAGAAGTATTTGATGAATATTCACTTTTACTAACTATATTACACCGTAAAAAGTGGCAGAATGGAACAATGGGAACGTTTCAATCGAAAGTCGTTGAGTGGAATTGTTCCAAGACTTTCGCACCAATAATTTAATCATAAAAACTTTCGTATAATTATTTAATACATTTTATGCCTACCCGGAACTTGTGCACCCGTAGAAAGAGTCTTTTCACAGATGAACAAGTTGTGCACGACCGAAAAAACGCAATCGCAAGTCGCAGTTCTTAAAGCGATGTTGTTAATTAAAACCAATTTTAAGAAATCCTGTGAAGAATTTCATTCTTATTTAAAAGCAAACCCAGTAATACTTAAGAAAATATGTTCATCAGAAAAATATAAAACAACATAAATTTTTTATATTTATATTATTCATTCCTGTTATTTTTATTAATAAATAAAAACTATGAAAAAATACGCGTTTTCTTGAATATACATACCGTTACGTAAAAATTGGTAGATGTCCCGTTTTGAAGACAAAAATAAATGGTCACAATCAATGACATTATTAAATGGACGACGCACTCAATACGGTAGCTAGCAAGTAAATTCGCCTGTATAGGTAGACGTCACGCAATTTCCATTATGCGATATCACGCATCGGGAATTTATATCAATATGACCTTTATTGTAATGGCGTTAGAGCAGTGTTTCTAATGTCAATGATCATTTGAGCGAACCCGTTTTAACCGAACCATTCGGCAGACCCAACAAAAAGCATCAGGAATTTATAGCAATATCACCTTTATTGTAATGGCGTTAGAACAGATTATGCCATTCGGCAGCCCCGACAATAAAGTGAGTGTCATTTTTTTTTCCAGATGATTCGTCCATATATTAATGTCATTGGTCACAATAACCATGCTGCATGACAACATAAATTGAGGCGTTCCAGCTAACGTTTCGAATAGTTTGACAGGTCAAAACTAGTACCAAGTAGGTAAATCGGAAACATTTTGAACATTTGGTTCACTGTTCCAGCTAACTTCAAACCATTTTCTGACCATCATTCTGGGGCCCTATGTTAGAACTTGCGAGTGCCAGCTGCCCGGTCGACATGACGTCATATGACATCATTGTGATGTACTACCGGAGTGATAATAGCATTCGAGAAAATAACGCTACTCAGACAGCGGCGCTATTCATTGTCACCATACACATATAGGTATTTCATCGTAATAATATCTACGGTGAACACTGTGCGCTGGGCGGCATGCCTTGAGCGTGTATTGGCTGACGTCACAATTACGTCATGTTGTCTGGTGCCACACGAGTCGATAGTTAGGAAATTGCGGTGCTGACGATCTGACATAGTGATAACCATCCAGAGAAGACGTAACCTAAAAATGATAGTCATTTACATCCGTATGTCATTTTATCGACATATTGCGTTACCTGTGAATATTATAACATTTTAAGAAAAAAATGAGATTCTGAATTTATATTTCGTGAGAAGTTCATATTATTAATATGTTACCTGCACATTACACAGTAAGGGCCGTATGTATGAGATTGCCAAATTCTTTATAAGCTATTTAACCGATTTTCCATCGAATAGATTATAACACTCTTTGTGACGTAAGCAATCTGACGTCACGCGACATTCAAAATGGCTGCCAACCGTTGCTTCATCTGTCACTTTAATAATGGATTCCATACAGCAAGCACGCATATTAACAGCTATGCAGCAGACATTTGTTGCTGCAAGTGTTCGGAGTCTCATTAATTTTGTAGATTTAGTAGAGGAAAGAAATAGACGATCGCGACTGCCAAAAAGATACATACGGGACATGGAGGACCCGTACTCCAGATACGGGGCAATCGAATTTAGGCAAAAGTTCCGTTTCACAAAGGACGTCGTGAGAAACGCGATATTCCCGATGGTGAAAAATGACTTGCAAAAAGTCACACTAACGGGCTTACCCATTGCGCCAGAGGTTCAACTTCTTCTCACCTTGAGATATTACGCCACTGGAAGCATTCAGGTAAGCCACATTGGGGAATAATATGACATACCTACCTTGGTACCTAGCTATATTATTTATTTATGAAAGAGTTAATTTTGAGGGAAGTATCACAAACATGTAATAGAGTTAAAATGATATAATACGATTTTATGTAAAAGGTTGATTGGGCTCATTGGTTACATGTAAGTTGTACGTATGCAGTTCTTCCTTAAACATTTCACCATGGAATACATTTGTACGTATCTGACAAATGCGGCGATAGTTTGCAAATAGTACTGTTCCAATTAGATTAACCCTAACCTAACCTAGTAAACACATCTCCACATGTTGTAGCATACGTAATATACTCCACGGTTTGATTAAATGTCACACGAACTCATGTTTCATGTATTGCGGTGCACGAATAAGTGTCCTGCGGTGAACTGCATACGTACAAATTTCCGGATACGGGGATCATTAATTATTAGATCTTTTGTTTTTGATAAAATCACATGCTTTCAATTTTGGTACCTACCTACGTTTTCAGTAAACGATGTGTTTTTATCTACCATCATCACTAATTCAAAATAAAAATCTTCTTTTCAGTCTGTATACGGGGACATCGGGAGGGTTCACCAGTCCACAATTTCCAGGACAATACAGCGAGTGTCGGCATCTCTGGCTCAGCAGTACAAGAAATTTATTAAATTTGATGTATCTGATGAAAATTGCCAGATTATTCCAGTCGATGGGGAATTTCCCTGGAGTTGCGGGCTGCATTGATTGCACGCACATCAAAATTAAGAACCCTGGCGGTGCAACCGGAGAAGTGTTTCGGAACCGGAAAAGATTTTTCTCCCTCAACGTTCAGGTAGTCTTACTATTTACTAAATACTATAAAAATGATATCTACTCAATTCAAACTAACCACAGAATACTCCATACGTGATACTGTATTGCAATGTGGTATATCGTTTAAAAATTACGTAGGTACTGTCCGACAAGAAGATCTAGGCAAAAACCGGAAGTCGCTGGTGCGGCTTAAAGCCTCAATTACATTGAGCTTCTTTACAAACTGTTTATTGGTGAATTTAAAAGCGAGCGAATCAGCTACTGCGATTTGATGATTACACACAAAACTTTCCATTCGCTAAGAAGCCACGAGCCAGCGACTATTTTGACAGAACGTAGTTCGTGTTTTTACCGGGAGGTTGCTACTGCGCAGATGCAGTAGGCCCACACGCCGGCGTGCAGCATGTAAAGTTGATCGGCTTCCAACTTTTCTCGGTAGAGTGTTTACAACCTGCTTATTAGCTTGTTCGATGATTACACTGGGCGATTTTACAGGCAGATTGTAAATTCGCCAATAAACAGCTAGTAAAGAAACTCAATGTAATTGAGGCTTAACGTAGGAGGAGCTTGTTATTAAGCACGTAGCCAAGATCTTGTAGGACAGTAATGTGACAGACGAGACCTTAATACAAAATTAATTTCAAATAATGATTTTAAAATGCAATATGTGAGCGGCTATTCAAAGCATACTGTCTCGATTACCCGATCAAAATTATTAAACTGACCATGTTTTTTTTAGATTGTCGGCGGTCCTAGGCTAGAGATTTTTGACATAGTTGTTCGCTGGCCAGGCAGCTACCACGACAGCTACATATTTGGCAATAGTAGGGTGAAGCAACGGTTTGAAGAAGGGTTTTTATCCGGTGCCCTTCTTGGCGACGCAGGTTACCCATGCTTACCATATTTGTTCACTCCGCTGGCAAACCCTGTTTCGCGTCCAGAAAGAAAATACAACAGAGCACAGATTACAACCAGAAATTCTGTTGAACGGCTCTTCGGTGTTTGGAAGATACGGTTTGCGTGTTTGTCCAGGGGCATCACTAAGAAAAAGTCAACTACAATCAACATAATAATTGCTTGTGCCATTCTGCACAATATAGATCCAGAATTTTTAACAGATCAAGATATTGTGCCGGAGGAGCCCAGCTTACCACATGGAGGAAGGGAATTGCCAGAGGGAATTGCTGCTCGTAGAGCATTAATCGCTCGCCATTTTAGATAAGTTTTAGTATTTGTGTATTTAAAACTGTTCTTGTTGTAATTGAATATTTACTGTCAACTGTATTGTGTTTTTCATTAACGTATGCCGATGTAAATGAATACTTCTTACCGCCAATTGTGTATCTTTTAAACGTTTTATGCCAATGTACATATTTCTTACCACGAAATATGTTTTTTATAAAATTGTGCTTGTAATTGAATATTTACCGTCAACTATATTGTGTTTATCATTAACGTATGCCAATCCAAATGAATACTTCTTACCGCCAATTATTGTGTATCTTTTAAACGTTTTATGCCAATGGAAATATTTCTTAGCACCAAATATGTTTTTTATAAAATTCTGCTTGTAATTGAATATTTACAGCGGTGTATAAAATTTGTCTTTTAGTTTTTTTTTTATATAAATATATAATATAAAAAATGAAACATTGTGTTATAATTGCTAAATAATAATTTTATTGTCCCATGGTCCCAAAACACATTTTGCACATTTGATTTATTTAATAATCTTTAAAAAGGAGATGGAAAAAATAATGAAACAATAAAATAATAATTCAAATGAAAATAAAATTAAAAACTTAAATTAAGTAAGATTGTTTGAGATATGAGTATTACAACTTATATAAAAATAGAATTTTGATATAAGAGTTTGTGATTTTTGTCAATATCTCAGTACATAACTACAAATAAATACCACATATGAGTTCGACACCTTAATAGTTCATGAAATTGGCTATATAATAAGTTTAAAAAAATAACCAATGTCGTAAAATTTGAAGTTATGAGGTTTCATATCTTAACGACTATATGCTGTACATATTGAAATTTAACAAGTTTTTTGAATTAGCATACCTTCGTATTTAATTTACAATTTCACAAACAATATTTCAATTAAGAAGAAATAAAAATCGATATCATGGCATTGGTGTCCTCGGTGGAGCGCCTGTCTGCAGAAGCTGTGGAGGTAGTTCCGGTGCAGCGCCTGGAAAGAATTACATGTTTCTTTATTATGTGTTTCATCAAGAGTATGGGCTAATGGGTTGTTGGACAAATTGCTGAGAACGAGTCTGTGGAAGCTCATATAGGTACGAAGCAGAAAGTGATTATTTAATTTATAATACTAAACAACAATAAAAAGAGCATTCATACATATAATGAAATTCCTTAACATAGAAATAACCGTAATACTTAGAATTAAAATTAAAGCTGTACATCACAGTTATGCAATTTATAAATCGGTAGTGCAGTCGTCACCTTGCATTTATTGCATGGAGCTCTGCTTACTGACCCCGCAGGTCTGCATCGCCAATCTGCATCTGAAATAATATAATATACGTATTATTTATAAGCGAAGGATGGCCCATAGTTGTTGGATCTAGGTATGTTTTGAATTCTTTGTAAAAGTACAAAATAATAATGAAACAAGTGGTATTACTTAATTAGGGACGGCCTAAAGCATGATACCGACCTCACGAGACCGGCTTAATAAAACATTCCACGTATCTCTTTGATTAGCTGACAGCGTTTTTATTCCAGATAAGTCCTATCCTAGTGTATCGAATCTGATAAACACTAGGCGTAGAAAGTAAGCACTGATTGTGTCAAACGGAAATGAACGAAGCATAGGTTATCGATTAATCATTATAATTAACTAACCGTAATGAATAGTTTGTACACGGCATTGTACACTATGCAATCTCCATGTTAATTTTAATATGGATTGAAATTTGAATAAAATTTCATAACCCGTTGCGCATGCTTCTCGTCCTCACGCCGCAGCTTCCGTTCGCGGTCCTCGTCCTCTTGCCGCAGCTTCCGTTCGCGGTCCTCGTCCGCTTGCCGGAGCTTCCGTTCGCGGTCCTCGTTCGCATGCCGCAGCGTCCGTTCGTGTTTCTCGTTGGTAAGGTGCAGCATCTGCTCATGCTGCACTCTCAAGAAGTCCCTCTAATATTAAATAATATTATGTCATTATTTGTGAACAAATCATACATAATGTTCTCTCATAATGTCGATTATTCAAAGAGAGGCATCCGGCGCGCCGTTTTTAAAGCAGAAAACTTTTTTATAAAATATATTAATAATATGAGATGGCTTGTGCAATAATTATTTTTAAAATATAATTACTATGCTACGTACTTGCTTCTATTATTTCATTTTTCAATGCTAACGATTTAAAAATCAAAGCAGACAAGACATTTTTGAAGACAATATGCCTGAAGACATGTTTAAAGCAAGTTTGAAAGGATTGAGTAAGCCTTTAAATTAATATGGATTGAAATTTTAATTCAGATTCATCACCACTAGTGCGTTCTGTTCGTCTAAATACTGCAGAGCTCGTGCGTTCTGTTCCCGGACGAATTGTTCTGTGAGGGTCGAAATGTTATTCTGAAACAATGACATATTTCTGATAACATTTTGTGCATTCTACTGCCAACCATTATGCACTCATTTACATTAATTATTTTATTGCTCAATGAAAACTGTTTACAAACTAAAATATACAAAATTAAACTAAAGTAAATTTATACATAGATCATACCGTCAAATCATGGCCTGCCCGCCTTGCCTGGGTACGAATAACCGACTGCCGAATTTGAGCACTTCCCCGCTGCGCTCGCAGTCGAGGATACAATCGGCGAGCAGATGGTGATGCCAATGGGGCAGCAGTTGGAGGTGTTTGCATGTTAACTGATGATGATGATTGGTGTTGTGTCGGTGTGCGCTGTTTTGAATTGAAAATTGATAATGATTGATGTTGTGAGGGATATGCGTGCGGAGATGCTGGTCGAGATGAGTCGGAGGTGTCAAGTGGTTGTAAAATTATTTCCATTTCGGAGCCATGCGGAAGGTCGCTCAATGTGTGCAGTGAATGTATTTCGAGTGGTTGGATAGAGATGCCATTGATGGATTCATTATTAATATCAGATAATTTGAAGCGATCAATCAGAAAGCGAGCGAAAGAAATTAGAAGAAGCGTCAAGCGTTACCGGCAAAAACTGTATGTATTGCCATATGGAAATGTTTACTGGTAATACTGTATCCTTTCGTACAGTATAATTATATAATGAATGTGATACAATAACTGATAAATTATTTAAAGTTCATAATAATTATTCATTAATAATTATTAAATTTACATGGTACCGTTCGCACACTTTCAGACACATTTAAAATTTCAAAATTTTGAATTATTGATTGAGGAATGAAATTTTATAAGATTGCCATTATACGGACACCATGACACATGATTACGTAACATTCGTGACGTCACTAAACAGCTAATTACGTTTGTACTCATGCATACAAAGGTGCAGTATATAGCCTATACGGTTTTTGGGAATCTCATGCATACGACCCTTAGGCTTGTACTTGAGCGGCGTTGCGCGGAGTGATCGATCGATTAAAACCGACTGTGGTACTGGGTGATGTAAATTGGTATATAATCTTTGTTTTTACTTCGATTTTTACTGCTACAAACAAAAATGTTATGACAAAAGAACTTTCTGACAGAATAGGTCGATCGGTCATCATCAGTGGCAGACATCACATTCAAATACTGTAGGTCAATGCACCCACTCACACTAAACCAGATAAATATGTTAGTGAAATAGTTTTACGAAGCGTGAATGTCCGAGACGAGGATAATAATATTATGTACCTTTTGAAATTTAATCACAAAGCTGTGATACGATACATAGTCAATGGAAGAAACTATCGCATACTATACAATTACCTGCTGTACTGGTCCGTTATCTGAATGCGAACATCCAGGTGTTGGATCTTCATCATGGAATGGGTGTTTTGCGTCTGCAACGAACTCGCGTTTAAGGTCAACCAGCTGGAGGTCAATCTCGGGATTAATTTCAGCGAGACGCGTTGCCGGATTCTGAAAGAAACGTTATACGTTTTTGTAATCAAATAAAAAAACAATTTTGAGCTCGCGTACCTATTTTATAACAATGCTTACTTACCTATATAATTGAGGTAGGTACTCGTAGCTATCTAAATGTATGTCAAAAGGTTTTTGAAAGAAAGTTTGACATCCTCGTAGATAATATGTTCTTAAACAATTTAAAAAATATATAAACCTATCGTAGCTATTCGGCTAACATAATTTAAAAAAATCGCAGGAAAGGACTTAATGAATAAAAACTAACCTCAAAATCGCAACTCAAATCGTCTGTGTTCTCCTGCTTTATATATGTGCGTGTGTCAGTGCTGTTTTGATGGCTAGTTGTTACATCAAACTTGTCTTCAGTACCAGATTGGTCTCCATATACTCGCTTGACTTCCATGTTTGCGTATCAACAATCGTATGCAATGTGCTAGAGACAACTTGACAACACTGTTCTGTTGTAGTATATATAAGTGTTGCCGAAATACAGTTAATAATATTCCGTGTAGCTATTAATTGATAAACAAGAATGTACCTATTGATTTTTGTTGGTATTATGGTACTGATGCTAATGTCAAGAACACCGACTAAACGTAGAACTTTTATCGTAACTAAAACGTAATATGCCCTGTCGCTGGAGACTAGTAGAGAGTGGAGCCGTTACGAAAAAGATATCGTCAGTGTTGACGTTAGATGAGAAAAAAATCCATTTTAATTTATTTGTTATTATATTCTGAGATGCGCTGTTCTCGTTACGATTGAGGTAATGCTGACGATCATTTTCATACCATTGTTTTGTTTAGACAACAAAACATACATTATTATTAAATTGTGTCACCGTGTTAAGTGTGTATTTTAATTATAAGAAGTTTCCACGAAAATACTTTTCAGTATTGCGGCAACACTTTTCCAACATTACCCTTGAAAGGATCCTGTCTGTCACGTAACACGTGGCTTCTGGAATATATACCCTTAATATGGATGTAAAGCAAGAATGTGACGGAGAACACTCCGATATAGAAGGCAAGCCTTTGTTTGACACGCTGACTATCCATCCAAACAACCCGGACCCTCGCTTTCATGCAACGCAAAAGAATGCGGACGTTTCAAGTTGCAATTTCGAGGTTAGTTTGTAGATAATCATATCTTTTACAAACACTTTAGATTGGCGATAACAGCGATACGTGTGATATAATAAAATATTGCTTTTTTACAAACAGTGAAGGAACTTGCGAAGATATTAAACTTTGTTTCAAAAAATTACATGATTATTCAATTTGACAGCCACTATACATCTGTGATATTATAGGTTAGGTTAGGTTATCGACTTATTCATGTTAAATATAATTATTATACATTGTTATATGGGTGTTACGTGAACTGAAACTGGTTTTAACTTTTTTACAAAATATAATAATTGCTTCTTTCAGTGCCTAATGGCTGACCTCTCCAATATAAAATCCGAGACATATGATCAACAAGCCGTCGTCAAGCGCGAGATTATTGAAGATGTTTCACACCCAATATATGATGATGAATACCCTCAACCGGGTTGTTCCTATTCAGATTACAGGCCAATTGTAAGTAGATATAATGTGTACTGTCTTATATAGAAAGTTGGAATTTGCAATGCATCTTTGAAACTTATTTCACCGTTATCAATTCTCTCCAACTTTTTCATTTGTTGGTTTTAGCTCACACTAATTTTATGTTAATACAATATATGTGTAGGTTTGTACATCTTTCGTTCAATCATGAGTATTTAATTATGATTAGCTGAGCCAGCTGGCTCTCGCCAGTCTGTCTCGCTAGGTCTTGCAGACAGCTTTTTGTCATAATGATAAGGTGTTGGATTTTCACTTTGGGATGGATTTTCATTTACGTTAGACAGTTTGACATTTCGCTGATTTGTCAGTTTTACGATTTTCATATCGTCACTGCCAATACAAATTTGGAGTCATATGCATAGTCTATTCTGGAGTCTGGCCTTCACAATATCGTCTGACACCATTTCAGGCTGTTATGTCTAGCAGAACAGCTGGCAATCGCCGATTGCTACCACTGACATTTTAATTTGAATACAATATATGTTTAGGTATGTGCATTTAAATATGTGGAATCACCTTAAACAGGCCTTCATCCAGCAGTGAATTGATACAGAGTGATGACGATAGTGACGATATAAATGGGTAGGTATATTAAATCACAAATAAAAAAAAATAGCAGTTTACATGACCAAGAAGAGTAGAATTATGTTGGTATAACCTTCATCCAGCAGTGGATTGATCTTGGTTGATGATGATAATGACGATATTTTGAATGGATAAATATAATATCAGCAATTTTGATAAATATAGCAATTCATCTAACCGACAGAAATGCAAACAATTTGGCCTTCATCCACCAGTGGATTGATTCAGGCTCATAGGCAATATAAATAGATATAATTTAATATCACCGATTTTGATAAATACACCAATTGAAATGACAGACAGGAGTAGAATCAAGCTAGGAAGGCCTTTATCCAGCAGTGGATGAGTTCAGGTCGATGATGATAAGGACAAGAGAAATTGGTATAATATCACAAATTCGTTAAACCGATAGTAGTAGAATCAGGTTGCGGAACCCTTCATCCAGCAGTTGATTGATCCTGGTTGATGATGATGATGATATGAGTATGTAGATAAATATAATATCACCGATTTTGATAAATACAGCAATTCAAATGACAGAAAGGAGTAGAATCAGTCTAGAGAGGCTTTTATCCAGCAGTGGATTGGCTCAGGTCGATGATTATAAGGATTATAGAAATAGGAATAATATCACAAATTCGTTCAACCGATTGTAGTAGAATGACGTTACGGAACCCTTCATCCAACAGTGGATTGATGATGGTGACGACGATGTATGAATATGTAGATAAATAACATTAGCATTTTTAATAAATATAGAAATTCAAGACTGTCAAGTATACAATCAACGTGGAGAGGCCTTCATCCAGCAGTGGATTTATTGAGGCTCGTGATAATATCGCATTATATTATTTAGATAGGTAGACAATATAATATCACTGATTTTGATAAATATCACAATTCATGTGTTAGTAAGGAGTAGAATAAGGCTGAGGAGGCCTTCATCCAGCAGTGGATAGGTCCAGATTGATGATGATAAGGACAATAAAAATAGGTAGATATTATACTATATCATAAATTTTGATTACTAAAACAATTCGTATTAATTTCTTTCATTGTTTACAATGGCAACTTTGTAAGTTTAATATGACTATATTAATCTATGGAAATTAGTAGCCTAGGTAATTAATTATTCAATAAAAAAAAGAGAGCGTGAACAACCACAAAGAAGTATTTAAAAAAAATCAAATTTGGAATTCAATTATGTTAATTATAGAATAATTCCACATGTTGTTGGTTAGTTTTTTTTATAATTTATTAAACCCTGCCTCAACCAAACAATAGTAGTTAAAAATATTATTTTATCTATTAAAATTCTTACAGCACATCTGTTTTGTCCGCATAAGATATAATTAATATGTTATTTAAATGTGGTAATTAAATATAAATTAAATACTCTGCGGCGAACGAGATATTAAATATCCAAAATTATGTATGATTTAATGGCATAATTTTAAATATTTCATAGACAGATGCGTATAACGGCTTAGTTTTCCCAGAGTATAAATGAATTTTAAAAACTAACCAATACCATCTGTAAATTATAGTCCTATTTAAATGTAAACAAATACGTATAACTGACAAAGCTTAGTCTGCAGTATCTATGGTAGATCCACCCTACCTCCACCCATCGCCACAGCAGGATAGTCTAATTTTTCATACATTTAGATTATCGCGTTGTTACAATACGTTTTATTTATTGAATGGGGGAAGATCCCATTAAATTGAAAAAATGTAAAAACTATGTCTCGTACTAAGTCTTTTAAGATACTCATAATTACCACTCTGAAGGGGTGTGTCCATATTATGCTTTGCTTAGGAGCAAAAATACTATTTTATTTTAAAATTAGTAGGTTTTTAATAATACTACTGAATAAATAACATGCTCAATTTATTATTTAACAAATTATCTGGGCGAGGAAATAAAAATGATATTATTTTTTTCACGGTCAAAAATGGAAAAGTAGTAGCTACTTACTTATAGTACCTACCTAATTATGGTGTAAAATAGTAATAATTGACTACTTTTAGAATATTATTTGCCAATAACCGATAAGATATAAGCGATGTTACGGGTAGTAAAGAATAAATGATACGTAATGTCATTTTTACAATAATAATAAGAAGAAACATTATTGCAATTTAATAATTATTAATAACATAGCGAATTAAATATTATTTGTAATAAACGTGACATGAATTTCATTTACCTACCTACCTAAATTTAAAAAGAATACTATTACATAATATATCAGGATAATCAAGGTGTCTGAAATTATTATTCATTGATAGTAGTATTAAAATTCTCCATTATTACTATTGGCAATGAATACACATATAATATTGCAATAAATGTCTATGCTATTTGAAATGTCACATTACTGTTCGATGTTTTCTAGGATTTTCACAAATTATAAATTTGAAAATATTCTGACACGTTAACTAAATAAGCGAAAGAAAACAAATGACAATCATTAGTCTATTAGTTTGACAAATGAAAAGCAGTGACATGGTTTTAGATTATATTTTAGTAGTAATTAGTGAGGAAATATGCATTTAAAACCCATAGTACGCCTATGTGCTGCTTACAGATTTGAATAATTTTGTGGAATATTAATTTAGATTTGTGAAATATCGATTATATAAAAAGTATTAAGCGACATTATAATCAATTTGCCGTAGATGGCCAGCAAGATGCGAAAATGTATGGTGACGGATATAAAACGCGATTTAAAAATGATATTATCTGTGATTGTGTCCAGTTTTATCAGATTGTGCCGGATTCGAATGGAAGTAGATTCGGGACTCCAAAAATTGAAGTGAATTCCTTTAATAATCAACAAAACGGTATTTAAATAAAAAAGTCGGTGCGTTTTCCAAAATCGCTTAGGATAATAATATATAGGAGACTAGCTGAGCCAGCTGGCTCTCGCCAGTCTGTCTCGCTAGGTCTTGCAGACAGCTTTTCGTCAATAACATGGTGTTGGATTTTAATATAATTGTAAAATATGTATAGACGGCACCATAGTTTTCCCTTCGGGATAGATTTTCATTCACATCAGACAGTTTGACATTTCGCTGATTTGTCAGTTTTACAATTTGCATGTCGTCACTGCCATACAAATTTGGAGTCATATACGTAGTCTATTTTGAAGTCTGGCCTTCACAATATCGTCTGACACCACTTCAGGCTGATAGGCCTAGCAGAACAGCTGACAATCGCCGATTGCTACCAATGAAATTTTAATTTTAATACAATATGTGTGTAAGGTATGTGCATTTAAACATGATAAATAATTATACATCAGCTCATTCATTCGAATATACAGCAATATTATGTGATTATCATAAAAAGCGATCCAATATATCCACATATTAATCTCTTTAGGGTCCCATTCACACAATAGAAAAAGGTTAGCAGCATAAAAAACAAATTTAAACATTGTTTTGTTTCATTGTCCATAAAAAATAAATGCTTGCAGCCATAGAATTAACCATAACCAATATAGTTTCCGGGTGCGGGACATTCATATTGAGACAAATGTTGATAAATAATAAAGCGATACATATTATATCTGAGAGGAATAAACCAATTCTGATAAAAATAGGAATTTATAAAACCTAAAAAAGTGGAATCAGCTTAAAGAGGCCTTCATCCAGCAGTGGATTAATACAGGTTGATGACGATAATGACGATATAAATGGTTAGGTATATAAAATCACAAATATAGCAGTTTATATGACTAAGAAAAGTAGAAATAGGTTGGGATAACCTTCATCCAGCAGTGGATTGATCTTGGTTGATGATAATAATGACGATATTATGAATGGGTAAATATAATTTCAGCAATTTTGATAAATATAGCAATTCATATGACCGACAGAAATACAAACAAATTAGAAAGGCCTTCATCCACCAGTGGATTGATTCAGGCTCATGATGATAATCGCAATATAAATAGATATAATATAATATCACCGATTTTGATAAATACAGCCATTCAATTGACATAAAAGAGTAGAATCAGGCTAGGGAGGCCTTTATCCAGCAGTGGATTAGTTCAGGTCGATGATGATAAGGACGATAAAAATAGGTATAATATCACAAATTCGTTAAACCTATAGTAGTAGAATCAGGTTGCGGAACCCTTCATCCAGCAGTGGATTGATTGTGGTTGATGATGATGACGATATGAATATGTAGATAAATATAATATCACCGATTTTGATAAATACAGCAATTCATATGACAGAAAGGAGTATAATCAGGCTATGGGAGGTCTTTATCCAGCTGTGGATTGGTTCAGGTCGATGATGATAAAGATGATAGAAATAGGTATAATATCACAAATTCGTTAAACCGATAGTCGTAGAATCACTTTGCGGAACCCTTCATCCAGCAGTGGATTGATGATGATGAAATTCAAGACTGTCAAGAATACAATCAACGTAGAGAGGCCGTCATCCAGCAGTGGATTTTTTAAGGCTCGTGATAACAATGGCAATATAAATATAGATAGGTAGATAGTATAATATCACTGATTTTGATAAATATAATAATTCATGTGTAAGTAAGGAGTAGAATAAGACTGAGGAGGCCTTCATCCAGCAGTGGATAGTTCCAGATTGATGATGATAAAAATAGGTAGATATTATACAATATCACAAATTTTGTTAACTATAACAATTCGTATTAATTTATTTCATTGTTTGCAATGGCAACTTAATATGACTATTTTCGTTCGTTTCGTTCGTTTCGTTCGTTCGACATTGTAATCTATGGAAATTAGTATCCTAGGTAATTATTCAATAAAAAAGAGTTCGTGAACAGCCACAAAGAAGTATTTCAAAAAAATCAAATTTGTTATTAATTAATAGAAAGCTCATCTTACTGTTATGATCCTGCGTAGAGAGGGCAAAGAATCTGGTTGATTCAATATCGGATTACTCTGATGATGATGAGAAGTTATAACTATTGTTTATATAGTTATCTTGTTACTTTTCCTTTGTCTCCACGTAAGATTATAATATAAAAGATCTGTAAGTGTGAACACTTGCAGTATCTTGATAGGAAAACCGTCAGGTGATTTCCTTTTATTATTTAGATTTATTTGAGGAAGAGAAACGTTCAATATAAATACTTTGATTAAGTTAAAATAGATTTATTATATTAATCAATTACAAAATAACAGGTAAGTACATTTACAGTTCATACAGATATATTTAGTATGCTCTGGTAGATAAATGAAAGTGAATAGACAACAATGACTGCGTGCGCGGCCTTTATATAGTGCTCGTGACGTAGTTGTTGTGGTCTGCATTTTATTACATTAATTAAATATTCATTTATTTATGATAAGGATTGCTATGCAATAACAACTCCTTATTAGGCATTTTGTGTAGGCGAATTCTATTTGTTAAATGTCATTTCCTTGACATGATTAGAATTTCGCGTGACATTTCCTTATATGAATAATGTTTACGATTTGCGTAAATTGCGTAGGCGAATTGCGTTGCTAACTAATGTTGATTTATTATCTTGTTTGTGGTCAGCTATTGCGTAGGCAGAATTGCATTATGTTGATTAGAAAAGGGTGTTGGCTGACCGCTATATAACAGTGTGATAAAGGAGTAGTTATACATATATAACACCTCCCCCGCCAAAGTATTTTAGCTATATAATTTTATAACATTTTTGTTTTATAACAATTTTTTGATAAAATATCTGAAGTATTATATAATTCAATTTTATTTGTAAGATATGGTACATATTTTATACAATTTAATCGATATGATACTTCCTTTTCATGCGTATGGCAAGTTTTCCCATTGTCATGCGTAAATTTCTATATTCTTTTTCACATTGGTTGAGTTGTCTTATGTAAGTATTAACTTTTGGATTTGTTTCTATCATTTCCATTCTTTCATGGTTTTCCATTATAATGGTATTATTTTCAAAGGGATTAACATTACTAAAGAAATTAATGAGTTTAGTAGTATTTAGAGATACATTTTCTTCTTTGTATGCTAAATATTTTATATAATGCAAATTATCAGATCTGATATTAGAGTATATTTTTATTGTGTTATTGATACATTTTCATCTTGTGTAGATGTGTAAGACCATAGTATTTTACTTTTAATATTATAAGTACAACATAGATAAGATTTATTTTAATAGTTTTAAACATAGGGTAATTTGACAGTTTTATTTTCATTTTTAAATTTTCTTTATGTCTTAAGGTTTCCTTCTTATTTTCTATCTTTCCTGTAACATAAAGCTTACATATTAATTACATTATGTGACAATTATAATGATTGTTTTTTTAATAGTAATATAAATGGAAGTACAACATTGACATTCCTAAACGTTTTTAATTTTTATTGTATACACATTTCAAATAGTAATAATTATTTATTAGTCTATAATTATACATTTTTATTGATGTTGCATTTTATGATTATGCATTCTTAATAATATACACTTATGTGAACGTTTTACCTTTTTATTTGATAAATTTTATGTGAATGTATTTTCTCTAATGATTGTAGGGTTTCTTTGAATAAGTCTTTCAGAAACTCTTCTTTCGGAAGGCTTTGGTTGCACTTCGGGTCTAATCTCATCAAATGATTCTGAATTAATATTCATTAATGATATTGCAGGGAAATTATCTCTTTTTCCTTGTGTCTTTTTCGTATAGCATTGATTATAAATTTGGACACAACAGTTTTCCGAAACTCTGTCTTTTCCGTAGCATTTTTTATATGCTTTGTACAATGCATACAAAGTAGCTAAACTAACTAGTGAATATATTACTGAGCTAAAATAGTTAGAATATTTAACTATTGTAGGTTTATTCTTCATTTCTTTTATTTCATCTTGAAACTTATTTAGTTTATGAGTTGCTATCCGTAGTTCGTCTAAATTTACATTTGTTATCGTTAATGGTGTTAGATGAGGTAAGGATATATTTATTGTCTTGGTATTGATACAACAATCGTCAAATGTAATACTAAAGTCTTGTTTTTGTGAAGTAATATTAACGTTAATATCCTTCTCTGCTACGAATTGTAGTAGTTTAGTATATGCTTTACATCCTGATTCGAGAGTCATTATACCTGTTCCTATTACGTCTTTTTCTTCCAAAACGTCTGTTTCACAATCGACAGTTAATCTAGTTCGATTGGATTGGACGAAAATCCATCTATTATTTTGGATTTTGTGCCATATACTCATTTGTCCGTAGATAGTTTTTGTGTTACAATCTGTTGGTATTTTTGTTAATCTTTCTGAAATTAATCTTGTTTCACATATTGGATTATCTGTCGTTGAATAAGTAGTTTCACTTAGACAGATAAAATGTCTCTTATCAATAGTTTTACAATGATTTAAACTATTTGTTTTTATGTATAGTGTTTTTGCACGTGTTATTCCTATATACGTAAAATCATTCTGGATTAATGAGAATGTATTTGGATTCTGTATATTATGTGGAATTGGTAATGGCATTACTTTATAGAGATTAAATTCTTGTGATTGTGTGAGTGGTATAGATATTATGTATACTATTCTTTCATTATAATAATAAGATGTAAGTGTTGCTATATCTAGTAAGATATGTATGTTGTCTAGTATGAGAGGTATTGGGAACTCTCTTCCCTGAGTTAAATGTCTAGTACTTGAGCTAAGTTCTTTGAAGAATTTCATAGGTGATATTAAAGAAGGGTGGACGATGTTATTTTTTCCAAATAGGATGGTATTTATTATGTCGTCTATTCTTTTTGTTAATTCATCTATGGCTCTTTGTAAGATATTAAGTTGTGTTATGAATAATACATTTATTTCTAATTTTACTGTTTCATTTCTTATTTCTTTCATAGTATATTCTATCTTTTCTAGGTTTCTATTCATTAATAACTCATCAATTTTGAATTTAATCATGCTGTCGTTAAACGTAGTGATTGCTGATTTTACTACTAGTGTTTGATCTAATAATAAAGTCGTTATATGTTCGTCGTCTTTAGTGACTCGGTCAATAGCGTTGTCGTAATAATTAGCATCATCTTCATCTAGTGTTCCAAACACGGTTTTGAATGCGCTACCTATTCCGTCAAACCAACCACGTTTAACTCTTCTTCCTTCTGTCAAATGAGCAATGGATTCGATTTTTGTTGATATTTGTGTTAAATCACTTTTTGCATTATGAAGCGCCATTCTACACTGGCTAGTGACACGTTGAGTAGATATTTTATTACAGTATTCATTTGTTCTTTCAAATATTTCATTTGTGATTGTATATTGAGGTATGATTTTTGATGTGTCTTGGAATGTAACCACATTCCAATAGTCGTTGTATATTTTTACATTTCCGATGTCGTCATAAAATAATCCACTTCCATTGTTTATGTTTTCGATTTGGATATTACCGAAGGTCGATTGAGAGATCTGTAAGATCCATCTGAAAATAAAATATATCATTAAGTCTTTGATCTTGATGATATCGTTTTATTTCTGTTAATAATTTTCTCTGTTAACTTTTAAATCTAGGTGTTTCAGTTGATCGATATCTCTTAATCTTAAATTTTGATAGATATCTCTGTCATCTCCCATCCTGAATCTAACAATATTTTGATTATCTTCTTCTTCTTCATAATCAATGTTATGATCTCTATCATATTCTTCGTTTTCGTGCCATATTTCTCTTCGAATATTTTGTTTTAATTGGTTTTTCCACCATTCATGTTCGGTATCCGGTTGAACTCTGAATATTCTTTCGAATTCTTCCCGGCAATATAATTCAACTTCGTTGAGTATACGAAAGTTTATATCGTATTCTTTGTCTAGAAAATGATATTTCTTACAGTATAGTTTTTTCAATTTTTCGTGTTGAATACACAGTTTCACACGTAATCTTGATTTTATGGCAACGTTTTCACAAATTTTATCATATACAAATGCGTCGCATTGTTTAATGTCTTTAAATGTGAAGTAATGCAGTGACTTGTTCCATTTCAGTTGGAGTTTATCCATCTGAAAACAAAATATTTACTATTAAGTTTCAATCCTGATGATAGTGTTTTATTTCATTTATGTGATATTTCACATATTTGTTGGTTTTTATTTTTAAAGTTATATTCACAGGTGAGTTAATCTCTGTGATCTCGAAGGGTCCTCTGAACGTTGGAGATAATGCTTTTCTCAATCTTAAATGGTTTTTCACAAGTACTAAGTCTCCTATTTTGTACTTGTGTCGTTTAGTTGCATCGCCATCGTATCTAGTCTTCGATTTTTCTTTTGCGTTTATTATATGTTCTCTAGCGATTTTATGCGTCTGGGAAAATCTATATTTTAAATTTGTTAAGTAATCATCGTAGGTAGGGGCTGCTGGATTATTCTGTAATAGATTATGAGGCATTACAGCTTTCTTTCCAAAGACTAATTCGTATGGTGTGAATTTAGTCGTAGTGTGGATGTTGGTATTATAGCTAATCATAGCTATAGGTACATATTGATCCCAGTCAGTTTGTTCCTTGTTGACGTAGTGTTTTAAATAATCTTTAAGCGTAGCGTGACTGCGTTCTAATCCTCCATTACTCATCGGGTGGTAAGGGGTAGACGTTTTATGTTTTGTATTCAATAATTTCGTCACTTGGGTGAAGAGTTGCGACATGAAGTTCTGTGCTTGATCCGTCAAAATTGTTTTTGGGATTCCGAAGCACGACACGAATATGATGAAGTTGTCTGCTATTTCCTTTGCAGTGGCACTCATAATAGGGTATGCTTGGCTGTATTTCGTAAGGTCGTCTTGAAGGGTTAGAATAAATTTGTTTCCTTTATTCGTTTCCGGAAGAGGTCCTACGATGTCAAGTGCTACTCTTTCAAATGGTTCTCTTGAGGTAGATGTGATCTCCATAGGTGCGGTGTTGTTTTGTCGATAGGTTTTATTTAATTGACATTCTTTGCAATTTTTAATATAGTCTTCTATCGCTTTCTTCATTCCTGTCCATGTATATTGATTCTTCATTCGATTATACATTCTATAGTGTTCTAAGTGTCCTGCTGTTGGTGAATCATGGTTTTCGATTAGCCTTTTCTGGATATCTTGAGGTTCCACTGTTATTATCGTATTTTTATATATGTTTATTGTTATGTTTGTATTATTAAACACGTATAAGATAATTTGTTTTATTTTATCATAATTAAACATGTCAAACGTATTTTCAAAGTCTGAAATTGATATAGTATTCACACTTTTTATTATCAGTAATTCTCTGAGGTTTTTCACTGATAAGAACACATCCTGGTATGACGCTTTGTCAAAATGATTTATTTTAATAAATATATGATAATACGTTCTTGTTTTTCCCGTTGTGGTTTTCGTATCGAATAATTCATAATTATTTAATTTAAATGTTTCAGCGTTATCGCTGTGGCTAAGTACATCCGTGCAATGTGGATTGGCATCATCCAAGTCCAATGCGGTTGGGTACGCGATATCGTTATCTTTTGTGTGAAGTAAGTACGTATTATATTCGTTGAAAACTACATTATATTTTTCTTCCTTGTGGAATTTTTCTAGGAAGTCTCGATAGGTATCGATGGTTAATAAATTGATTGGTAATCTTGATAGACAATCAGCATTTTGATTAATTATACCTGGTTTATAATGTATGTCATACGTATATTCTTCTAACTTGAGACGCCAACGGACCAGTTTTGATCCGGGGTCTTTCACATTAAATAGCCATGTTAAGGGTCTGTGATCTGTAATGATCGTAAATTGTCTGCCATAAATGTAGGGTCTGAATTGTTTCACTCCCCAAACGATTGCTAATAACTCTTTTTCCGTGGTATTGTAATTACCTTCACTACTGTTTAGGGTACGTGAAGCATAGCTTATTGGTAAATCTTTTCCTATTTCTCCTTGAGATAAGATTGCACCAATAGCATAATTTGAAGCATCCGTTGTTACGATAAAAGGTTTTTCAAAATTAGGGTATTGAAGTATAGGTGCTGAGGTTAATTGATTTTTCAGTTCATTGAATGAATTCTGTTGAAGGGTAGTCCAATTATATGGAATGTCCTTTTTGAGTAGTGATGTTAAGGGTTTAGATAGTTTTGCAAAGTTATTTACGAAGCGTCTATAATATCCTACCAATCCTAAGAATTGTTTTATTTCTTTTTGATTTTTTGGTTCTACAAATTGAGTGACTGCCTTGATCTTATCAGGATTAGGGCTGACACCTTGATCTGTGATCAAATGTCCGAGATATGCAACTTCTTTTCTTAAGAATTCGCATTTCTCAGGCTGTAGTTTAAGATTATATTCGCGTAATTTATCGAATATTTTTGTAGTTTTCATATTATGATCTTCTAAAGAATTTGCGTAAATAACAATGTCATCTAGATAAACGAAACAATCAATACCTTGTAATCCTGTTAATACCGTGTCCATGAGCCTCTGAAAGGTCGCCGGCGAGTTGGAAAGGCCAAACGGCATTCGGACGAACTCGTAATGTCCTGATGGGACTGAAAACGCGGTTTTTGGACCATCTTTTTCGCACATTTTTACTTGATGAAAACCTGATGCTAAATCTAGAGTTGTGAAATATTTACTTTGACCAAGTTGATCCAGTATATCACTTATATTAGGTAACGGGTAAGCATCACCTATTGTTATATCGTTTAATTTTCTATAGTCTATTACGATTCTCCATTTTTTATTTCCGGATGAATCTAATTTTTTGGGTACTACCCAAATAGGGGAACTATAAGGACTTTTAGAGGGTTTAATAATCTCTTGGTTTAACATTTTAGACATTTGTTTATTGACTTCTTCTTTATGTATCTCTGGGTACCTATATGTTTTTGTATGGATGGGATTATTATGTGTTGTAATAATCTCATGTTCTACGGCGTTAGTAGTGCTAAGGCAATCTCCTTCGATAAAGAATATATCGTTATAGTCATTACATAATGAGTTTAATGCTTTATTTTCCTCATAATTTAAATGTTGATTAGGTATAAGATTTTTTATCTTTCCAACGCGGTCTGTGGTTTTGCCGCAGCTATTTCTTATCTCTCCTATCCTGTTGACTGGTCGAATTTCGAACGATTTTAATTTTACTCTGAACTCGTGTATTTTTACAGTTTTTTCTCTCGTATTAATTATAGATATAATACATTTATTGTTACTATCTACTTTTGTTACTGAATTTATTACTTTTACACCTTTTCCTATATCGTAATCTAATATAAGACCTTCTTTTATTTCTGGGTTAGTAACATCAATTTTTAAGAATACCTTTGATCGAGGTCTAATGGTATATATAATAGTTTTAGTTTTAATTGGAATGTGTACACTATTGAACATACTTAATTGATTGGATTCGTAATTAATCCTACATACATTTTTTATTAAAAAGTCGTTTCCTAATATCCCGTCATATTCGAGATTTATATTCGAAACTACATGGAAACATTGTTTAATGTTTTTTGTATTAAATTTAAATTGTATGTCAAGTGTACCATCCGTCTCACATATAGAGTCACCTTGCTCTATTCCTTTGATCTGAATTTTTTCTGTTCCTAACTTGAGCAGTTTATAATCAGAAAATACACTCCTTTTTATTAAAGATATGGCTGCGCCAGTATCTATTAGAAAGTTACATTTTAATAATTTGTTTTCGTATTCTATTTCTAGGTTCACATAAGGTAATATTGTAAGTCGATCTTTGTCAAACTTAACTTGATGTATTGACGATTGAAAATCGGAGGAATTGGTTAAGTCCAGCGAATGGACCGGATTCAAAAATGAATCTGCCTTCTCCTTTGATTTTATTATTGCATCGTCTCTTTCAATTATTCCATCGTTGCGATGCACAAAGATGAATTTTTCAGGTTTAAATGATTAACTCGTTGGTTCGGTTTTACATTTTTCAAATATTTCTCTCTCTTTGACGGATCTTTTGCAAAGCAATTTTCGATCACGTGTCCTCTTTTCTTACAGAATGTACATATTTTTACATTATTTTGATTACCGAATTTATTATTTGGTTGAAAGGTATTAACTCTTTTATAGTTATTATGGTTACTGAAGTTACCTCTTTGTTGAAACGTGTCAACTTTTCTGAAATTATTATGGCTATTCTCTTGTCTATTTTTATTACGGTAACAAGTGACTGATGAATGTCCTGTTTTACCACACGTATTACATGTTGTTTTATTTTTAATCGTTAATTTATTGGCTTTTTCTATAAGGGATAACATTTTTTCTTCTCCTATAGCAATATTGAAAGCTTCGTTCAGTGTTTCTGGACATTTGCTTCTTAATTGATTAGTAAGTCTAGGGTCTAATCCTATTATGAATTGATGGATTGCGCTATCATCTGTAGTGGCAAATCTTCCGTGTAATTCTGTTTTATCTTTAGTAGTATGATTAATTGCTGTTTTTATTTCTTTCACACATGTTTCGATGCGTGATATGAATGCGGAGACAGTCTCGTTTGGAGTTTGTCTGCATTCTTGCAAATCTATATATAAATGAGTTTGATTTTTCGGTTCACCGAATTTCGATTTTAGATAGGTTTTTAACTGGTCGTAATTTTCAAAGATTTTTAGAGAGCATGCGTTTAAAGCCTCACCTCTTAAAAAGGATAAGATAAAAAATAGTAAGACTTGTGTCTGACTTTTCTTTATATGCGTATGCGCTCTTTCACAGTTTAATAAAAACGGCACTAGTAACTCACGACTACCATCGTAAGGGAATAAAAATCTCCTTGCTTCACTTATCGGCAAAATTAGATTTTGTACCTCGCTATCTGACTCACGTGTCTCATGTGATGCATGTGATTCGCGGTCGGAAGTAGAATCTGGATTAACGTTATTGTTAGCCATTTTTTTTTTTTAGCACAACAGTATAATTTTTGAGAATAATAATTTCAGAAATATATATATATTTTTTTTTTTGTAAGAAAAAGGGAGAGAGATCTAAGATAACTTAATATTATCTTAAATTATGGTCTATCACTTAGAGGCTAATAACATAAATAATAATCAGTACGAGCGTGTAAGTACTCACAGTATTATGATGAGCATTTCTCTCTGTTGGGTTTTTCTTCAGTTATCTTCGATTCAGGTGAGGTGATCAATCTCGTAGTAGCGAAGCGTTCTGTGAGGTCCCGTGAAGTTCTTGCAGATTGGTCTTTGGAAAGACGCGGTTCTCTAGGCGTTGAACAGCTCCTGAAGTTCTCTAGAAGTTTTTCAAATACTTTTCAGTGTATTCGGAAGTTCTATGATGTTTTTCTTTTTTCTTTCTTCTGGAGTTCTTCTGGACTGGTTACTGCCTTTGGAGAATTCGTCTGCGGATGTTTTCTTTAAACAAATCCCACTTCTGACACCAATGTTATGATCCTGCGTAGAGAGGGCAAAGAATCTGGTTGATTCAATATCGGATTACTCTGATGATGAGAAGTTATAACTATTGTTTATATAGTTATCTTGTTACTTTTCCTTTGTCTCCACGTAAGATTATAATATAAAAGATCTGTAAGTGTGAACACTTGCAGTATCTTGATAGGAAAACCGTCAGGTGATTTCCTTTTATTATTTAGATTTATTTGAGGAAGAGAAACGTTCAATATAAATACTTTGATTAAGTTAAAATAGATTTATTATATTAATCAATTACAAAATAACAGGTAAGTACATTTACAGTTCATACAGATATATTTAGTATGCTCTGGTAGATAAATGAAAGTGAATAGACAACAATGACTGCGTGCGCGGCCTTTATATAGTGCTCGTGACGTAGTTGTTGTGGTCTGCTTTTTATTACATTAATTAAATATTCATTTATTTATGATAAGGATTGCTATGCAATAACAACTCCTTATTAGGCATTTTGTGTAGGCGAATTCTATTTGTTAAATGTCATTTCCTTGACATGATTAGAATTTCGCGTGACATTTCCTTATATGAATAATGTTTACGATTTGCGTAAATTGCGTAGGCGAATTGCGTTGCTAACTAATGTTGATTTATTATCTTGTTTGTGGTCAGCTATTGCGTAGGCAGAATTGCATTATGTTGATTAGAAAAGGGTGTTGGCTGACCGCTATATAACAGTGTGATAAAGGAGTAGTTATACATATATAACATTACAATAAAAATGTCTTGATTGAAATTGATTATTTAACATGCTAATAGAAATGTCACATTTTTCGATTAATTCTGCAAATTCTAAATTTGAATTCTGATACGTCAAATGAAAACGTTCGCAAAAGAAAACAATTGACAATCATTAGTCTATTAGTTTGACAGATAAAAAGCAGTGACATGGTTTTGGATTATATTTTCGTAATAATTAGTGAGGAAAGGTGTATTTATTTCTAGTTAAAACTCAATAGTACGCCAATGTCCCTCTTACAGATTTGAATACTTTTGTGGAATATTAATTTAGATTTGTGAAATTTGGATTATATAGAAAGTATTAAGCGACATTATAATTAATTTTAGGTAGATAGAGAGCAAAAACGCGAAAATGTATGGTGACGGATATAAAACGCTATTTTAAAACGATATTATCTGTGATTGTGTCGAGTTTTATCAGATTGTGCCGGATTCAAATGAAAGTAGATTCGGGACTCCAAAAATTGAAGTGAATTCCTTTATTAATCAACAAAATGATATTTAAATAAATAATATGGTGCGTTTTCCAAAATCTCTTAGGATAATAATATATAGGAGATAATTTATACATCACAATCATTCGAATGTAAAGCAATTAATAATGAGAATAGGTATCTTAAATTGCGATTCACTGTACGTTAAATTAATCTCCCGCGAGTGCCTTTTAAGTCATGCAAGGTAAGATATGTAAAAAAAATAACGTTAATTTGTTCTATTGTTTATGTTTCGCCGAATGTGCGAAATTGACTATTACATGAAATGGGCAAAATTTTGGCTAGTTCATGTAATACTCAAGCCTGTTGCCTTATTTATGAATTAGGTAAATAATCTGCCGAGTACGTGAATTCCCCAGGGTATGGAATTCTTAAACTGTCAACATGACAGTAGAAAAAGTAAATTTAATACGGATGGTTTTATTACTTATAATTGGAAATAATATAATATTATTATTATTATATTAGGTTAGTTTAGTTTAGGTTAGGTCTTGTAATTCTGAATTCAACTGAATGTCCATTTTGAGGTTAGCTAACAAGTGTCGACAAACTATCGCAAACATACAATCGACCATTGCACGATTGATACCCGAGTACTAATCAAATCGCGAAAATACCTTTCGTTTATCATATTATAGTTCTAGATTTTTTTGCGCATAGTAAATGGATATGAACGTCATTGTAGTTATTGATTGGTATATTTTTATATTATAATCAATGACATTTAACATATATTATTTGGTCTGTTTGATTAGCTGCAAAAAACACCACCGGAGCGAGACCATCTATTTTGACCATAGATAATATACGTAAATTGTGACCAATTCATGAGCATTTGACACATTTAGTTTATAATTAACTATTTTTTTTATTCAAACGAATAATTCACAAGATTTAAGAATATATTATTCTGATTATTGAACATTATATACATTTTACATACAATATACATATACATACATACAATATACATATAACATTTAGTTTAGTTGCAAAAAACACCACCGTGTAGCGCTACTATCTAATTTGTCCAATGCATGAAATTACTTCCGAATTCACGCACTCGGCAGATATTTTTTCTAATTCATGAATTAGGCAACGGGCTTGCATTTTTCATGATTTAGGCAATTTGTGGTATCTGGCCACCGCAGAGTTCTTGACGAAGTGCATTCTGTACGTCCGTTTTTGCGCCACTTTTTCGAACACTGCTGGCAATGACATATTAAATGGACAACTCACTTCATAACCGGCGCGCACGAGAAATTGTGCATGGAAGTCATTCACAGATGTATAGGTAGATGTCACGTAACCATATGACGTATCCGTTTCCATTGTGCGATACAAGCTTCGAGAATTTATAGTAATATAACCTTTATAATTGTAATGGCGTATTAGTGTCATGACTCATTGCGTTAAAAACAGATTCTCGGTTACTTACGAATTCTCGGAGATTAAACGCAAATGAGCCTAGCGCATCACAGGCGACTGTCCAATGATTTATGTCATTCAATTGCATTGAATAAACATTCATCAATATCTTAAAATGGCATTTTATAAATAATAAATACATGAAAAGTGATATCCCATCTTTCTTGGAGTGTTTAGTAGATTTTTTTTACAATTTTTAACTAGGCACATTGGCATTTTGTAACACAATAATAACGGTAGAGTCGAAACCTGACAGTCAGAAATTTTGTATGGGCAGACCCAGCAGTGTCGCCAGACAGCTTGCAAGCAGAATGTTCATTTGAGCGTAGGATACCGATATTAAAATATGAATTTCGCCATCCGGCAGACCCGACACAAAGTGAGTGTCATTTTATTTTCTAGATGCTTCGTCCATATTAATGTCATTGACTGCTGGGCGTATATTACAAATAGCACTAACAATGTTGGTTTCCACGGCGTCAATTATGTATGGCTTATCAGCGTCACCTAGCCACTCAGGAAATATTCCATATTATTTGTCAAATCGCACGACTTTGGAAGCAAATTGACAGGTTCATATCATAAATAAACCTAATTCAATAAGTCGGTGCTTGTGGTCATAGGTATCCTGATACGTAGTTTTATCCTGTTGACACCACATCCTGTTCGGATCAATGCCATCCATATTTGCTACAGCAGCGATGTGCTAGTGCCTTATGACAGCGGCGGCTCCTCTAATACCATGCAAGTGCAACGCACTGCCTGCATTGTTAAAGACATCGATCAACTTTTCATTGTTATTCATACCGTGTATCACTCACTTCGCGAAGTAGAACATGTAGCAGTATTATGAACAATACTACGTTCATGGGCACAAAGCGATTGCGATCCAAATGGATTTTCAGTGTGCACCGGATTAGAATTTCATTGTATACTTGTTAAACCGTGGTCCAATGTTCCCGTGTTAGCGTTTTGTGTAGCATTTTTTTTCACACTTTATGATCGGCGCACGAAATTAGGACTCTAGAAACAAAAAACGCCAGTTTCTGTTTTATAACAATGTTGACGAGTTAATTTTTAACATTTTTACATTTAAGATTTAATGAATCGCCAATATTTTACGAAAATAAAAACCTGCCGCGTTTATTTTTGAACCACTCAAATTTATTCAAAATAATAAAAAAAAATCACCAGCGGTTATTTATTTGGCTAACGCGCTAAAGCGTTTTTCGCTCAGAGCGTAAGCCATAAACTGTGACATTTATATTTATTTATTGATATTATTAAATCATTCTTGCTGTTCAATTTTTTTTGAGAAATAGTATAAATAAACAAAGACATATTTAATTTACCTTCTGAGAAGTCGGTAAGAGAACACGGTAGCCTTCGGTGATTGACGTAATTATGAGAAGACGCTTTACGACCTTACGTGGCTAGGACACGTGCTCCGGATGCCGCCAAAAAGTGTAACACATCGTACTCTTATGGCACAGCCTCAAGGGTTCCGTCGCCATGGCCGGCCCTCACTCACCCTGCAGCGGTGCCACAAAAGCGACCTACGTGATGCAGGTCTGACATGGCGGGAGGCGCAAGAGTTGGCGATGGACCAAGGGAAGTGGCGCGAATTTGTGCTTGCCCTATGCTCCAATGCTGGGTTAAAGAAGAAGATCTTCTCTTTATAGAAGGTAAACCATTGCGCACTACCAGAAAATGCTATTCTGAAGACCACTGGCCGCCACTGCCTTATGATCTCCATTGACCGTAACGTGAGCTGCCGCATCTTTTTTAATATATAAGGTTCGATGATTCCACCAGCATATAAACCGCACAAGCTAGTGTATTATTTTTATGTAAAGAAATCTGTAGGATCTCTTCCAGATTGAACCCCATATGCGCCAATTTTGTTTATTAACAAACCCGTTTAGCCCAAAATAAGCGTCATCGCTTAGGTAAAACATTATTTATATATTAATTGAGTTAGCATTTATTTGGTGGAATTACATTTTAAAAGAAATAAAAATATAATTAATATTAAATAAATCTGTAGAATTTAATATTAATTATACTTTCATTTCTTTCATTATTTATATCTTTGAATCGCTGTTCGATCATTACTCTATTCATGATTTGCCGGCTTAAATACTGATCATAAGTGTCAAAAAGAATGCGCAGTATTACAGGTCGGTTTGAGGTTTAACCCTTTCGTATGTTCTATCTAAGCAAAAAATAAAACTCTTTTTCCATTGTGGAATCTTGAAAACAGAGAGGTAATGGTATTTCATGCGAATCGAGTTTAAATATCACGAAATCGGTGATTTAATGTAGTACATAATTATAATATTTTACCTGCCATAAAATACAAAATCTCGATCATCTTTTTTATCTTCAGCAAGTGTAGTTATGTGCAGTGGATAAAAATTCATCTCTCAAGTAAGATATTCTTTGTCCACTTCTCCTTGCATGTAGCGTGATTGCACCCCTCACCCTACTATACTTTAGTTTATACAATCAAAAATTTATGGAAAACCTCAAACAGCTATTCATTCATTAAATACTAATAATTAATGGGCGAAAGCGAGATGGCCCGCTAGAGCGGGCAAGCCAAACGTTATTAATTTAATTTACAAATTAATTATTGTGATATTTAATAATAATATTCCAAAATCACGAAATATTGAAATCAACCGTAGAAGTTTTCACTGGATATAGTTATTTTGAGTTTCGTTGTCTAATAGTCTTTCCCACACCCCACAATTCCTTCGCCAATATGAATTAGTATCGTGAAGTGAGTGTTCTATTAAATAATGTTGAATTTCGAAGTATGATATTAAAATATTGTTTATACTATTGATCGAAGTTGTTTGATGAGATTTGAATATTTTTTGTGACCTTTGTTTCGCCTTCAAGCTAGGCAGGTGACAGTCACCCAGATTCGACTGGCTCAGATATGTGATTTGGGGGTCATCTATGTGAGGATCTTGGAGTACATGGTGAAAACACTCGAAGATGGTGCTTCACTACAGTTATTTTAACGAATAAAACTCACGTTCAGTATAACGATATTTATTGTTAATGGCACTACTATTATTCCATGGTCAAGGTCACATATAATTTATATATTGTATAATATAGTTCCTAGAAAAACTGTAAATAAAATATATAGTTTATATTTATAATAATAGGAACTAATTCGTAGTATTAAAGTCCAAATTTATTTATATATATCTATTTATTTAATTTTTATTTACTTATAAAAGTCTTAATAATATAAAGTCGCTAATTAGAAATTTGGAGAACCGCACACGTTTTTAGGATGTACTCGCGGCCATCAGGTTTGACCAGAAAAAGAAGAGAAACGCTGCGCGGATTAAAGTTTTACCTCTCAAATAGTTACATCTTAAATAGGAGAAGTTAATCGTTTACATACATAATGATCCCTTAGCTCAGGGGTCGGCAAACTCTTGAACCAAAAGAGCCAAATATGAGTGGCACAACGGTTAAAAAAATTTCGAGAGCCATACGAATATTTTTATAAATATGATTTATTTAAATGAATTAATTACATAGTTGACATTATAAATATAATTTTTACAGAATATGAATTACATACATTTTTTACGCATTCCTAAAAACTAATGTGAACAATGACCTTCCTTGCATTTCTTTGGAGAGTGTGTATGTTTGGTATGTAACTTGTAGTTTTTAATTTCAGGCGCGACTCCAAAAATTTCTCATCGATTATATGGCTTCTCTAAATGCTATTTATATTTTTCATGTTTAAAAATGATTGTTCACATACATGTTATTATGCAAACTCGAATATGAGTTCGGAAAGCTATTCCATAATATGTATTAAAATCGTAGTATCTACTTTATGAAGATCTTTTAGAGCGCCCCATTGCATTGTTCTCTCTCCAAATCCTCAATTTTGGTGGCAAGACCTACAAATTTTGAGCTCCATAACTATTTGCTTAGTGGATTTACCAATAAAATTGTTTTTCAAAAGTGCTCGTATCAATATCAAATGGAGAAAAATTTGGCAAAGAGCCGCACGCCAATACCCAAAGAGCCACATGCGGCTCGCGAGCCGTAGTTTGCCTACCCCTGCCTTAGCCCATCGACTGGACTTGTAAGGATGTGCGTTTAAACTTTATTGTTATATCGTCCACTTTTGAGCTTTACAAACTATGATTTTTCATCTCTATTTATGTTCGGACATACTCGTCTAAAGGATAAATACAAAGTTATAAAAAATTAAGATTATCTTAGTCTATTAGTTAATATATTATTAAGTTCGCCTTAAATATCTATGTTTATATAAATCAACTATGGCATCACAAATAATTATTACGCAACGAATTTTTGATTAATTCTGTTTTAGCATTACGGTATTATCTCGCTCACTCGTATGGGGTTTATCTATATAAAATTGGCCACCTAGTGTGTTCTCTTTCCACTCACTGCACCTTATACTCTAAACAAAACGTGCGTGGAAAATTGGCCTGAGCGCTGGCTCTGTCTGACATACGGAGTTATATAGCAATTATAACAAGGAGAGCTTGCACTATATTATTAAATTTACGTAAATTTGCATAATAATAAAATATGCTGCTTTTTACACGATTCTATATAGCAACTACGTATTCTGATGCGTCATTTGATTATGATGTAATGGCAATTATATAATGATTATTAATTTAATCGATTCTATACATTGAGTAATGGCATATTAAATTTGCTCGGTGATCTTATATTAATAATACAATTAAACATTTAAAAACATATTAATTCGTTATGCATACCTGTAATACCTATAATTATATTTAATTAATCCTATATACTACATCTATAATACTTACGTATAATTTATTCGTGACTCTTTGCATCCACAGCTCATCCTGAGTAGTTGTTAAACCGGTCAGTATGAACTGCGGGACTTACACATTGGTTCTTACTTTTGGTTTTGTTATGTGTCGTTAACGTCTTTTTATTTAGCGACAGGAGTTATTATAAGTCTGAAATATGCAGTTATGTCGTCAAAATTTCACCTCCACGAACACCAACTGAAGGTCAGTGCTCTTGTGTTGGTGTCATAGGCTTATGCATACTCTCCAACGACACTCTTGCCATTTTACTCTCATTTCGTTATTTAATAATGTCTGCAGATGCTGTAAAGCAAAGTGAAAAAAAAATAACAAATGGAATATTATAACACATAACAATTGATAATATTGAATTTTTTTCTAGGTTTCTACCAAGGGATTTTTCACAAAGCATCACGATACAGGCGACAGTCAACAATCCTCAGATGGTGGAATCCAGGATAGAATGTTGCAGTATTCAGAAGTCACGATAGATGAGAAAGACATAAAAAAAGAAATCTTAGAACAAGATACGCCGAAGGAACTTCGACTTATTCTGAGGAGAGTAATCCATTTCTCACGTAATTTAATTTGCTGCATTTGTAGCGCAGTTTTTGGTAGCAGAAGTGCTCTAAAAACTCACAAAATTGTTCACATGGACGTGATTGATGATCAAAATCAAATCATAGTATTTTCTCAACACAGTAATAGTAAAGCAAATAAAAATACAAGTACATGTGAAAAACCCTTTAAATGCAATGTATGTTCATATATATGCTCGACATCTAGTTATCTTAAAACACATAAAATGACACATACGGGTGAAAAACCTTATAAATGCAATGTATGTTCAAATAGATGTTCGCGACTTGGTGATCTTAAGATACATAAAATTACACATACTGGTGAAAAACCTTACAAATGTGATGTATGTTCATATGGATTCTCACAACTTGGTAATCTAAAGAAACATAAAATGACACATACTGGTGAAAAACCATATCAATGCAACGCATGTTCATATAGATGCTCGACACTTAATGGTCTTAAGAGACATAAAATGACACATACTGGTGAAAAACCTTACAAATGTAATGTATGTTCATATGGATTCTCACAACTTGGTAATCTAAAGAAACATAAAATGACACATACTGGTGAAAAACCTTATAAATGCAGTGTATGTTCATATAGATGCGCGCGTCTTGCTGATCTTAAGAGACATAAAGAGACACATACTGGTGAAAAACCTTATAAATGCAATGTATGTTCATATGGATTCTCACAACTTGGTTATCTAAAGAAACATAAAATGACACATACTGGTGAAAAACCTTATCAATGCAATGAATGTTCATATAGATGCTCGCAACCTAATGATCTTAAGAAACATAAAATGACACATACTGGTGAAAAACCTTACAAATGTAATGTATGTTCATATGGATTCTCACAACTTGGTAATCTAAAGAAACATAAAATGACACATACTGGTGAAAAACCTTATCAATGCAATGCATGTTCATATAGATGCTCGCAACTTCATGATCTTAAGAGACATAAAATGACACATACTGGTGAAAAACCTTACAAATGTAATGTATGTTTATATAGATGCTCACAACTTGGTAGTCTAAAGAAACATAAAATGACACATACTGGTGAAAAACCTAATAAATGAAAAGTATTTTCATTTAGATGCTCGCGACTTGGTCATCTCAAAACACATTAAGTGACACTTGCGTACTGATAAAAAACCTTATGAATGCAATGTATGTATATATAGATGCTTTGTACTTGCTTATATCAAATGACACATACAGGTGAAAAATCTTATAAATGTAAAAGTATGTTCATATAGATGCTCGCAGCTTGGTGATCTTAAGAGACATAAAATTACACATACTGGTGAAAAACCTTATAAATGCAATGTATTTTCATATAGATGCTCCTCATCTAATAATCTTAAGACAGAAATTTATACATACTGGTGAAAACTTTATAAATGCTCTCTGTGCTCATATAAATGCTCGACATCTAGTTGTCTTAACGACCCATATGCGCAGCGTAGGTCAAAATGGAGCTTTTATGGTTTTTTCAGAGCACAACCCTAGACATTCCTTAAATTTTGTAGATATATTTATATAATTTTTTATCCTTTATATTTATTTTAAACATTTGATGACTGCATAAAGTAATTTTATTATATAAAATAGGATTCTTTTTAACCTCTCGCTCTAATGTTTTAAAATATAGTCATATTTCAGTGCATAAATGTGTAGTTGTGTTAAGATTTTTTACATTTATTAATATTTAAACGCATTTATAAAACCATCAGTATAATTTATGTCGATATTATTATTGTGAAATATTTACGATAAAAAAATATATTGATAATCTCAGTGATCCCAAATTTGACAAGAATTAGGCATTTTATTATTCAAAAAATGGGCAAGATTAGCACATTTGAAGATAATTCTAAAGATACTGATTATAAGCTATGTCTTTGACCATTCAAGTGTGATAAACATCGTATGAATAATGATTGCTTTATAATAATTATTGACCTAAGAAAGAGGTAGTATTTTTTTGAAATTCACCATTTCTATTGGCATTTCATAGTGGTTAAGCTACAACATACGGCCGTTGCTATCAATTGACAATCGATAAATGAAGTAGGGATTAAGATCATAGTAACGCGCGTGTTTGAACATGTACCGTTTTAAAAAAATATTTTTTTTTCGGTTAGGTACATGTTCAAACACTCGCGTAATTGTAAGAACATTAGAAAAATAATCAATCCTTTTATTTAAAACCAGTTAGACGCCACTGAAGTCCTGGCACGCGAGCAGCGTCCACCAATGCCAAGGATGTACAGGCACGCACTTGTTTCAGTGCCGAATTTTTTGAATGTAAGTAGGTACTATGTTTTAATTTTATCGTGTAATTTTAAAACAAACACATTCGCAAATGAATAGCAATTGACAGAAACTCGGAATGTTTGTGAATTTTATTATAAGTATGTATTGTAGTCATTGTCAACACAATGTTATGTTATTTTAATCAAACTTGTATTTTTTTACTTAAATAAATTAATAAAAGTATTTTTGCACTAATATTTTCTACATAAAACCTATGTTTTTCCAAGATTGAACGAACACGATATTAATAATAAATCTCTTAAAACACTATAAAGTACGCCAGGAGGCCAATCCCCGAATGAAGCATGGCCGAAGTGAGTAGTGGTGAGTAGTCATAACGGGATAGTGTGTTCTCTGACGCGTCCGCGGAAGTGTACTACCCCTTCCTGTGTCCAATAGTGCAACCTAATAATTGCCAAAAATCGGGTGTACCTACATATTATATGATCGCCTTATAGTTTGCATTATATTTTTATATTAATATGTAGAAAATAATATGTAGCAATCATACTAAAAGTGTATTTATTTATTCCTTTGCAGAATTAACAAAATGTCAATGGCCAATAGGTATCAGATGGAGCTGTTGGTAGAATTCATGGAAAGTAAGTACATAAACGTTTTTATTCAATTTTGATATATTGTAAACATATCGCACCCCTAGTTTTAAAGTATGACAAGTCAAAAAACAGCATTCTGAGATAATTGGATTCAAAGATTCAAACCCCCTCAACTAAATCTAAAAATGTATGTATCAAACTGATTTTCTTGCTCAATGTGTATTAGGTCTTGTATTTTTGTATGAAATTATTATTATATTGAAAAATTATACAGAACACATATTTTTGGTAGTTTTTTTGAAATGTCATAGTCTAAAATTGGACTATTTTGATAAATTTTGAAATAACCCATCATGCACACAATACAAACTTATATGAAACAACATAAAATCTCTTCAATATATTATGCATATCAAGTAAAATAATAAACGAAATGGTTATTTGAAATTTTTATTTCAAAATAAAATAACTGGAACAGGTAAACCATCACATACCTACCGAATTTTTAAAATATATAATTGTATAAGATTATGATTACCTTTTCAAGATTCTTGCATATTATGTAAAGCCGCGTTGACACGGTCCAAGTACGATACAAGTAGACTTGGATCGAGTGCCATCCAAGTGACAGCTTCATACTATTTATTCCTATCCAAGTTAACTTGGATGAGTAGGACGCGGTCCAAGTAGCTTGGATAGGAATAATTAGTATGAAGATGTCTCATACAAGTGCACTTGGATAGGAATAAATAGTATGAAGCTGTCACTTGGATGGCACTCGATCCAAGTGTACTTGGATCGGACGCCGTCATCCAAGTGCGCATCCGAATAATTTGTATGAAGCTGTCTCATACAAATGCGTTTGGATGGCACTCTGTCCAAGTGTACTTGGATCGTACTTGGACCGTGTCAACGCGGCTTAATGAAAATTATTATATAATTTAGAATTAATCAGAGTAATTTCCATCACTCTCTTCGTGATCCAAGTCATTTCTTGCCACTTGAGTACTATTAGCAACTTTCAAATTATTGTAAAAATTGTGGTACGTCATCGGTATCAATTTATTCTTTTGCATATAGTTAAAAGATCTTGCCTTTTCTGCATGGTTATTTCTGGTGGCTCATTATAAGCTTTCTGTAAAATTATCATATTCATGTGAACCGGACGACCCGTCATGCGATACATTATATTAATTTCCTCGTATGAAGAATCAATAAAATTGGAAATAATGAAAAAACTATACGGTGATTCTTTTTTCAAATGCATGACTTTGATTGCTTGCCATGTTACCTTCGTACCTACGGTGCTTATAACACGTCCGACAGCAATTTCAGGTCAAATATATTATCAGTTGCCATTGCATTAACTCTATAAGGTTCATCATTATTTTCAGCCATGGCTATAATGGGTATCCATTGAGCTGGTATGAAGACTAGAGCACTTTTAGCATTCTCTTTTTTTCTTTTTCAATGAGTGAGTGCATCGCAATACACTGATTTTGGGTGTGACCCGTGGTCAAATATTTTTGCGTTATAGACTTTATATTTTCTGTTTCCAATAATAAATACAACGCAACTAAATATTTATTATTATTCTGTCCAGCACAATTATCGGACCAAAAATGCACATTCTTATTATTTAGAATTTCTTTTTCAATTAATGGTGTGTAAATACAACTACCAATTTCATTAGAATTTCTTTTAGGAGTCACTTCGTTCCAGATACAACAGAACCCTTTTTCTTACCAATATCAAAGATAGTGAAATATGTTGCAAGTTTTCTGGTGTAATAGAAGTTTGAGACTTCACCACAGGGTTATGAGAGAACTGCAAATAATTGTTTTGCTTTTTGTGTATCATTTAAATTTGTATAGGTATGCTGTGCTGACCATCGATCGTTTTTTGACTGAAAGCGCCTAATATTAAATTCTGTATTAAAGATCGTAGAATACTGAGATAACTTCACGAAAGGTCGATCATTTTGTTGACACTTTCTTTTGTATAGCCTATAGTGTTGCTAAATTTAAAGAGCCATCAATAAATTGTCTGGTAGTTAGTCTGGTGTAACGTCGTGGGTCATAGATTCAAATCCTGGGTCTGGCAAGTACACATATTGTCTTTCAATTTGTGTATGAGTCAGTATGAACCTAATAGATTGAGCAAGTGGGTGACATCCATATCTCGTAAAAAACAAAAATCTGTTATTACAAACCACACGTGGAGGCCCATATGATCTTATTAGATCGGACATGGTTGAAAGTTTGAGCTCTCAGGAAGTGGGAGTCTACCCTAGGAATGCATTCGATGTGATCTCTAACATATTGTTTTAATTCGGTATCAATTTTCTTACGATTTCACGTGTTCCTATGAGATCCTTTTCTATGATTTCATCACTGTTTGTTTTATTTATTATTGTGTTTATCAACAAACTACTGTCAAATTGTCAATGTTTTCAGAATGGCTAGTCACCAGTGTGACCACAACACAAGTTTTATTTACTTTGTCCATTCCTGACCTATGATAATTCAAGATGTCATAGTCTTAAACTCGCTAAAAATTTGAATCCTAATTTAAGACTATAACAACTCAAAATAGCATAGTCTTTAAATATCACATAATACTATTTATAAAAATTATAGACTATTCTTTCTGTCCTGTATTTCCGTAGAATTCATTTAGACTTGTGATAGTCTTTGACCAGATAAATAATGACATTTTCAACCATTCTGCATTATTAACTCAAAATGTCACTTTTTCGACTTGTAATAGTTTAAAACTAGGGGTGCGATATATCGTATACTCGTAAGAAATGTAGCCTACTAAAATTATGCCAATATGTGGAGTTAACACAGTTCGAGACATAGCCTGTATCATTATTATGACATAATTTTATTATATGGTTGAAAGTGTTTAATTTGTGACGGCGAATTGTGTAATGACCTCGTTTTTTGAGACTAAAAACCAAACCATATCCTACTGTAACTCAAACCAGGGACACGAACATAATTCGTAGACCCTAAGTGGGTGCCCCTCTGGGGAAGTAGTTAGAGACCCAACCATTTTGGTCTGACCTCAATAGCCAAATCTACCACTGGACATATGACAGTTGCCCCTTGACAAAGCTAAACATGATTAAATATGTAAATGAGTCCCACAGTTTGCCTTGCCAGGTCCCATCACCTCTCAAGGTGAACTGTGGAGGAGAAAAATCGGTCACAAACCATGTATATATAGGTAATAAGGTAATGTAATTACAATTTCAAGTAAATTCATGTTAGGTAAAGGGTTAACTAAGATAGATTGAACATAGAGTACGATATAATTGGTAATGTAATTTGTAATATAATAGGTAAATGTAATATAATATTCAATGGGTTGGATAAATAATAAAGCGGGATATATGGACGGGGGTTAATTGTAAGTATATGGTAATTAATGTAATTGAGGTAATATTAATCATTTATAGGATATAACAAAGAGCTACTAGGAAAGTTAAGTTGATCATTCAATATAGGAAAGCGCTGCAACTGTGCCCAATTTATTTCTAATATATATTTTTTTAAATAATGTTATAAAACTAGGTACCATGTAAGAGTATTATTAATGACTAATAACTAATTAGTTAACTCCATTAATTATTTTTCTTAGAATTGACGATATACACCTCTTGAGTGGAATATTTTTATTGTTTATAAAGAATAATGACCTATTATTAGGTTTGACGATTTATTATAATAATATGCTATCCAGTGTGTTGATATTAATAAGATAGGGTTTTTACTAATTAGGTTTTTTACAGACACTTCAACTATTCATAATTCGTTAGTTGTATTTTTTCTTTTTTGTAAACTCTGACTAGATACGTAGGTAATGGAGTTTTTACCTACTCTATTGTATTGATTTACTATATTTTTTTTTCTTTCACCATATCACGTCCAAACATTGGGGCATAAGGCAAGCACAAATTGGCGCCACTTCCCTCGGTCCATCGCCAACTCCTGCGCCTCCCGCCATGTCAGACCTGCAGCACGTAGGTCGCTTTTGTAGCATCGCTGCAGGGTCAGGGAGGGGCGGCCACGGCGACGGAAGCCTTGAGGCTGTGCTACAAGGGTACGAAGTGCCGCACTCTTTAGCGGCATCCGGAATACATATCCCAGCCACGTAAATCGTCTCTTCGTGATAACTTCAATCACCGAAGGCTGTTGTGTCTGCTCACGAACTCGGGTGTTTGTAACGCGGTCGTACCAATGTACCCCTAAGATTCGGCGGAGACATCGAATCTCAAAGCTCAAAAGCCGAGACTCTTGAAGCTTAGTTAGATGCCATGTCTCACAGCCATACAGGAGCACAGGTAGCACGCACGCGTTAAACAAACGACATTTGGTCCTCACAGAATACAGCCTTGACCTCCATGTGACTCCAAGTTGGTTGAACGCAGAGCCCGCCACACCCATGCGGATTCCGAGCTCACTAGAAATACCACCATCATCGGCAACCGTGGCACCCAAGTATTTGAATCTGGACACCAGCTCGACGGGCAGACCAGAAACCCGCAGAGGAGTGTCGGCGTCGATGCAAGCAGCACTGCACATGGATTTGGTCTTAGCGGCATTCAGATGAAGACCCACACGCATCGAGTTTGCGGCTAGCCTGTTCACGGTCACCTCCAACATTTCGATCGTCGAGTAAAACACGACTGCGTCGTCTGCATACTCCAAGTCGCACAGTCGTTCTTCGCATAGATCGCTTGTGTCATCATGATATAGGCGTGTCCCACTGTCGGGGCAAACCGTCTTATGCATTATGAAATCCATCATGATGATAAAAAGAAAGGGCGCAAGTACACATCCTTGCTTGACTCCTGACGTGATTTCAAAGAGGTCAGAGGATGTTCCGGCTGCTCTCACGCGACACTCTGTATTGGTGTAGAGAGCACTTATCACGGCGACCAGTTTCCGTGGGACACCATAGCCTAGCATAATTTGCCACAGAGATTCACGATGAGAACTGTCAAATGCCTTTTCATAGTCCACGAAGCAGCAGTCGACAGGTATATTCATCTCTTGGTACTGTTGCAGGAGGCATCGGAGAGTTGAAATATGCTCTGAGCAGGACTTCCCCGGGACAAATCCACTCTGCTGCGCACGCAAAACGTCCAGCATGGGACGAAGATCTTGGCATAAAAACATCAAATGTCCACTTTTTTCCATTTTCATTTTATTGCATTTCTATATTCCCTGTGTATGATTACATACAACTGTGCAAAGATATATTTTTAAAAAAAAAATCATAAGTCCCTCAAATCTGCTCTCAAAAATATGCCACTTTTCTAAAAACCGCAATAGTCCAGGCATTTTTGTGTGAAAACAGCGAAGGTCCAGTAGTTCTACACTTTTATCACCAGGCGGCGTTAGTAATGTTAGTATACATTCCATACAATTTAGTGTCTAAGCTGTCAAATTATCCTTGATTCGTTTAATTATTGCTTTTTATAACGTTTTCTTATGATTGTTTTTATATTTTATCATGGATATTACTAGCATAGACATCTGAAACGTCTCGAAAGAGAAAAATTAACAAAACCATGCAACGTTTTTACCAAATAACGGTGACATTCATTATTGTTCAGTTGGATGCAATAAGGAAATTTCTGGGCCCTTCATTATAAAATCTAAAGAGTCCGGTCTCCTTAAAAAGATTTTTTTTAAATGAAATATAGGTTAAAACTTAGGCATTTTTCGGTAAAAATTTGTAGGCTAGTTATAATGTACAAAATAGACCAGGCTAGTAAGGGGGAAGTGCTTTGCGAACATTTCAGTTTCTCTCTAGGCTGTGGTATAGATTCAATGTAGTGAATAAAAATCAAATGCAAGTCACGATTGCATTTAAAACAACATAATATGGTGGATTAGTTCCATTGAAAGGAGCTAAGTAAAAAAATATTTTAAAAATAGCTAAATATTTACAAAACCCAATAATGTATCGTTTAATTTGCTGATAGTGAAGGTGTCAGACGAGGCTTATCGGTTTTCTTTTTTCGTGTTAACTATCAATTCATGGTGGAAATCCATTGTGTTAATGATTTTATTTAATAAAACACATTTTTTTAGTACTTATTCCACTTTTAATAAATAAATATGGATAGGTTTCGTCCACCTTAGAGGAACATTTTCAACTGTTGAAAACAGTTGGCAGAAAAACAGAGGCGGACGAAACCGGTCCAGATTTATTTATTAAAAGTGGAATAAGTAGATACTAAAAAATGTGTTTTATTAAATTAAATCAATAATAATAATATGAAGCTAATTAGTATTAACCCGCACATGATTAAAACATTTTTTCAAATATTTAATTCTTGATTTTTTAGAAACATTTAAGTCGTTTGTTAATAGGTAAATAATATGCCCAAACCTTATTAAAAGTTGTATTATGATTAAAAATTAACAGAAATATATATTCTTTATTTTATTTAATAAAATTATAGTTTTAATCATACTATTTACATTTCGATCTTTTCAATTTTGCAATAAAAACAACAAATGTCCAAAAATTGTGTAAAAACAGCAAATGTCACACTCATTCTTTTTTAAATATCTATTTAACCGAAATAAATTTAATATTTTTTTTACATTCATATAGTGCATATACAATTTCTCTATAATTTCTCATTGTCAAATTAATAAAAAAAAAAATGACAACCAAGATATTATGTTTTTACCTTCTCCTGAAAAAAAAGTGTTTTGTGACATTTGCTGTTTTTATGCCAAGATCTTCACTTCTAATCCTGTACAGGAGAATCTGCGCCAACACCTTCCCGGGAACGCTGAGGAGAGTGATTCCTCTGTAATTATTACAGTCTTGTGGGTTACCCTTTTTGTGCAGAGTAACAACGGTACCATCTCTCCAGGCTTTGGGGCACTGCTCCCTTTCCCACATCTCGTGCAGAAGGTCACACAAGGATGGCAATACAGCGCTCTATGTATACTAGCGCGCCTATGTACCTATAATATAATCGTCAAAAATGCGTAATATTTGCTACTAATGTGTGATACCAGTGTTCACGTATGTGGGTTAAACATGGAAGGTAAATAAAAAAAATGAGATTAGCGCAACGTGGCATGGAATGTGCATGTTGGGCATAAAATAATAAAATCACAAATTAAATAATGGATACGGAAGCCGACAAGAGTAGTGACACGAACAAAAACGCCGACCTTCAGTTAGTGTTTGTGGCAGAGTATGGTTTAACGACAAAACTATACAAATCTAGCCTTATAGTCAATTCTACTTCTCAATAGCCGTGCGACAACCTCACGACAAAGTACAAACAGGATATATAAGTCCCATGGTTCTAAACTATGGAAGGAGCAGAAATGAAATTGGTCGAAAAAGACCATGAACAGGTAACAAGTAACGTAATCGTTTAGTAGTAGAAAGTAAATGTATATTGTTAACCTTTTCTTTTGTAAATGTAATAAAAATTTTACGTAAAAGTTTCGCTTCAGAAAATCGAGACTGATCGAGTGTAAATGTAACACTGTGATCACAGGCCTCGAAATGTCACGTCGTATATTTCGACCGCGATCTATTTTAAATATAGATTTCCGGATAATGTCCATTAAACTTAGAAAATAAATTATGAGAAAAATTGTTTACGTAAAATTTGACAAGTACATGCTTGAATAATTTTTATATGAGTAATAAAAATGTATGGAAATTGAAAAAGAAAATTTAACATTTATAAATTTATGTACTGTATAATTATGAGCAACGAATTTTAACACTAATTTTATTGAAACAAGATAGAGGCGAGCTATCATAATAAAAATATTGTAAACGCGTACCTATGTTATAGACGCGTAATTATTAATTATAGACTTTAGTAATACTATAACTCGCTAACTATAATAAATATTATAAAAGTAACTATTAGAAAAACTTGAGACCATGGTATAAATGGGTTTCTGCTCATAAACAATAATAAATCTCAATCGCGTCCTAGGTAAATAATATAATAAAGTATCGCTTCGTAAAACACAAAATAACTCGCGACCTTGAACTTTGAAGAAAATCTGTCTCGGTCAAATACGCGACTCAGCTGTTTTGCGTCGCGAGATAAAAATAGATTAAAGATTGCATTTAAATTACTATGAAAAAGCTATTATGAAAGATTGAATAAATTGGTAGTTGCTCATAATTAACATCTTGTTTAAATCAAACATTTATATACATACGTGTAAATGTTAAGTGTGATATTATAGTATTTTTACGTAATAATATTTACCCGAAAGGTAATTATCGAATGAGAAAGTCTCAGAGGGATCAAACAGTTTTATTAAAACTTAGTAAAATTCTATTGGCCTAAAATAACCTAGAGTGGTGGAAAAGACCAGTGTAACCCTTTCGTTCTGTCGTTTTAAATTTAAAGACTGCTATCCCCTTATCTAGTACACGAATACCTATTCCGATACCTCGTTGGAAAGCTAAAAACTTTCTTCTTCGTTTGAACACGTAAAATTATACAAAATCAACTATTTTGGTTACGTCATCGTAACTGCGCAATTAAGAAACATGTTCTAGAGGGTGTTAAAAACACCCCAATTGAAACCTAATTTTACAAAAATAAAGTAGAGTAAATTCAACCCGACTAAAGTGGAAGTTATCTCTATTAGAAAGTTGTCAGGAACAGGAAATATACGTAAATTTATCTCATGAGAGAAAGGGATAGATCTTCCTTCCTTTACGGACTGTTTCCTATTAAACCTCTATCCTGAGGGTATAAAAGGTGACGCTTTTTTTCCGTATAATCATTAGTTTTCTACACTATTCACCAGCGATCTTCAACAGAGCAGCAGTCCTCCCTGCAAGTTGCGAGACATGGTTCTCATTAGCATTCGTGAAATCTACGTACAGTAAGACCCCATCGGCGGGCGAAACGTAACGCGAATACCACGTATCTGTCGGTAGTGACGTGTGCCGCGGAGTAATTTTCTTTTTCATTACGCATCGTACGAGGTGACGCAATCGGGATAAATTACGTGATCGAATTTGTTTAATAAAAACAAATTAATAAATTCAGTTTGTAATAATAAATTTTAGAAATTATTTCGGGATTATAAAATAAATTTTTGAAACTTTAGTAAACAATAATTATAAAACAAATTTTAGTAAATAAATTTGTCAATATAAATAAACAATTGTGAACAAGTTTGTAAACATAAACAAACCTTCTGTAAACAAGTTCGTAAATACAAATAAATATTTGTAAACATAAATAAATTTTGTAAACAACAATAAAATAAATTCTATTTTTTTTATAAACCCAATACTATGTGACTAAAGAACAAATTATAATTTTTCTTACGAGAAAACATTTTATGAAATAAAAATATTCAAAGAACATCTGCGTATACATTCCCTGAGTTAGGTGTGACTTTTTGGAAACTTGTGAAAGATTTCACAGAGATTCTATGGCGAACAAATAAATAGTTTACTGACACTTTAATGGGATTTAATTGCGAGAACAATGACAGATAACTTTATTGTGAAGCCGTGAACTAAAACCTGAATAAATTCGGTACCACACCTAACTGAGGTCCATTTACCTGGATCACCCAATGTTAAAACTCCAAATTTTTTTGGGTGCGTTTGTTTGTGCATCGTTAGTGCACGTTTGTGCACGATTTTTTTTCGTTTGTGCACCTATAATAACCGAAAAATTCCAATTTCAAATTGGGTGTTCCAGCTAAACGTTGGGTCACCCAATGTTGAAATTTCAACTTTTTTTGTGTGCATTCGTTTGTGCATCGTTAGTGCACGTTTGTGCACGCGTTTCTTTCGTTTGTGCACGCACATTAAGGGGGTTATTCGCATTTCAATTTGGGTGACCCAGCTAAATGCTGGATACTTGTGTCACTAAACTTAGATTTTTTTCAAAATTTAAATTGTAAACACTAGTGCGTTGGTAGTGAACGTTAGTGCACGATTTTTTTTGCCTTTTCATCTGTATTCAGCGCGCTTTTTAATTTTAAAGTTTGTATGCAAAACCTGACTGCGTGGGTTTAAAAATATTTTTTTTAGTGAAATCTCTTGTCGCAGAGCTAATGCGCAATTCTGAATACTTTTTTAATTTTTTTCTCATATAGTGCGTGAGATATTTGATATGAAATATTTGATGAACGTAAAGTCGAACCACCAAACAAACTTTTTTAACTTTTTATTAAGTCATCAATTTGTCTATTATTGGCTTACGTTTGTGCACGTTTTTGATTTCGAGATTATATCTTGAGAGATATTATTTTTTTAAATTTAGTGACTTGATACTTGAACCATTAAATTTACTTTAAATTTGTTTTGTTAAATGCATACGATTACATATATTTTTTTAACCTTTTAACATGATTTTTCAATTTTTTATCTTTTACATTAAGCTATAAATTTGCTTTTGAATGGCCGTCAAGTTTTAACATCAAACATTTTTTTTCCACACTTTTTAAATGCACACCTTTGAGTAATTTAATTACATGATTTTTCATGTAATTTGTATTGTTTTCCCATGTAAATTACGTGAAAAATTCGCATTTTTCCATTTTCACTAAGTACCCCGTCAAAATATCCGGAACAAAAACAACCGCATCCGTTTGGAAGATCCAGTCAACAGAGTCTCGCAAAATAGCCAAAACGGTGTATGCCAAGTGTATGCTCTCTAAATATTTCGGTTAATAATAGATTACTTAAAAATAATATTTTTTATACACAAAAGTTTCAAAATTTAAAAAAAATCATTATTAAACTTAAAATTTGTCTTTTTATTTATGATTTTGTTATTTTATTAGCAAAAACGCAGTAAATAATAATTATACGTACCTTTTTTGTTTTTAACTTATGATCCGTAATAAAAAATAAATAAGTTATAATACAATAATTAGGTTGGTATGCATATTTTTGAAAAATGCAATGTATTTTTATGCAACAATATTTTCTTCAAAATATAATATTGGAATGACATTCAGTCAACTAAATGCGCGGAACTTGTAACTCCGTATTGACCAACTTCACAGAAGGAAGAAAAAACTGTTTTAAAATAAAACGGACTGGTTTAGGAAATTTGAAAACCACTTTAAAGTTATAAATGAGTAAATCTGGTCATTTTTACAAAATATTTATTAACAGAATATAGAGGAGTTACATGGTATGCTTTTGTTTTTTTTTTGAGATTTGAGCTGGGAGTTACAATGTTTGAATTAAAATTAACAGCACCAAGTCTTACAGTATCTATTAATTGCTTGTCTACATTATGTTGGAAAATTCAATAAAATTGCATAAATAGGGGTAATAAGCACCACATAAATGAACGAAATAATATTTAATTCATTTTAATTTTCGAGTTAGCTTTCAACTGACAGATTATTATAAAATTAGTGATAATCAGCCACCATACTTGTTTTCAAGAACTGAAGGTATTCTTACTTATTTTATTTTATTTCATGCCTTTCTTGATATAGTTGAGGGGAGGCTGCAAAGAATTTTGGTTGCATAATAGTACTTTAATTTATTCGTACAGGGAGCTCTTGCTATTCTTCACTAAAACGCAGTTTGGAATTAATATTTCCATTTATTAGATCCATTATATTGCAGTGCTCGAATATAAATCATTAGTTTTCTTCCTGGTCGTACCTATGGATTTGTAAAATCTAACACTAATATTTTTTTTATTAAAATGATGGCATTTAATATGTCGTCGCCTTAGGATTTGTTTCCCGAATAGACCAAATGTCAATTTTACAGGAAACGAAAAACAAATTTCATTGTCGTATATTTAAATATCAGTAGATGTATCAATCATTCTTTCTACACTGTATGATTGCAACATTATCTAAGAATAGATTCCAAGAATAATATACTGGTATAAATCATTAAATGCACAGAAAATACGTTTTATTTACAAGTACTCACTGTGGATATTCGGGAAATTTTTAGCGCTCTCTCAGAATAATGGATATTCGGGACAAAACAAGGACGTTCGGGATTTAAGACCGTAGCTTATTGCTGCACGGCCCACGGATTACTGAGTGGTCAAAAAGTACGCGCCTCAAATGTTATATTTATTTACACGATAATTGTTAATAATTACTTCTACTATTTAAATACTTAATGATCGTCATCACCGAAGTTCGTATATAATAATAACATGCGGCAATCGCTTTTTCGGTTTTTTTCGGATTAAGTACCTAATAAAATAGTTTTTAAGTAATTAACTATTTTTTTATTGAACGAATAATCCACAAGATTTAAGAATGTACCATTCTAATAATTGAACATACATAATTTTTAAAATCACTTCTGAGAAAATATATTATAACCAATAGAAAAAATATTTTTGAAAAAAGTAAGACACCCGGCAGGAATCGTCCCTGCATCTCCTGGGTTTACGACCCAGTCCACGAAGTATCCACTATGCTACGAGGTGACATACTTATGACGACAAACTTTAACTATTGGCCTTTTAATACCTGCTCATCAGTATTCTTCAAAATTAAGCGACTATCGGAGATCGGTTTTTGTTTATTAAATAAAAGTAGGTATCTACTACTTCAATTACTAACCGACGTCACGGATTTCTCCAATATTTTATGATGGTACTTACTCGTACTTGCTAACAATTTTATATTAATAGTTTTTCCAAAAAAAAAATCTATGTATATATATCTGTATATTATTATATCTATATATTTCTATAATTAACAATTAAACTTATTACAAACCACCAAATAAATATTATATATTTACTTTTGGAATGACAACACAAAATAATAGCATCTATTAATTAATTACCATTGGCTGCTAATATTAGGTAGGTACCAATATCCTAAGAATATAATATTCACCAAATAAATAGTTACTAACATACATATTAAATTAAATTAACTATCAGCGCATTAAAAAATAAATAATAGCATCGCCTTTATTTTCATAGAAATACCTAGATTAAAAGTAAAATAAAGACAAACAATGTTTGATTAATAATTTGAAATAATAATTATTTTTTACGTTATAGTAGTTGCCGGGTCATACTGTAGAATTCATATAACCGTTGGGATTTTGTGTCATTTATCAAAACAAAATGCAGTTATTTAGGTTAAAATACTCACTTCCATAACTTTACTATAAGTTCAGGGCGAACTGGTGATGTATCAGCTATAAATGATCTCTTCAAATTTGATGAATTCACTATTAAAACAATAGTAACTTTAAAAACAATATCAATAAGATGAAATTTGAAAGAGCACTCCGGACGGCCGAAAAATATGACAGTGGGCGTGATTGTTTTAGAGCTAGACAGCGTGAATGTGGGAGCGAGATGCATGGTGTCAGCGCGGTTTGATTGGCTAAATGTCATATTCGGGAAATAAAAACCAGCCAGAGATTTATTTCGACCGAAATTAACTTGGATATTCGGGTACGAATAGTTGGACATTCGGGAGTACACCACGGAGTAATTGTAATTTAACATGGCGTATTCGGGTTTTTTTTTTAAAATATCTCTGTTCCTAGATAAAAATATATTGTTTTTATAAATGATTTCGGTAGAGTTCGATAAAAGAAATTGAACTGCATTAAAATGTCGATTTCGACAAAAATGGATATTCGGGAAACAAATCCTATAGCGACGATGTGACATGGTATGGCTTAGGTTTTTCCTGGCTTCTTTAAACGCAGTTACATAATCAGCATGAACACGTTTTTTTTATTTCTCAACCTCATTTCAATTACAGAGCTAATCGTTCAACCTCAATTTGAGTGTGGTCCTTCTCCTTTTTTTACTGTACATTGGTGCACTGCACGTGGCATTGCAATTTTAGTTTAATAAAGCATTGGTGAGTACTAAATTTTTTAATGGTTTTTTTTCCCTGCTCCATCACTATACAGAATGGTGGTTTTATAGTCGTCGTCGTCGTCGTAGAAAGAGGCAGAAGAGGAAGAGTACATTATTGACATATTACACTGGAAAGCTAATTTGCAGCAAGCCCACTTTCGACTTTAATCAAAACATTGCAAAAACCATCAATCGTTTTTGGTTGCAGAGAGTAAAATTATGAATGGCAAGTTTTGTTTTAAAATATGCGCTGGACACATTAGATTTTGGATATATCAAAACGCATTGTAGGTCTATTGTAAACACATATTTTTCAGTAATTTTGTCAGATTCCTTTTCACATCTGGCGTAGGTATTTTTTCTTTTCTTGCTGAACAAGGTATTTTAGTCCATCTAAATTATTTGATTGACTGAAATAGTTTTCAATTCAGGTATTCAAATTTCTGACTTAAACTTCCATACTATGTTTAAAATGTTTATTTGTCCCTTAAAATGGTCGAAATCAGTGTTTCTAAACCTTTTTACAGCTGCGGATTACTGAAATTATTAGAAACGTATTACGCACCGCTAACGTATAAGGAAAACATATTATATATAATATATTATAATAACGTATGATAGCAGTTAATTTCGTCACGTAAAACAATTAATATATTTTAAGGACAAAAACACAATGCACAAATACTTACAGTTGCACAGGTTTTTATTAAAATTTTATTAATTATTAAAATTAAAAAAAAGACGCCAAAAATCGCGGACCACCAGAAAACTTTCTGAGGACTACTGGTCTAAATTATACATTGGCATCATTAAATGTACAACCAAACCAGGGCTCGAAATAGACGGGAACGCGCCGGAGCGCCGTTCCTGTTCGTGAAATTCTAAAAGATACCGTTCCGGCTCGTGGATTCTTTGAAAATTGCGTTCCGTTTCATGTTATTGAGATAATATTGCATGTAGGTATATAGTTTTTAAAGTTGTAAGAACCGATTCGTGAGAATATGTTATTTATTAACGATTAGTCCTATAAGGTCTATAATATAATATAAGTGTTCGGATTTCAGATGTGCTCCAAATTTGTAATTATTTACTCTTACAAGCAGGGCTGAATTTACAAAAAGGGCTACAGGTCCGGGACCCAAAATTAGTAGGTCTACAGAACCCGAAAAATAATGTGAAATCACAAAAGAACCTTGCAGCGAAGGAATACAAAAATACGAGCTTCTAGAATTTTTAAGATAAGAGCCCAATTCTAAGAAAATTGATGAAAAATAAGTGATTTTGTACAAAATGAGTAGGTACCTTTAAAAAAAACTATATTTTAATGTTGTATTGCTGAGGGGGGGGGGGTAATGTGTATTAGCTGAGGGCTCCTTCAAGCATAAATGAAACTCTGATTACTATGCATATCGCCCTTATAATATCCGAAAAATATTTAACCCACTTTCATATTTTAGAATGATTATTCAGCGCTCCGGTTCGTAAGATTTTCTATTTCGAGCACTAAACCAAACTAACTGCTTTCTGCTTTCTTGGGCCATGATTAATTGAAATTGATGTAAAGTAGAAACAATGATCGAGTTTGACACAATATTAAGACAACACGGATGGTATACGAACAGACCGATAGACAATAATTAAATTTACTATATAACACTGCATACTTAACTCATTTTAGACCAAAAGTGGAGTTACAAGTTCCGCGCAATTAGGTGACGGAAAATAAATGCTTATTATATGGCTCCAAATGGTATAATCATGAAGATTTCAGTAAAATTAAATAACGTAGGTAGGTACATATGTATTTATTAAAAAGGTTCATTGAAATTTTAAAAAAATATATAAAATAATATGAAAAAACCATTAAAAAAATAATTGAAAAAACGAGGTTTCAGTATTTCACTGTATCCATCATTTCAGAATCGTCCTTGTTTCTCTTATGAATGCCGGATTTATCTGAAATACCATCTGAGATAGTATCTGGCACCACATAATGCAAGACACAAAAACAAATCATTATCTTCCAATACTGGAGCAATATTTTTTGTGTTAAATATAATAATTGCTATAAGTACTATATAATTATTAAAATATCATTAATATCGATAATTCCTATTATGTATCATCTGCAAAGAATAATATTTTCCGAATTAGGTATTCGTACCTATTTTAACAACAACTGTAGCGTTTCACTATTGCAAAAAGAAGTTTTTAATTTTTTTCTTCAATTTTCGTTTAGGTTTTTTAACCGGAATACATAGTTTTTCAACTGCGCCACAGTGGATCAAATAAACAGATGTGGATGGTTCAATGTCATCTTGCCGAGATAATAATATTATGTATGATTGTGACTATGGTTGTATATCTTTTAGTGTTCTTTACTGTTTCTTTAACTGTTTATTATTGTGTATTTGCATGGTAGAAGCTGTTACCTTGTGGCAGTGAAATTTAATGCTGCTCTGGTCTTTTCATTTTCTGATGTTTTAAAATAACTCCACAATATTGAAACAAGTTATAAATTTTTGTAGAGTCTTCACAGCCTTTCTAGTGTTTATCATTTTGAAGTTTTCATATTTTTCTTCACCAATAACTTTTCTAAAAAAATCACAGGGAATAATTTTGGTTCAAGTTGTTCTGTGTGAAAATGGAGACCAAGCTATTGACACGAGCAGAAACGCCGACCTTCAGTTAGTGTTTGTGGCAGAGTATGGTTTAACGACATAACTATACAAATCTAGCCTTGTAGTCAATTCTACTTCTCAATAGCCTTGCGACAACCTCACGACACGGTTCAGACAGGATATATAAGTCCCATGGTTCTAAACTATGGAAGAAGCAGGGAAGAAATGGTCGAAAGAGACCATGAACAGGTAACCAGTAGCGTAATCGTTTAGTAATAGGAAGTAAAATGTATGTTGTTAACCTTTTCTTTGTAAATGTTATAAAATTTTACGTAAAAAATTTCGCCTCCGAAAATCGAGACTGCTAAAGTGTAATTGGAACGCTGTGACCACAGGCCTCGAAATGTCACATCGCGTAAGCTCAGCGCGATCTATTTTGAAAATAATTTCCGGGAAATCTCCATTAAACTTAGAAAATAAGTTATGGGAGAGATTGTTTACGTAAAATTTAGCAAGTACATGCTTCAATAACTTTTATAGCAATAATGGAAGTGTATGAAAATTGGAAAAGAAAATTGAATATTTATAAATTTATATACTGTATAATTATGAATAAAGAATTTTAATACTAATTTTATCAATACAAGATAGAAGCCAACTACCGTTATAAAAATACTGTAAACGCGTACCTATACTTATAGACGCGTAATTATAATTATAGATTTTATTAATGCTATAACTCGCTGACTATAATGAATATTGTAAAAGTAACAATTGGAAAAACTTAAGATTCTGGTATCAAACAATAATAAATCTTAATCGCATCTTGGGTAAATAAAAGAATCAAATACTGCAACTAAAAATACAAATTGACGTGTGACCTTGAACTTTAACTGAATTCTGTTCGACTCGAATTTACGGCCCAGCTGTGTTGAGTTGCAAGATAAAAATAGATTCAAGGTTACGTTTAGATTACTATGGAAAAACCACTATTAAAGATTAAATAAATTTGTAGTCGCTCGTAATTAACATCTTGTTAGGATTAAGCATTTATATATTTAAGTTGAAATGTTAAGTATAATATTATAGAGTTTCTACGTAATAATATTCGTCCGGAAGGTAAATATCGAATGAAACGTTTTCTGCGGGAATAAATAGTTTTATTAAAACTTAGTAAAATTCTATTGGCCTAAAAAGGCCGAGAGTGGTGGAAAAGACCAGAACGTGGGTGTCAACCTTTCGTTTTGACGTTTTAAATTTAAAGACTGCCATCCCCTTATCTAGTACACGAATGCCTATTCCGATACCTCGTTGGAAAGCTAGAAACTTTCCCCTTCGTTTGAACACGAAAAATCATATAAAATCAACTATTTTGCTTACGTCATCGTAACTGCGTATTTAAGGGACATGTTCTAGAGGGTGCTTAAAACACCCCTATTAAGTCTTAATTTTGCGGAAATAAAGTAGAGTAAATTTAACCCGACTAAAGTAGAAGATATCTCTATTAGAAAATTGTCAGGAACGGGAGATATACGTAAATTTATCCCGTGAGAGAAAGATATACATCTGCTATCCCTTACGGACTGTTTCCTGTTAAACCTCTATCCGAAGGGTATAAAAGGCGACCACTTTTCCCGTAAAATCATTAGTTTCTACACTCTTCACCAGCGATCTTCAGCAAGCAGCAGTCCTCACTGCAAAGTTGCGAGACATGGTTCTCAGTACATTCGCGATTCATACGTACCAGTAAGTCCCCTTCGGCGGGCAAAACGTAGCGCGAATATCACGTATCTGTCGGTAGTGACGTATGCCGCTAAAACGTAGCGCGAATAACACGTATCTGCCGCTAGTGACGCACGACGCGGAGTAATTTTATTTTTCATTACTCATCATACGAGGTAACGTAATCGGGATAAATTACGCGATTGGATTTGTTTTATAAAAACAAATTAATAAACTCAGTTCGTAATAATAAATTTTACAAATCTTTTCGGAATTATAAAATAAATTTTTGAAACTTTATTAAGTAAACATAATTATAAGAAACAAATTTTAGTAAATAAATTTGTAAACATAAAAACAAATTTTAGTAAATAAATTTGTAAACATTAAGCAAACCTTTTGTAAACAAGTTTGTAAACACAAATAAATATTTGTAAACATACTGTGAACATAAATAAACTTTATAAACAACAATAAAATAAATTCTATTCTTTTAATAAACCCAATACTATGTGACTAAATAATAATTTATATTTTCTTACGGGAAAATATTTCATGAAAAAAAATATTCAAAGAATATTTGCGTATACATTCTCCGAGTTAGGTGTGACTTTTTGGAAACCTGTGAAAGATTTCACAGAGATCCTATAGTGAACAAATAAATAGTTTACTGATACTTTAATGAGATTTAATTACGGGAACAATGACAGTTAACTTTATTGTGAAACCGTGAACTCTAGAACCCGAATAAATTCGGCACCACACCAGCTGAGAGTTTTATTTGGGAATTCAAAAGTTGTGACACTACAAAGGAGATCCACCTCTCCTAGTTCATCACTAGTCTCCTCAGTGACGGCCCGGTAGCATTATTGAGCTAGCCGTGAGCCGGGTCATGTCAGTAGCCAACATTTTAAGACCGCCAGCACGAGGTCGGCCAAGAAACATGTTAACCTCGACATCCCAGGTAGACACAGAGCCAGCTGCTCGCAGGAGAAATGTTGTCCCTCAACCGATCGCTGAGGTGCGGTTGGAACACGTTGGCCATCTTCCTTGCTTTCAGGATGACCATTCAACATCCGTGTGCAGATATCCTGGATGCAAGTCCCGCACCAGGTATATTTGCAAATATTAAAATGCAATATATACCTGTGTACAAAATTTTTCTTTGAGCTGTATGATGCAGCTCAAAGCAATTTTAAAGTATATATTTTAAGTGTAAATATATTTAATTATCCTATTTATAATGTTTTTTTATTGTTTTTATTGATAATGTTCTAATAAAATTATCCATTCCTTTGAAAAAGTTGTTTTTTTTACCTTCCCTAAGTTTATAGAGAATGTAATATTCATCTGCAGTGTGACTTCGGGGATCTAGGATCATAAGGGCGAAATTACAAAAACACTACTGAGATAAATGGGAAAATAGGGTAAAATAGTTTTTATTGTTAAAAAAAACAATTTCACACTGTAAAAATACAAAAAAAAAAACTAAAGCCGTTGTAACATATTAATAAGAGTAATGTAGAGCATCAATATCGTCATTTTAGTCATTAGTTAGATTGGAAAAAATAAAATATAATTAATGGGAAACATTCGCCCTTTTGTCTCTCAAAATATTTTCAAATAAGGTTACTGGTAAATATTTTTTCTTAATACAATATAGATAATACAAAACATAGGCGAAATATCATTCATCAAATTCTATTCCTAAATCTAACTATATACATAATTTTGCTATGCATCTTTTTCATCCATGTTTTCCTAATTATTGTCAACATTTGACAAGAAATGAAAATATAATTAATATTAAATTCTACAGTTTACCTGTAGAATTTAATATTAATTATATTTTCATTTCTTGTAAAATGGAATTCTACCAAGTAAATGCTAACTCAATTAATTAACATTTGACAACTTTAAAGAATTGTAAAAATAATGATATTGTTCCTGAATAATGCCCATTGATATCTTTTTCGCAGTGAGGGAAAGTGCTGCGTTATATTTAGGCTGGAGTCGAAAAGATGAATGGTTAATTATTCTGGTTTCTCTTCGTATGACTTGGAGCATTTTGAATGGCTCGTCACAATCATATTTTCTCAATCCGTATGAATCGTATAACACTTTCTCCATCCGCATCAATCTTCTTATTTTTATTTTTATTCTTTTTTATTTTTATTTTATTCTATATTTCTTATATGCATTTTTGTCATTTTGTAATTCAGAAAAATCAAGAAAATCTTGTTGATCCATCTCAGTTACATTGTATTTTTTTGTGTGCCATCTGAACAGCAGAGTACCATGCGGATGGATGGTATTTATATCCAAATCCTTTAGTTTTCGATTCTCGCATGAACGGAATCTCATTTCATTTGCGAGTGCCTGGATTCAAAGAACATTTGATTAACTATCGGAATTTTTGGGAACGACTATGTTTTATAATGAACATCTTGTGGCACCATCCAGTCTTTGTTTTTCAATATCGCCTAAAGACCAATATGAATTCAACATTGTCTGCCGTACTGTTTCGGTAAAATTCTCATTGCACTTTCTGGGACATTTAGAACAGTCTTTGGGCTTTAAATAACTTCCTTCAATTTGCTTACCTGTAACTGAAATATATAACGTTCCGTTTTGTCTATTAGTTATATGCTTATTTTTCCATTCGTAGGGCTTAGCAATACATGTTCGTTTATTATTTAACTCATCAAAAACACAATCTTATTTCTGAATTGAACATTATCGGACATCATCGAAATTATTTCTTATTGTAATTTCTTCTGGGCATCCATTAAATTTTTCAAAAAACCGGTTGAGCTATTCAAAGACGTAGTAATTCCTGAGATGCTGTAAATGAGTTTGTTCTACAGGAAATCGATGAATTAACTCACTTTTATCTGTTTTCATAATATAATATTATGAAGTATATACCATGGTTAAATTCAGCATATAATGGTGGTTCATGCGTAGGTTCTAATATATTTTCTACTGACAATAATAATTGTTCCGAATGTCCTGGTAATGGCTCAAATACAATCTCTTCAAAAAATCCTGTTTCACTATTCAACCACGAAGTAAATTCTGGGATGATGTGCATGTCTAAGAAAAGAAATAGTATTTTTAATACAAAAGACAGATATTTTGAATCCGGTTTTCTAAAAAAAATATAAAATATTAATTACATAATACATAATAGAGCTCAATTCTGTCTTTTATGATGAGTGAATATTCTGCATTATTTTCCATTAGTAATTTTGCTGGCCATCCTGGTAACGACGTATCAGGGAGAAACTCTCGAAAATATTATCTTGAGCTCTGCAACCATGAAGTAACTCCTAAGATGATAATATGCATGTCTGAGAAAAAAAAACGTATTTTTAATACACTCAGCTAGTGGATAAAGCCATATCTGAACAAATGAACAATTCATTATAATATTTCATCAAGGTTAACTGTTTATCAGAGTTATTCTCCTTGAAATTATAATCATTAGTCGGTGTATTATCTGGTACATGATTTGAGTTCAAAACATTCAGTTCTTCGTCTTCCAATTCTGTATTTCGATCTGCAAAAACATGATTTATAATGATGCTGTAAGTATATAAATATTTAATCAGATTACATTTAAAAACAATTTGACCGGTTAGGAGTCGAAATAACATAACTTAAATATATATTACTCTTCGCATGCTTGTACGTTGGTTCTGTTTAAAGATATCCACAATCATTACTTCTTCAAAACATTGTTGATATGCAAGTATGAACCGATAACAAGTGTTTACTTAAGTCAAATTGACAACTTACGCCAAACTAAAAATTACGAAACTTCCATAAACTAAACTTTATGTCAGTGTCAGCCACTTACGTCAAAGTGTCCTTGATTAATCGGCATTAATGTCAGAGTCACACAGGTGTAAGAGGACATTCACCCATATGACATTAAAATTCCACGTGGATTTGTAGATACGCCAAGTAATATCTGGCAAACCGCTACACGTACGAGTTTCATCTTTGTACATATTATGATAGAACTGCATTCTAGCAAGACAATGCAATATTTAACTCAAAACAGCCATTTTTGTAGTTTCGCCCTTATGATCCTAGAACTGCGACTTGATATCCACATAATGTGCATATAGAATACCTATTTGAGGCGCCGAGCACCAAAGGAGCTCAAGCACCATTTAACAAAAGTGCTACAAAATGGCCGTCAAGTTTTCAGTGAATTTATTTTTTTAATTTTAAACTTGAATGTTGAAATGGACAATTATTTTCTAAGCAAAGCAAATTTAAAAAAATCAAAGTATTATTTGCAATAATATTTAATGAAAAATATCTATTGGATTCCAAAAAAAAATGGTGTTTGAGCCTCTTTGGCATATAGAAAAATGAAAAAAGGTGGCACTTGATACTTTTTTTTGTTGCATAAGCTTCTGTGGCATTAACATTTTCAAACTCAAGTAATGGCATTAATTTAAAAAAAATGTTTTAAAGTAAGGGTTTGGTAAGCAATAAAAAAACATTTTGATATAAACAAATTTTATTATGCCAAATAAACACTGAAAAAATGGTCAAATTTGTTATGATTGTTACATGAGTTTGTTTGGCACAAAATTTGCCATATAATATTAAATACGTTTTTGCCATTACAGCAATGATTTCAAAGCCTTTGGATTGTTTTTTTTTTGTAATAACTATCTATATACCCAATATTATTAATAATACTAAATAAAATCGTTACTCCAAACTGGCCAAAATAACAAAATCATTATTCAAATTTAACACCATCATTTTTTCTCAAGGATTCAGGTGATTTTTTAAATACTTTTTTTAGTGTATATCAATCGTAATTGGATATAAAACAAGATGAAATTAGAAATAAGAATTATTTTCCTTTCCACACTTCATGTGTTAGTGGACATAATTACTAAAATGATGTTAATAACCATATTTCAAAAGTAATCTAAAATATTTTAAACAGCTGCGTACCTATGTGAGAGAAAAACGGATAGAACATGTTAAACTTACCGCGATTTTCCTCGTTTACAGGTTTAACACACATCGAAACTATTTTTCTAATCCTTCTTGAGCTCATTTTTAGTTTTTTTCACTGTTGATAACGTATATTCAATACGACAAATCTGACAGCTGTTTTGGTCTCGCGCTCTCCATAGTATAATGGCGGATAAGCTTCTGTGGCGTGCCGACATAACGACCAAAACAATTATGCCACAGAAAATAAATGTCTATTGTAAAATATCTATAATTATTTGAGCGATAAGACTTTGTGGCATGAGACATATCGATTTATAGAAATATCCTACATTCAAATGTCAAAAATCGTAAAGTTGGCGCTTGAGCTCCTTTGGCACTCGGCGCCTCATTTTACTTGTCATAAAATAAAAAAAAAAAAAAAAATTTTGTCATAGACTCTCTTCTTCCTTCTTCTGAATTAATTCAATAAAATCAAAGAAATATTTTTTTCAATGGCTGGTTCTCCTTCGGGTCTCAAGAGGTATGTTAAGACGGTATTATTTGCGACCCGGGTTTCGCCTTTCGGCATCTTCAAGGTACTGTGTTCACTCACCAAAAGGCAAATAAACACTTACAATGAGTACGTCTTTTAACTCTAACTTATATAAAAAATCAATACAATAAAGTAGGTAACATTTCCATTACCTACCTATCAAGTCATGGGTCACAATAAAAAAATATTACAAAAAAATTATGAATAGTTGGTGTTTGTAAAAAACCCCCTCTATTATCATCAATAATAAATCGTCAAAACTTAATAGGTCATTAGTAATTATAAACAATAAAAATACTTCACTCAAGACGTGTAAAACATCTGTTTTGACTCATTGCCGGATACCGACTAGACGGCGCTGATTCGGCTTCATCAGCTTAGGATCGCTCTTCACAGGAAGCACGATCCAAATTTGACCGACATGTCTACCAACCTAAATTTTCGCTGTATTACGAATTGGAGAAAGCCGCCGATAACTGTTTAATGTATGGAATGCCTTTCGTATTAATTTGGACAATGGAAATAATGGAAACGTACTAAAGTGATGACCGTTAAGAATAGACCTGTTGGAAAGGTCTATTATTTACGTCGATACTTTATTAAAAAGGAGCGTTTCCGATTTTTATTATTTGAAAGACGACGTCATAATGTCACACCTTTGAATTGTTCCCATTTGGGGATGTCTTCTCTGGGGGTCTAGAGAGGCCGGAACCATTTCCGAGCTGACTCATAGTACTGGTTGGTTAAGAGAAAAAAAATATCCGGCAACGCTGTTTGTCCGAACACAAAAAAAGCAACGCTCCATTTGTGTACACCGCTTTTATGGTGGGAGATCACTTGCAGTGCTAAAGCGCGTCTCGCTAATAGCGATATCAAAAAGCGCTTCTCGCTGATGGCAAGATCGTAAGCGAAAAATATCTAATAGGCTTCCATCAGAGATTGCTATTGTAAACATATGCATTTCGCATTCCGAAAAATTTATGAAAATGTAATAAATAGTAAACTAGGTAGGTATATGTCAAATAAAAATCTCCGTTGTGTTTATTTGATCTCTCCCAAGTCCCAAATAACAGAAGATGACCAGCAACAAGCATACCGAGCGAAGAAAGAGAATGCATATTCTTCGCACTGACGGGAGATGGCAATAACTATAATATTATGGGTTACAATAATAAATAGTTTCCTTGTGCGAACAGGTGCTACTTATTATGAATGGGAAAGTGTGAATAAAAACGATTAAAACCAAATATGTTTCCGATTTACTTTATTTATAAACAAAATATAATACATATTGTCACAAAATTCAGTTTTTAACCAAGCTATCGTCATACACAGCAGGTTGGTATCTTCCACTTTGCAAACGGCTAAAAATGTTGGGTTCATTCATTCAAAACAAAAACTTCCGTCGGCTGACATTTTATTTAGACATAGGTACCTAACCAATTCCATCTCTTCGGACATAACTATTATTACCATAACAAACCAAACTCTTAATAATTAAGAGGAGCTTGCATAGAACATTAAAGAACACCTATAATTATTTACAGGCATAAACGAAAATACGATGACAGTTGAACATTTTTTTTTGTATTTAGTGACGTCACACGTATTTCGATTCAATGAAGTAGATGTGTTTATCTACAAGAGCATCTATTCTATACACAAGACTATTACCGGCCGCTATCGGCAACTATCGAGGGGCGTTTTCATTTTTTTGTGTCGAAGTATTAGCAGTTCTTGTAACAATAACAAGAAGTTGGTTGTAATTGTTACAATACGTGCTAATACTTCGATATAAAAAGGAAAAACTACCCTCGATAGCAATCTTGTGACAAGAATAGATGTGCAGAGGAACCTAGCGCAAAAGTACGAAGCTTGCACACATTTATATTTTTATAAAAATCTATGTTTTTTAAAATGATTATAAAAAATATTAAAACAAAGAATAAGTAAAAATCTCTTAAGCACATCATAGAAAACTTAATAAACTAATAACTTAATAATATGACATTAAACTATATGTCCCTAAGTAATAATAAGATGGGGTCCTTTGACAATTTCACATGTTATAACATTTTTTTTTAATTGAAAGTTTATCTTTGACTTTAATGTTTTCAGATAGGTTATTAATTTAGTTAAAATTGTGAATTATCAAAAATATGTATATCGCCTTAAACCCTGCGAAACCAAACCATAACAGAATATACTTTGTCAAAAAATACTCATCTATCTATAAAATATATGCATGAGAAATTGCAATTATCATATGTAAATGGCTTTAAACTAGAATGAGTCATTTTGTGCAATTTTATGCTACCAGATTTTATGCACGAGTAATTATTACATAAATCACGTTTAAAAAGCTTTTCACCAGACTGCGTGTTTTTGTGTTTTTTCATGGTACCTGAATGTATGTATAAGTAATTTTTCTTAATCACATTTCATTGTTGTTTAATTTATTAAAACGCATCCCTCTGAGTCAGACGAAACCGGACCTAATTTATTGCTTAAATGTGGAATAAGTACAACAAAAAAAATGCGTTTTATTAAATTAAACAATACAATGCAGTTCAAAAGTTTTTCACCAGAATGAGTCTTTTTATGCAATTTCATGGTACTAGATCTTATGCAAGAGTAATTATAATATATTAATAATAAATATAATATAATAATATTAAAAATAAAGTAACATTTAACACATAATAACTTTCCAACAGGATGAGTAATTTTTTGTCTTGTCATGTGACTAGACGTCGTGCATCAGTAAATTCATGTGTCACATTTACATGTTTTTTCACCAGAATGACTCATTTTGTGTCTTTTTATGTCACTTGATTGGCTGCATGAGTATTCGCACTTATCACATTTAAATGGTTTTTCACCAGAATGAGTCATTTTGTGTCTTTTCATGGTAAATGACTGTCTGCATGAGTAATTGCATTTATCACAGTTAAATGGTTTTTCGCCAGAGTGAGTCATTTTGTGTATTGTCAAGCTACCAGACGTCGTGAATGAATATTTGCATTTATCACATTTAAATGGCTTTTCACCAGAATGAGTCATTTTGTGTCTTTTCATGACATCTGATCGTGTGAATGAATAATTGCATGTGTCACATATAAAAGGCTTTTCACCAGAATGAGTCATTTTGTGTGTTTTCATGTTACCTGAATGTGTGCATGAGTAATTGCATTTATCACATTTAAATGGCTTTTCACCAGAATGAGTTATTTTGTGTGTTTTCATGTTACCTGAATATCTGCATGAGTAATTGCATATGTCACATTTAAATGGCTTTTCACAGGAATGAGACATTTTGTGTCTATTCATGTTACCTAAATATCTGCATGAGTAATTGCATATATCACATTTAAATGGTTTTTCACCACAATTAGTCATTTTGTGTGTTAACATGACATCTGATCGTTTGCATGAATATTTGCACTTATCACATTTAAATGGCTTGTCAAAAGAATGAGTCATTTTATGAGTTTTCATTCCACCAGACGTTGTGCACGAGTAATTGCATTTATCACATTTAAATGGCTTTTCACCAGAATGAGTCATTTTATGTATTTCCATGCGACCAGACTGTATGCATGAGTAATTGCATTTATCACAGTTAAATGACTTTTCAACAGAATGAGTCATTTTGTGTGTTTTCATATGACCAGATTGTTTGCATGAGTATTTGCACTTATCACATTTAAATGGCTTTTCATCAGAATAAGTCATTTTGAGTGATTTCACGTGACCAGAACGAAATCTTGAAAAATGACCATCGTCACATATAACCAGATTTGCAACGGAATCGGTCGTTTTTGCAATTGTGGTTTTATGTATCGCTTTGTGAAGCAACATTAGGTCGAACGATGAAAAAAAATCAAAACAGATACTGCACACAAAATTTTCTTTATGAAATGATTTTTTTTTCAGTTGTATAATAGCCACTAATAATTCTGTGGTTAACATATTCGATTGACAAATATCACGTTTAGTATTGCGACAGGCGACATCTTTGTACCTTTCAATATATTCCCCTAGTTCTTTCTTAATGTTTTGTTCCTCAATGTGTAGGTCTTCACTAGACGCTCGTTCTTCAGTCACGTCCCTGGACGATATGAAACTCGCAACATTGGCCGGTTCAGTGCTTCTAGCGATAATCTAAAAAAGACATTTAAAAGTATTAATAAATTTAAATTATAAGATTTTTAAATAACAGTTAATTATAAGTAAAAGATCTAGGTATAAATATTATACCTAGACACGGTGTTAGCAAACCTTTTTACAGTGGCACCCGTGCCAAAATTTTCTATATATAATCTTTCGACTGTCTGACGTGCCGAGCAGTTTTTTTATTGTGAATGAAAAAATGAAAATGTAGTTTTTACGAATTTTAATAAAAAGGATTTAATTATTGCAATAATTCTTGAGATTCTATCTTTCATCGTGTTTCTAGACGGATGCATATATTTTATTCTTTGAATATATAATTTTTGCTTGTTTTAAATTTTTTCAAAAAGGTCGTAGGAGCAATTTAACCACGCTTGTTTTATATATTCCCCATAACTTAACGGTTTTTTATTTCCAGTGTCAGTCAGAATTACTACTACTAGCTCCACCAAGTTTTTGTTTTTTATTTCGTACACAGGCATTTTTGTTGGTGCCAATTAAATGGTTTGTTACTGTAGTACTCAGATGAGGCATTCTCTCGCTACAGTGGTCTCAAGCATTGTAAATCGATCAAAATCAGAAGTTCGCGCAGCGGCGTCCTCCGCCGCCTGATGAGGTGAGTACGACACGATTGTCACTTATTTTCTTTCGTGAACCGATTATAAACGATTGCTTTAGTTGATTTCAAAAAATGGACCTCCTCCAAGGTCGTGCAATTTGATATATCTGGATTAATTCCTGTAATACTTCGTGGAGTAACTGGTTTATGCTGATAAACCCAATGGAAACCATTATTGTTCGCGATATACACCCAGCAGTTCTCGAATAAATGACATCCAAATTGGGTGACCAGAATTTTTTTCCTTGAGAATAATTCTGGTGACCATATTAATTTTAATGCCATGTAGATATCGATTATTCGAATATAAAAAAAAATGTTTAAAAGTTGTGTTATTAGTGAAGCTGTAAATGAACGTACCTGGTCTACTGGGCTGTATTGTCGACCCAAGGAGCCGGGTTGAGGATTCTCATTATTGATTTGGCGAATTGTTTCGTCAACAAATTCTTGTTTGATGATGAACACCTCATTATCATTCTCCGACCTTATATTGATCAAGCTGTCTCCACACTCCTGAAAATAACAACATGATTAATAATATTATGTAACAGTATCGCCATTATGATCAGCCAGAGTCAATCCATTTCTGGATAAGACCTGCCACCAATGTACGACTGCATTTGGCAAGTGTGTGTATACTCACCGAAAGACATTCGTAAGCTTCGTACTTTTTGTAAACATATAGCACATTGAGATCTATAGGGTCGTAACTGCAAATAACATGATCGTGAGTAATTTGAGTTTGAATGTTAAATAATTAACTACAATTTAATTAATTGCAGTAGACTGCAGAAAATTGTACCATGTTTGAATTCTTTTGTTACTTTACCCTGTAGTTCTTAAATATATTAATATATTTTAAAAATTATATTGTGGATTTTAGCAGTTGCGGCCATATAGTTTTAGAATTGACGAACATACTTGCAGATGCGGCTTCATAGTTTTAATATAAAAATTCTTTTATTGAAGAAATAAAAAAACTAATAAAAATAATATAGAACATATAGAAATAAAAGAGGACAATAAAAATAACTTAATCATCAGTATGATATGAAATATCATATATTTCAATGTCGGACTAATAAAAATAATCGGTGTGTGTACTTATGTATTCACGTTAGAAGTTATACTTCTTTTGCGTAACAAAACAAGAACAAAACTTGCGATAACCTAGATTCTTCGACTAGCTCTTAATCATCTTGTTAAATTACACACGTAAGAAATCGGGCCGCCTATTGAAGCGCCGTTGGTTTATTTCTATAAATTATATAATTATTTATCGTTTTTTTTTATTTTTAAAGTACCAACTGTCACTCTGACGTTTAATTGTTTGTTTAGGTAAGGAATTGCAAATTGCTGACAATAATAAATTCGCTGCCTAGGCAACGGAACAATTCTTACCTATAATATTATAGTGTATAATCGTCACGATTGCAGTATCATACAGTGGCGTAAAGGCAGCGCGTTCGGCTGATAACTGAACAATCGGTATTACGAATCTAATCGACTGCGTTTTTTTTCGTGTGAAAAAATAAATTATGTGTACATTTTTGGATAATTTTGCAGTTGCGACCCTATAGATCTCAGGGTGCGATAAGTATTTATCATACCATGTTAAACATACATAATTTATAAACACTCATGAGAAAATATTGCCAATAGAGAAATTATTTTTCGAAAAAAGTAAGAATCAAAACTGCGTATCTTGGGTATCGCGCACTGTGCATTACCACTATCCTACGACTGCCATGCTTAATTACGAGAAATTTTAACTATTGGTCTTTTAAATACCTGCTCATAAGCGCTTTCCAAAACTGAAAAAATCTATAAACACAAAAATGTCGATCCTCAGCCATGAGTGTACGACCAATAAGAAGTGCAAAGCATAGTGTTAGCCGCGTTAAGCAGGCTCTCACGTAAAAACCCGTCCATCTGCAACGTGTCGAATACGTCATCGTTATTCACAAAACACACGGTGCCAAATGGATCTGCGCAGATTGGCAAAAATAGTAAATTAAATTATTAGCAATTTCAAGTAAGTTACAACATCTTCAAGTGATCCGTGACGTCAGTTTGTAATTAATGTAATTAATACTTATTTTGATTTAAAATACAAAATCTAACTGCCGATAATAACTCAATTTAGAAAGCGCTTCAGAGAATATTGTAAAAATTGAGAGTTCAGAGTTCGTCGTCGCAATTAGATAAGATGCCTATACCACTGTGTTCAATGAGCGTCGGCGCAAATTCCAAGATGCAGGGTCGATGCTTAGTGGGTGTCAAAAAAGATTTTTTTCTATTGGTTATATATTTCCCAGAAGTGTTTTCAAATTATGTATGTTCAAACATTCATAAATCTTGTGAATTATTCGTTGGATCAAAAAAAAGCTGATACACAGTTACGTATATAATCACCTTTCCATAATTTATAGTGACTTGCCAGATATATTTTCAAACTATTTCTGTATATCTTCCACTTATAAGTATATTATGCGTCAATAATTCGCAACAATACGAGGCGGTGTACGCGTGTCTAGTAATCGAACAATTGTATCAAGATGGCCACGCGGCTTAAGCGTCGGCCTACACCGTCGTGGGTCCCAGGTTTGAGTCCTAGGTCTGGCAAGTATACATATTGTTTTTCAATTTGTGTATGAGAATATATTGACCTAACAGGTTGAACAAAGGGCTGACATCCATTTTTCGTAAAAACAAAAATATGTTAATACAAACCTCTACTCTGATGAGGCCCATATGAACTTATTAGGCACGAACCTAGATCTGAAAAAATAATACTCACCAAAGACGGATTTGGGCGTTCCCTAGATTCGACGAACGTATGGCTGCTTTCATTGTCAGTCTCTTTGAGAAGAGGATCAACTTCACATATTATTTCCACATCAGGTTTGATGTCAACCTATAAACAAAATAGTAAGTATGCACTGTCATTAATATATTTATAAAATAAATAATGTGTTTGACGAGATATCGTTGTATAACATTGAATCATTAAGCCTATTCCAGACCAATATAAATACAGTGTCACCTTAAAGTAGACTTAGAATGCGGCCACTTTTAACTTTTAGTTTCAAATTGTCAATGGATACATTTTGACCACAGAACATCCTTAGAAAATGGAAAACGGAGTAAGTCCATTCTACTATCTCCACGTTTGTTGTCCTGGTTTGTAGAGTTTCATTTGAAGAGAAATGAGCTTACAAGCGGTAAACGATTTGATTTCCTCATGGGAAGAAGCGATCCGCAACTTTGCAATGAATGTGATGTTTTGGAGGACATTGTACATATAGCAGTACAATGCCCAAAATATAAACAACACAGGATATCTTCGAGAATGCGAGTGCCTTGGCGGTGGGTAGGACGGAAGAGATTGGCAGAATTGTAATGTTCTTTAACAGAATTGGAGCGAGGGTCTGTTCGGCGGATCCTCTTCTAGATGAGAAGAGGCGATATGACAAATGACACACAAATGAACCCACAAACCGTCCAAAATACCTGGTAATCATCTTAGACTGGACGCTGTCCTATAAGCAACACTGCATTAATAACAAAAATTAGACAGAAGCAAGGAACAGCATCCTGAGAAAACTAAGTAGCAATACGTGGGGAGCTCAACCACATACACTCAGGGTCTCAATTCATGCACTATGGAAGTCGGTGGCTAAGTACGCCTGTCCGGTATGGTACAAGTCTGCGCACACGAGACATCTGGACACTGCGCTTAACGAAACCTGCCGGATCATAACGGGGTCTTTAAAACCCACACCTGTAACCAAAGTTCGAGTGCTTACAGGAATCCCCACCCCACCTAGCCAATCTGACGCTAAACTATAACCCGAGTTGAAAGGGCAGCCCAAAAGAGGGACCCGCGAAACGTCATGCCATGTGTATCAAATGTACAAAACAAGCCTCAAATCCAGAAGAAGCTTGGCAACAACCATACCTCTGACGCTCCTACCCGAAGAAGATAGACTATCCGCGTGGAAGACGAACCTAGCCTCTGAGGGTCTCAAAGATTGGGTAAAGCCAACAGAGCATCTCCTACCCGGAGCCAGTCTCGGGTACCGTACATGGAACGCCCTAAACAGACTGACAATCATGGTAGGGCGCACTTGAGACAACATGGTGAAGTGGGGGTTCTCCGATGACCAAACCTGTGAGTGTGGTGAAATGCAAAGCATGGGGCACCTTTTTTCATGCACGGCTCGCCCAGAAAGTTGCAATTTCGACGACGTCCTATAGGCGAGGAAAATGGTGTGGCCTTCGACAACTTCTAGAGTGACACTTTATAGCTATTGAAGCCCGGAATCAACAAAAATAAATGATTCTTATTAATTTACATAGGTATAACATGTAAAAACAAAGCTAAAATAATACGGACAAACTAATCCATGTGAAGAAAACTACACAGTTGCAATATGACGCCACAATTTGTATATATTTTATAAATACTTGGCCTTTGTGGCGACCAGCTCAGACGGCCCGATATGATTTTTAAAACTATTATAACTTCAAACTTTCTAATGAAGCGACAGCAGCGTCTTCTTTATGAATATATCTGATATTTTCATTGGATCCTTCATTCGCCGCCTTTTAAAATGTGCCGCATCTGTACAATGCATAACCTGCCAAACCCCACGGGACGTCACCGTAAATATATTATATCTGCATTCAAACAACTGACCTATACAATTACATATGAAGCTATACGTCACAGTGTATAGGTATAAGGATCCTAATTGAATGTCCACACCTGCAAACGACGATACCACATAACACAAATTTGGCGTAGGTTCTGAATTGAAACATTCCACACCTGTCGTACAAAAATAATTATTATCTACACATATTATAGACTCACGTATAAACTTTGACGTCACCAAGGCCGTTGCATCGAATGTCTTCGAGAAAGGGTGCTAAGTAGGATATGTTGCCCTATGCCCGGAGGAAACCGGGTGCCCTACACCAGGGAACACAGAATTAATGAGGACTGAAATACCTAACGGGTGTGGAGTAAGAGGCAACCGATCTAAGGTGTGGAAGACTATGGAATAAAATAAACACATGTCAAGAATACACTTGTATTTCGTTCTGACAACTGCTCTCGGCTTAGGCACTGACGCTCATTCAATATTGGTGTATTGTAAGGTTGCAACACACATTATTGCACGACTATAATGTGAGGTTCATTTTCGTAGAAAACTCTCGCGTGGTGCAGTGCGTAAGGCGCTCGCCTTCCATCCGGGAGCTCCGGGTTCGACCCAGTAAGGTTAAAAATATATTTACATAATCTAATAGATAGCTTGGGAGTTATGCCACTGTTATTGGGCTTCACGGCCTGTTGTGGTGTTTAACAAAGAAACAAAAAGAAAAAAACCCCTGCATCAAAAGGTAGTGTATTCGGGGTATTATAGCATAACAGAAGTCTATTTATTACTCTGTTCTGTACTCAAAACCCTTCATTACGTAGATTGGGTACAAGTTGTTATGGGGAAACCAGCAGCAAACACATTTTGAAAATAGCCGATATACTGTATTATTTGTAAGGTTGGGCTAGTTTAGGTTAAGTTACGTTAGGTTATCATTCTTGAATTCAAAAATTGGGTATGCCAACATCAGCTATGACAATTAGAGCGGTTCCCGCCTAGCTTCTCCATAACCGTCTTGTACCGAAGGTTGTAATTACCAAAACGCCAATCTTGGTAGATATATAAATATATAATGTATTTTACTGCGAACCGACAACATATTAATCAAATACACTGACTGACAAGCTGTGTACATGGTAACTGTTTTCTTAAGAAGAAACAACGCGTGGCATGTGGTGTACTACTTGTCCACACTTCATTTAATATGATAGTATGACCGAATGATTGTACGCGTTGTGTTTCAAACAAATGGTTCTGCGCCTTCATTGGTATGCGTCAAGCACTGTACAATAATTAGATATACTTAATAATAAACATATTATATTACCTCCAAAATGGCGGCGTACGAATGCTCGATACGGAATTGTTGAATAAAATATGATTGTGACGTTTGTCCTTCCGGGCTGTGCGAGCGTTTTATCGGTATATAGATAGAACTGAATGATGTTCCGGGATCGGTGTCAAAGTCTGCCGGTTCACTTTTAATTTCCATCTTTTAAAATGTTACGTAAATTGAATGAACAGTAATTGGCATCAGTGACAGCTGACAGCTCACGAAAACGTTACTAAAATAGTTAAGTGTTGCCATAAGAGAGAAGGTCGCACTAAAAGGCGACGAAATAAAAATTAGTTTTAACTAATTAATTAAGAGATTAACATAACAACTCATTGAGAGCAATGTATGTGTATTGGTAAACAATCTATGTACCTATTTAGGCGAACCTCCAATGAATTGGGTTTCGGCAGCTGAACGATTCACTGAACAGCTGACTTCGGTTCAGAACTGGTCTGAAGTTTCATACCAAACCATTTCTGATGGTCAGAGAATGGTTTGATTTTCGCAGGAACAGTGAACCAAACGTCAAAACTTAAACGGTTTCCGGTTTACCTACTTTCTACGCCTTCGATAATCATTTTACTTATATTGTCTATGTTCACGCGGATGAAAACAGCGTTGCCATGTCTACTGAAATTTCAGTAGATCTACTGATATTTTTGGCAATATACTGAATCTACTGATATTTTCTGAAATCTACTGATATTTCTCCATTTCCAAAAAACAAGCCGACTATGAAAATCTGGGAACCTGCGGCCCGCGGCAAATTATTTCTCCTAAAAAAAACAAGCCGACTATGAAAAATTGGGAACCTGCGGCCCGCGGCGAAATTTTTTTCCTAAAACAGAAATCTACTGATATTTTGTCGAATCTACTGAATTTTTTTTACACATTCTACTGAAATTAAAAATTTTGACTTGGCAACACTGCTGCTCAGTGCCAGAAAGCAGTGTTGCCAAGTCAAAATTTAAAATTTCAGTAGAATGTGACAAAAAAATTCAGTAGATTTGACAAAATATCAGTAGATTTCAGATTCTGAATACCTACTCATTGAATGACCAATTCTTTTCTGGATTTTCAAAAAATTACACGTAAAGTAATTAACGTCTCGTTTTTTTAGAGTAAAATACCGCGTAAGGTAATTAACGTCTCGTTTTTTTTAGAAAAAATTCAGAAAGTTCAAAAATAATTAGCGAGGGCTTCAAGAATTATTCCATTGCAAACTTATTTTCCAAATTTTCATTGCATTTCATTTCATTTCAGTGCATTAATCATGTCAAGTTTACTATTAACATAATCATGAATTTACTCACAAATATTATGGAAAACACAAATATTAGTAGGTTTTAGAAAATGCAATAAGTATATCAGATAGGTATGATTTAAAAATAAGGAAAGAACTCACCTTGTGCAGATAACAAACGATCTTGATGCTACTTTAGAATAGTATGGTCTTGTAATAATAATTATGAAATAAAATAACAATAATAAAACTATTCATCACCATCTATTTATTGTTTTATTTATTGTTTGTTTTCGTTATTATTGTTTTCTACACAAAATAATGTTAGTTTATAATACGATTTATCACTACACTTAAGTAGGCACCTAGTTATTTTTATATCACTGGTTTCACGATTACTACTAAGGACAATTTAAAATGTTTTCTGAATAACAAATGAATCAGGAAAAATATTTTAAGAAGTTCAAAAATAATAGGTATCAATATTAACGAACTTGTATTAATAATTTTAATATTGCTATAACTGCTGCTATCGGAGAATGCTAGAATAAAACTGATGAAAATTAAGGGCACAGTAGAAACCATTTTCGACTGTCTAAACTCTAAACAATCTGATGAAAACAAAACTATAAAAAGTAGGTACTAGGTAGGTACCCAGTTGTTCCTTGTTCGAGTTTCGAGATCCAATTGTTTGGTGTAATTAAAATAATCCCTAGTTATAGAAAGGAAATCTCTCCATTCGCGATGTTTTATTCAGTTTTATTTTCATTCTAAATATCATGAGAAAGTTTTAGTTATAGATATGCCACCATAAATTGTCCGGTTTTCGAATTTAGTACTAAGCTCACCACAGTATAAAAAATATTGAATGATATACCTATCAAAATCAGCATGTGGCGCTCTCACTAATCGGAAGACTTATAAATTGTTATATCATATAATTATGTACATTCACCTTTACTTGCTGAAAGGTTCTTCAACGAAACGAAAGGGAAACCTGACCTAAAATTTTAAATTGCTATTCAGTAATTAATACCTAACCAAATTAAATGTTCAAATTTACTTTATGTACCTGAGCCGGATCCAAAAAGTATCATTCATTCGAACTTACGTGCATAAGAAAAATATTTGAAACCAGAAGAAAAAAGTTTTTTTGCGTTCTAAAAAAAATATTTGTGGACAAAAACCCTTTTTACTAACAATGATTGAAATGTTTGAATAATGTCTCTTGTTCTTCGGTTTCCTTCTTATCAGTTTATCACTTAACAATGATGCAATTGTTCATCCCCATTAAATTTTATTTTTGCTGGTCACACATAGCATAGCATTAAAATATAATGATTATTGAGTCATGTTACGTTATGGTGTGACGTTTTACGTAATAAATAATAATAGGTAGGTATTAATTTATTATTTTCTAAGCAATGATGATGTCAGTGGGTTAAAATGCCGGTATTGGGTAGCGTAACAATGCATCCTTTGTTAATTTAGAAGCGTGTATCCAAATCAACAAAGGCGTGCGTAAATCTTTTCAACTTTATTAATAAATTCACCATCGTTGACTTAAAAATATGGGAAATAGCCAAATATCAGTAGATTTCATGAATTTCGAAAAATAATCAAAAATTCAGTATATTGGCAAAAAATATCAGTAGATCTACTGAAATTTCAGTAGACATGGCAACGCTGGCTGTAGGTACGAGGAGCCATCGAGGAACTAAAGAATGACGTCATTACATTTTAAGCTACTAGAGTAAAAAATAATTGCGCTGTACTTACCCGTGTTATGGGAATTCACCGTCTTCGAGCTGCATTAGAAAACTTGGGATGCCCCGTAAGGAATTATTGCTTTGCCGTAATCTATTTTCACATTGCTGCAAAATTCATAATATATTATATTTTCATATAACGAATAATCGTCAACTTAACCCTTTGTCTATTGTACGGTATAACGATACGCTACGGCCTACGCCAATCGATGTATGAAGCTTCTCTAAGTAACATAGAAAAATAATGAATCATTTCAGCGTATAGGCATGTGGGGCTTATAAAATTTATATCAGAAATACGACTTGGAAGTTAAAGGCTTAAAATAGTATACGATCACTTCGTTATAGTTTTTTAGATCTGCTAACACATAAACAGTAAAAAATAATGATTCATATTATAACACAGCATAATAATTATTAATTACCTATTAATGATTTGCTGTATTTTTTGCCTAACAACGATATTATGGGTCAATGAGAAATGGGACCAGTCTCAGGAAATAAAAACTACAATTGAGATCGCAAGGAGCGCCTTTCTCAAAATGAGACGCCTCCTTAGCAATCGAGATCTTAACCTAGGTCTGAGACTGCGTATGGTACGTTGTTATGTGCTCTCAATTCTTTTCTATGGCATGGAAGTATGGACGCTAAACCAAGAGATGTCACGGAGACTTAAAGCTTTCGAGATGTGGCTGTATAGACGCATCCTCAAAATTCCTTGGACTGACCGGGTGACAGATGTTGAAGTTCTCAATCGAAAGGGGAAGGACCGAGAAATTCTACGTAGTATCAAAACCAGGAAACTACAATACCTCGACCACATTATGAGAGGACACATATACAGCATTCACCAACTTGTCATTCAAGGAAAGATCAATGGGAAGCGTAGCAGAGGACGGCGCCGCATTTCGTGGCTTAATAACCTCCGTGATTGGTACGAGTGCAGCTCCACCGAACTGTTCCGGGTAGCATACGACAAAGATAAGATCGCCTTGGTGGTGGTCGACCTCCGCTAGGGGATGGCACAATAAGAAGAAGATAGGTACCTATCTCTATAAGGTTTATAGATTTTTAATAACACAGGTTTTCAATACGCCGTAAAAAATCAAATTATATGTGGGTACTTATAATATAAGTATTATTATAATTTAGGTAACTATTCTATTCATACATATACTGCATTCCTAATCGCTGAAAAGCCTCAATTAAAATAAAGACTCAACTCGGTGTTGTCGGCAAGTTAGGTACCTAGGTATCTATATCTCGCCTTAATGCCCTTAATCAATCTAATATTACGTTCAAAGCTGACTGGAAGAACGAAATAATGAGTTTAATAATTCTGTGAAGATAAAAAAACAGGAAGATCGCCTCTCTTCTAATTATAGCAAGGAATCAATCATTTTGAGGCTGCTGTTGAGAGATGTCCCAAGACTAAAAAATGTTATAAAGGTTTTCGCAACGCCATTATTTCATTGTACCTAGTCACCCAAGCATTTTGAACCTATAAGATACCTAGACGAAATAATATACGAGGGTGGGTCAATAAGTCCTTAGAAAAGCCGACAGGTGGCGCGACTAGTACTGCAAGCGGTTTGTTTTCATGCAGCGGCACTACCGATTCAGTATGCTGCGAAGTTTCAATCAGATTGGTCGGGTTGTTGTGTGTTTCTCGTACATTTAAAAAAAAAAATTTGCTTGTGGAAAATGGAAAAATGGAAAATGGAGAAAATTGAGTTTAGAGTTGTTATTAAACATTTTAATATAAAAGGGTTAACAGCAAAGGAAATAAAAAATGAGTTGGATTTAGTTCACGGCATATCTGCTCCTTCACTTGCAACTATTTATAACTGGTTAAATGAATTTAAACGTGGTCGTACATCAACAAAGGATGAACCACGCTCAGGACGTCCTGTAGAGGTGACTACACCAGAAATGATCAATAAAATCCACGATATGGTGTTAAGTGACCGAAGATTAAAGTTGAGTGAGATAATTGAGGTTACAGGGATCTCAAAAGGTAGCGTCATTTCTATTTTACATGACAAATTGGGCATGAAAAATATTTCTGCAAGATGGGTGCCGCGTTTGCTCACAGTCGACAATAAACGCAGTAGGGTGGTGGCCTCTAAAGCCCTGTTGTCGCTCATGCAACGCAATCCGGATGAATTTTTTCGTCGCTTTGTGACTGTAGATGAAACATGGATACACCACTATACTCCCGAGACGAAAGAACAGTCAAAGCAGTGGATTGCGAAGGCAAACCATGTCCAAAGAAGGCGAAAACCGTAAAATCAGCTGGTAAGGTTATGGCTACTGTATTTTGGGATGCACGTGAAATTATTTTCGTTGACTATTTGGAAAAAGGAAAAACAATAACAGGGGATTATTATGTATCTTTATTGGACCAGCTAAAAAACAAAATTGAAGAAAAACGGCCTCATTTAAACAGGAAAAAAATCCTCTTTCATCAGGACAATGCCCGTGTTCACACATATTTACGATCAATGGCTAAAATTGAAGAATTGAAGTTCGAATTGGTCGACCACCCACCGTATTCGCCAGATTTAGCCCCCAGTGACTTTTTCCTTTTCCCAAACTTAAAAAAATGGCTAAGTGGACAACGTTTTTTTTCAAATGAAGAAGTCATCGATCGGACAAATGCTTATTTTGAGGACCTTCCGAAAACTTATTTTTCTGACGGTTTAAAAAAAATTGAGAAACGTCTAACCAAGTGTATTGAGCTCCAAGGAAATTATGTTGAGAAATAAAAAAAAAATACAAAAATAAAACCTGTTTTAATGCTTTTTTCTAAGGAATTATTGACCCACCCTCGTAGCTTGCCAGCGATTATTATTAACCAATGCCCATACAGGTCACATTAAGTGAAAAAAATGTATGATAGGTAGGTACCTACCTACCATTTATTAGTAATCGAGTGGCAATAGTCGTGCATGATTAACATTTTTGAGGTTTTTACGCCGAATATGTATAATATGTAGGTACATATCTATTTCTATGTATTTAATTAATACATAGATATGGTGCTTTTATTTATGAATTGGTCATAGCATAGTAGTTGGCCGTTTCAACTTTTGGTTGATAAAATAAGGTGTCAGTCATTATTTTATTACGTCGTCTGTTGATATGTATAGCTTGGTCTCCATTTTCATACAGAAAAACTTGAACCAAAATTATTCCCTGTGATTTTTTAAAAAAAGTTATTGGTGAAGACAAATACAAACACTTCAAAATGATAAACACCAGAAAGGCTGTGAAGACACCCCAAAAAATTATAACTTGTTTCAATATTGTGGAGTTATTTTAAAACATCAGAAAATGAAAAGACCAGAGCAGCATTAAATTTCACTGCCATAAGGTAACAGCTTCTACTATGCAAATATACAATTGATACCTCCACGTTTCTACGGGCATGGAGGACCCCTTAATAGTAAATCACGAGCGAAGATATGGATGCCACATTCATGTTTCTCATATCCCGCCAAAATCCTTCCATCGCCGTTTTATGCATAAAATGCTCTTTAGTAATCAACTATAAATGTTGCTTCTTTTGGGCTCAATTCTTAGAAATCTCTGTAACTTTCAGTCTGCCTGCCAAAAAGGTAGCTTGGACGACCCTTACGGTAAAACCCAGGCAAAGGCCAAACATTCGCCGCATGCAAGAATGATAGAGAGGGGTGGTCGTTCAGGGGTAGATTGAAAGAGACAGCGATAAAGCTCAAAAGAAGGAGAGCTAGCCGCAACACGGCAGGTAGAAAGTTAGTTAGCGTAAGACTCCCAAACGCGACAGGCTGTGTGCCCTGTGGAAGCTTAATTTTTAATTGACAGCCTAGGCGCCCATTTTTAATAAATTTAGGGCTGTTAAAAATTTATAAAGTGTGAAATTGTTAATGTGTAGTAATATTGTGTTGTGTATGTAATGTGTGTTGTGTAATTTTTTTTTCGTGAACCTAACTAATTAGGTAATAAAACTTTCGGCAACGATTGGTGCTACGAACAACGTGCGTTCATCATTTTTCCATCCCGTCAATCCTGCATTTACCCCCAACTGTCAAGACCTACCGTGCACTGAACGTGCTCTACCGGACTAAAAACCAGCTACTATTGACCGCCTTGAACTATTCTGAGCTAGTCGAAGGGTGGAAGCTGGTCATGTGGCTCGCGCGTTCTGCCGACGGCACGCTACGAGGGCCTCATTGACGCCCGGTTGACCGGCGAGTCGAGCTCTGAGGTCGGATCGGCCGTGCGGCCCCGACTCCCCTCCCTACCCGGACTTCCGGGGTGTCAAGTTTGGCGAGCCCAACGTGGACCTGTGACAGTACTTGTCATGTTGGCAAGCATCTGTCAGAAATAGGGCAGTGAAGAACTGAAGGAGCTCCACCGAACCGATATCCTGAAATGAAGAGTCAGTGCTAAATTCAGTGTTATAAATTTAGTGTGCTTAAAGTATTAGACAGTTGACGTGGACAGTGACATTTTGACATTTGTGACAGTGGGAGGACGGTTGTTGTGGTTGACGACTGTAATTTTGACGCTTGTGGTGTTGTGATCGTCCGCCATCTTGAAAATGCTGAGTCTGTTGACACCCGCCATCTTGGATCGGTTGTGAGTGTTGTTATTTGTCGCTTTTGACAGCTGTCATCTGTCAGTTGGACATATTTTATTTTTTCAAGTTTATATTTTTTCTGTTAATTTTGCAATACTAACAATTGTCAGTGCGTGCAAATAAGGATCAGTGACACTAATAATAAATTTTAAATACTAAATTTTATTTATAACTTTACGATGAATAACTGCGATACGGACTTGATGGAAGTTATCGAATGTACCGTGCGGTGTATCTGCGAGAAGACGGCGCGGACCAAGAGGGATGCCGGCCACGAAATGTCCGTGGAGAGGCGTGGTACGCCATCGCGGCGCGGACGACGCGGTGCCAGACCGCCACCCAGCCGGTTAGCGCCTAACAGGCCCTAACTGGAGAAGATGGAGGAAGGAGACCCCCTACGGAGGAACGACCAGGCCAATATAACACTTTAATTTTAATTCATATTTCATATTGTTGTTTATTTTCGTATTGTAATGCTTGTGTATTATTATTAGACACCGGACATCTGGAGTCCTTTTTTTTTTGGGACGGACTCGAATATTACAACATTTTTTAATTAAAAAATGCGTTAATAATTTATGGAACCTATGTTTTTCAGAAAAATAAGTTGTACGATGTAGTAGGTACAATGAAATATGAAATAAATGATATTGATAATATGTGCAAGAGACTTTATCGATACTTAATTATATAGAAACGCTGCTATTAGTAGATATACTATACTATTTAGAGAAATTAATGAAGTGCTTACGTATAGAGTGGAAGAATTAGTTGTTAATAGTAATATCTATAATATTTAATAATATTCCACTTTTTATATACCTATTATTGAAATCAAAGTTTAAAATTTCTACTAAACTACTTTTATTTTCACTATCAAATAACAAATCACACTTGCTCCCATAATGAGAAGGACCTGACAGCTAGTGTATTATTAAAATCGTACCAAATCTGAATGATTTCGTATATTATGTTGATACTACGAAAATATATAATATGAAAACATATTATTATATTATATGGATTTATGGATAGGTAAAATGGGGAATATCGGACCTACGTGGTTAATGAAACCCTTTAGAAAAAGTTTCGTACGAAAGATACTTCAAATCGTACTTTTGTGTTTCAAGCAAGTGGTTGGACATACTGAGATATTCAATTTTAATATATAGGTAGGTACTGATGTTGTAATGTTTTTTTTGACATTTTTATAGGCCATTTTCAAACACTTTATATTCATCATGCAAAATATGTAAGTACATGCGTTTTCTGTTAATTGCTACTCCCTAATACTATAAATTATATATCATAGTATTATTTCAATGAAATATATAAACCCGATATAATTATTTATTTCGGAAGTTATCAAAATGATACAATCATAATTAGTCGACATTGATACATTGTGTATATATAGTACCTAATACCATTGATAATAAATTATTTTATCAAGAAAATATTAGATATAAATAGGTATAACACAGTTGCAGTGCCTACCATTTGCCTTAACAAGTTGACCTTGGTTCTAATAGTTCATTGCTTTATCCAATCTGGGAGTTCACACATGAAACTATAATTTGATGTTATAGTAATATGGTAGAAAAAACAAAAAAAACTTAACCTGCGCGTTTGTTAACTGATCTACGTATTTTCTTAAGCTTAAAATTGTTTATTTGTTTTTATTTAGTGAGTAGGTATATTTCGTGATATTTCACATTAGCTGGTTCCATTGTTTACGGGAAATGACGTTTTAACGGGCTTACCTATTGAATGTATTAATAGTATGTAATATATTCATTACGGGTTTTCACAAACACTTCAGATAATCAAAATTTGTTTTTTACTTGATCCTTTACTAATAGGTAAGAAGGTTTTAACAATCTTTTATTATGTCAATGTGCATTTACGATCGGTGATGCGCATAGTGCACGAAGAAGCCAGAAGGCATAACCCGGTCGTAAATAATGACTAATAGAATACCTAGTACAAAACATAAATCAATTGGAATTTATTGATTAATATTTTTGCGACTCGTACCCGTTAGATATAGGGACCATTATACCACTTTCCTCTAGAAGGTATATAAGGTACTTTTAAACACTTTGTACATTTTGCATTTTTGTTTATTGTTATTAAATCTTAGTTGATATTATTCTTTTGACTTATTAACTTAAAAATAACAACAATGGATGAAATATAATATTAATAAATATTATAATATGTCACATATATAATATTGTGTAAGTATATAATATATAATTATCAAGCCTCGATAGCGAAGGCTGCGTGACTAGCAAATGCACTTACGACCTATGTAAACCTGCCGTTCATATTGTTTTAAAAGCACATTGCAAAGATTATCCTTTGCTTTGTAATTTTATTCTTGTAAATCCACGGTATTATAGATGGTTGCACTATTATATCTAAAATGTAAACATAAATTTATATACAATATTGGTATATACTACAGCTGATGATGATACATACTATCGTATGGAAAATAATTCATTTTTAAGTTGTGGACTTCTTGTACGTATCATGCGACAAAAGCAATAAAATCGTCTTCAAGTTTTTGTCATTGGTCGGGAACCTTTTTTGATACATACACCTATGTGGAATTTTAAACACAGCAAATTTTTCACAGTTTTGAAGTTACGCTATTTCTTAATGTATATAAATCAGTCATTTAATAAATAAGGACAAATATCACCAACAAGTTAGTTCAAGTAAACAATCGACTCCCACGTCCTCTATACTTAAGTGACTTTTTATGCAATAATATGTACCTACCTATATTTTGTACTGTTATTCAATTGAAAATGTCCATTAGGATAAAATCGGTTGAATATCAACATTATGGAATAAATGTGGAAAAAGTACGAAAGTACATATAAAGTGTTTTAATGAAATATGTATCTAGATTCTAGGTACTAGTCGTTTTATGTGATGAATAGTTCTTTACACTTTATAATATGTAAGTATTTAAATCAAATACATAATATAATCATATATCAGATAATTACTTTTTAATAACAACATTTAAATATAATGCTAATTATGTCGAATGGCCACCTAATCGGCGCGCCTTTAGCGTACAATGAATTAAATGGGATGGCGGGACTTTTTTTAACATTACACACCTACAAACTTACCTGTAGAATTGCCAAAATGGAACTACGAATTACCATAGGACGCCATTTTGAAAATTTCATTCGAATGTCAGATTTTGTCCAGTTACTAGTCTTGATTGGGTAGTTTTCGACAATGGCTCCATTTTTTTTTTTAGTACATATTCCACTTTTAATCAATAAATTAGGACCGGTTTCGTCCGCCTCAGAGGGACATTTTCAACTGAATCTTCCCTTGTTCAGTTGAAAATATCCCTCTGATGCGAACGAAACCGGTCCTAATTTATTGATTAAAAGTGGAATAAGTACTACAAAAAAATGCGTTTTTTTAATTAAACAACAATAAATATTAACGCAATACAATCACTAAGTGAAAATCTGAAGTATTAAATGGGACGGCGGGACTTTTTTTTAACGTTACACACCTACAAACTTACCTGTAGAATGGCCAAAAATGGAACTACGAACTACCATAGGACGCCATTTTGAAAATTGGTCAAAATTTGAAAAATGTCAGATTTTGTCCAATTACGAGTCTTGATTAGGTAGTTTTCAACAATGGCTCCCCCATCCCATTCTTCAGATAAGTTTGTAGGTCTGTAACATGCATTTTATCTACTCAAGGTCTTATAACTAATTTAATCACGGTGAGTAGTTTAGTGTGTGGCATTGCGGATTAGTAGCTCTGGAATATTCTAAATCTAAATATATTAACGTAATACGTAATATTTATAATAAACCTATTCAATAAGTGAAAATCTGAAGTAATATTATACTGCAAACCTTTTAGAAAAATGCAATTACGGCTTATGCAATACACAATATTATAATAGTAGGTATTTTAATTATTCAAACGAATATTTCCAGGGATGTCTCGCATCTACATATGTATAGACCGTACGCCACTGGTATTTTGAAGAGGAAATTTCTTACGATCAATTTGATGAAATTCTTCAATGTCAATAGTTTATAATCAAATAGACCAGATTGGGCAGAGCATCCTCAAAATACTTAAATATCTAAATAAATAAATAAGTATATGACTTTTTTATCGATATGTAGGTATTGTTGTTTAATTTAATAAAACGCATTTTTTTGTAGTACTTATTCCATTTTTAATCAATAAATTAGGACCGGTTTCGTCCGCCTCAGAGGGACATTTTCAACTGAAGGCATAAAGGCTGAACTCATTTCCCTCTGAGGCGGACGAAACCGGTCCTAATTTATTGATTAAAAGTGGTACAAGTACTACAAAAAATTGCGTTTTATTAAATTAAACAATTATACAATGCAGTTCCACCATGAATTAACAGTTAACAAAATAAAAGATATGTAGGTACTTTTGCGATATCGGTATTGTCACTTGGTAATACTAATAGGTATCAATATGATACATTTAGAACATAAAACGGGTCAGCGGACAAAATCTTTCAATATTTGTATTTATATTAATGGTAGGTACGCAAAAGCTATTCGATATTTAATTATGAAAAACATATTCTACACGCAGTTTATAAAAATGGTTTACCATTACTTACCTGCAATAAAACAAAACATCAATTTTGTAATGCGATCTTTTTAATTGCGATTTGCGAATTTGAATTCGTTTGAAGTGGCCACACTTCGCATTATAATATTGGCAAGACGATTATTTTAATTACAATAATTATCATCGCACCTGAGCTGCCAGAAAAAACAACTGACTAATTGTAGAAATCCATACTAAGAATCATTTGGGCAAAAGTCTCCTTAGGATATTGGATTCGTCCACCATTTTAATGTGTTTTTTTATGGGTTGACGGTTAAAGACTCGAAAGATCCGGCCTTTAATTATTATCATTGCTGTGTATGTCTTATTGATGTGTCATTTTGTTGTTAGACCTACAATTTAACTACAGTATATGCCGCAGCTTAGTACTACATTAACCGATGTCGTCAAACACGACGGAATAAAATAGATTAATTAAATATCAATGACCTTATTCACTCAATTAAGATGAGATGAGAATGTTGAAAATGGATCCTAATTATCATTTATAAATCTACCTTGGCCAGGTTGATGACTCTGTATTGCGTATTTAGTACGGAGGGATGGTGTACTAAGTATGATAAGATAACCATGAATACTTATTTTCAATTTCTAATTTTGTTTTCTAAGCACATTTTGTTAATTGTATCCCATAAATTTTGCCTAGTTTAATTTACCTACTGACGGCTCATGTATGAACGTATATGAATGCAATGTGAAGTAGTGACGGTCGTTAGCGAGGAACGTTTGTTAATGAGGAATGGAGGTATTGGGATGGACTGCCGTGGACCGACGGAATGGGTTTTAGCTACGCGCATCTTCTTGCGGGGCGGTTGACTAGATGATGGCGCCGTCGGCTGGTTGGTTGACTCGTTGAGGTAGGACCGTGTCTCTCGATCGGGGATTGATCGAGGGGGCATCTGTCGTCTATCTGTCAGGATTAAGGTGGGCTCACGAATGTAGTGACACTGAGCACGTGTGCCAGTGTGCGCGATAGAGTAGTGATGCGGCGGGCGTCGGTGTGTAACGAATCTGTTCGCACCAGATACGCCGTAATTGTGTTTGTATTTTATTTGTATTTTCTTTGTGTCACGAGTCAATAGTCGATCGCGGCCGGATATTCTAGTAATGGGTGGTGTGTCCCCCACAACTGTCCCGTGAGTTGGTGTCGTGTGATGGGGGCAGATTTTTGAGGTCTAGCGGACGTGAATCCGCAGCATCTCTGTGATAACTTAGCGCGCGTAGTTGATAACGACAGGCCTTCAGCCGTGTCAGAAAGGATGTATGTATGTACGCATGTAGATACGGGTGATGAATATAGGGTACGATTTTTAGTGTGCGCGTCCGTTAGGTGGTAATAGAGGTGTTAGGATGAGCTGCCGCGAGTCGACGAGATGAGTCTTAGCTACGCGCGCCATCTTGCGAGAGCCCACTGTGGAAGTAACTTGCATCTAGGTAATGGTACCGATCGTGAGCGGGAGACTTGACGTGACGCGTGTGTCGAGAGGAAGCCTAGATCGCGAAGGGTAGTGCCGGCCGAGTCATTCCGCCGTGCATGAATGGGTAGCGAGCCGAAGCTTAATTTGTTTTTTTATTGTGGCACCTTGGTTTTGTCTTCTGTCGGGAGTGATTGATTGAGGGGCGCCGTTCGTCACTCCGGCGAGTGTGTGGGAGGCCGGCTCGTACGCCTTCGGTAAGACCCTCTCACCCTTGTGTTAGAGTCCGTTGGTAAACCTCTGTCGGCACAGACCCTCTCACTACCGCAGGGGCCGCTTGTCGACTCTTCATCGAGATACGACTAGCGGAGGGCAGTATTGAGGTGTATTTTTATTATGTGTTGAGGGTCCCTTATCGATCGGTGGCCGGATATTCTAGTAATTTGACATGCAGGGTCAAAATGCCACAACCTTCTCGTGAATTGTATATTGCTGAGTGAGGATGAATCTTTAAGAGCTAGCGGACGTGAATCCGAAACATTGTTGTGAAAAATTAGCGAACGTGATAGATAACAATAGGCTTTCAGCCGTGTCAGAAAGGGCGATACTTCAGCATTCGCTCGCTTAGCCGCGAGACAGAATGGCGTCGTTGTGTCTACCCGAATTACCAGAAAATCTAATTTCATTCTACCTTTATAGTTACGAATTCAAGGTATTTATATAAAGGTGCAAGGGGAGGCCTTCACCGAGAAGGATATAAATCTAGGGGGTTTCAGACCACGGAAATCGGTTGGAGATAGCCACCGTAGACTACACGACGTAAAACGGTGCGTAAAAATAAACAGGTAGATACCAAAATAGCACGGACTGCCGCCATACGAGCCGAAAACGTCATTGACGCAATCGCTTGCAACCTAGCGATGTGGGTACTTCAGTTACTCGCCTTCTTCTTGCGGTTCGAAACGTAGGTAGGAAGCTTGCATCAGGGTCACCTCATGGCGGAGGGACGAGTTTTAAGGTTTTATACTTTGTTTGATGATTGTAATTGTAGTTTTCATCCTAGTTTTGTCTTGAATTTCTATTGTAATTTAAAAAGATGTTGTTACTAGCCTAGTGAGGCAGGAATGATAGGGTTCCGCCTAGAAGTTGATTGCTGTTAAATTGTTTTCTTTTTTTTTATTGTAATGTGTAATGGATGTTGCTTTGTGATTATGTCTGTCAAAACATAATTCAGGGCTCGTGAATGTGGCATCACCGCGTAAGGACACCGGTGAGCGTGATTAGTAGCGAACTGAAGGTGATGGGCCTGTAACGATGTCGTTCATGCCAGATTCCACTTTGTAAGATTGTGTTTTGTTTTTGTAACCGCTACTTAGGTGACAGGATATACTGAGGCTGGTTATCACTGTCCACCGCGGGGGCGCTGCAGCGAGGTATACTCTGCTGGTGGTTGAACGATGGGGGGCAATGTTCACGCTCTGAGCATGTGGGCGAGGGATCGACCACGCAAAGGTCTGTCTGAACCACTCGCCTCAGCTAGGGGCGTCTATCGACCCTCCCTCGGGATATGAATGGTAGGGGATAGTCTCGTTGGTAAACCCAAAGTAATGGTAAACGGTTGGGTGTTGCGACCAAATGGCGAGGACCCAGAATAGCCGTGTGTGAGTGCTGTTTAGTGCTTGCTTACAACCATAAAAGTTGTAAGCCTAAAATAGAAGTCGCGAATGTAGCTGCGTCATGGAGACTCGAGGCGTGTGCGACATGTAGCGAAAGGCATTGTTTAAAATTTTTTTTTGTAATGGAAGAGGATCGTTATTAATAAGGTTAATTAATAAGCTCTTCAAGCAGGATACGGAGGCGGACAATGACGTCCGGTCTTGTAATGTAAATTTCTTATACGAATTATATTTCCTGTCTGAAAAAAAAGCTATGTCAACTTAGGTTGCTCATTGCTGATTTAAAGGTCATGGTGACGCCCTGATGCCTTTGTTGAATTGTAATGAATTACTTGCGAGAACAAAATTGTAAACTGACCCTAAGAAGGGCCCATTATATGTAAACTTATTGAGGTTGGTCATGTCACCGTCAATAAAGTAAACGGAACAAAGAGCACGCCGCTATGTTGTTCAAAATTGTGTTTCAATGTATAGGTAATTCGAGACGCGGTAATACGAGCGAGGATAGAGGGACGATGGCGGGAAACAGAATGGGCACTTCGCTCGAATCTGAATAGGGTCGCTTGATACCTCCACGTTTCTACGTGCATGGAGGACCCCTTTATGGTTAAAGTACGAGCAAAGTTATGGATGCCACATTCATGTTTCCTATATTCCGCCAAGCCAAAGTTCTTTTATCGTCGCTGTATGAATACGATGCTCATATTAATCAACATAAATGTTGCTTCTTTTGGTTTCAATTTTTCGAAATTGCTGTAACTTTCAATCTACCTGGCAAAAAGGTAACTTGGACGACCCTTACGGTGAAACCCAGGCAAAGGCCAGACATTCGCCGCGGGCGAGAATGATAGAGAGAGGTGAATGTTCAGGGGTAGATTGAGAGGGACAGCGACAGGGACGGCATCCCGAGGTATCCAGGCTGGCAACGCAGTAAGATCCCGCCTTCGATCGCCGACGGTCTTCGTGACCCGCTTCGAGTCGACTTTGTGAAAAAAATATAATTTGTCCCGTTTTTACCTACTTTCTTTGAAAACGATTTCTGTATCGACAGGAAGCTATCCGGTTAGCGTTCACGTGTTACAAACGTGGAAGGATTAGATCCTTAGATTTTAATTGACAGCCTACGGCGCCCATTTAAAAAAAATTTAGGGCTGTTCAAAATTTATAAACTGTGAAAACTTAATAATTGTGTATTGTGTGGTATATGTTTTTTTTTTGTGCGAACCCAATTGATAAATATAAACTTTGTGCTACGAACCACGTGTGTTTCATTGGGAAGATCCAACATAACCAACTGTCAATCCTGCATCTTTAACCTAACCTAACCTTACACTGAACGTGCTCTACCGAACTAAAAACCAGCTTCTATTGACCGCCTTGAAGTATTCTGAGCTACTCGAAGGGTGGAAGCTGGTCGTGTGGCTCACGCGTTCTGCCGACGGCACGCTACGAGGGCATAATTGACGCCCGGTCGACTAGAGAGTTGAGCGCGGAGGTCGGATCGGGCTGTGCGGCCCCGACCCCCCTCCCTACCCCGGTTTCACTGGTATAGATTTGTGGATGATAAATTTTTTTTATGATGATAACAGTTTTGGTAAAGACCTAAGTAATGACCTAATAGGTAGGTCACTAATAAAGTTGTTTACCTACTTTATTGTGTTAATTTGTTATATTAGCGAGAGTTTACTGTACCTATTCGTTTCGTTGTTTATTTGCCTTTTGGTGAGTGCATATAGCGCCTGACGATACCGAAAGGTAAAACACGGGTCACAAAAAAACTACTCCAATGGAATAGTATAAAATGTAAATCCATTAGAATTTATACACTTACCTACTGTCGTTCACCCCGGTCCCGGAATAGTCTCAAAGGTACTCTATCTTAAACCGGTCCTGCCCTCGGACCGATTAAGAACCTTTGTTTGGCTAGCTCAGCACTATTGAGGGAGAGGGTGATCAACTAACGTTCCTGATTGACACTTTTGGAATACACTTAATCAATATTATTTAACTTTATATTGTTTAGAATCACCACCTAGTAATAGGTTAGTGTCTAGGTTGTTAATTATCCGATTGACTTTCAAATCGAATTTATTTTCGTAAATATTTACGTAATCGTCAAAGACAGTTGACTATCTGTCACTTTCCTTAGTATCAGATGTTTTTCATAAAATATTTTGTTGATTATTTTCAAAATAAAAACTCCTTGTGGTAATTCAGTTTAAATTATTTATTAATTTATTCTTGGTTGTTAAATTTATTTTATTTAATTGTTTATTGACAATTATACACTTTAATTTAATTCCAAATAATTGGTTAATTATTTTATAAAACTTATTTACTTAATTATTAGATAAAATTAATTAATTATAATTATTTTATATTTAATTTATGTACGATTACACTCTTATAACTATGAGTCGCCGACCGTAAACTTTAAAGAGCTATGCTCTTTCAAAAAAAAATTATATCGCGAGAATAAACTTCGCGAATAATGACGTGACGCAGTATTGTTTACGTTATCAACTGTCAAACCGAACTGCACGTCATCCACTTATGACGTCAGACCTATGACGCGTCGGTAATATCCGCGATTGAATATATCGAAGAATATTCAAAAACTATGCGAATTCAGATCGGTCCCAGGCACAACCTCCCGGCAATATCGAAAAATCGGCGACTAACGGTAGATGAAATGTAGGACGTTATATCGACCCACAGCGGGAAAAACCCGAGATTTTGACGTCATTCGAAAAATGGACCAATGGGAGATCTTTCTACCTCATCTACAGAGCTAAGAGCCAAAATTTTGGACCAATCACAGAAAAGCCGTTCATTTCCTGGCTTTTCCGGAAAATTTTGATCATTTAATAGAATAAAAATAAGCAATTAGTTAATACCTATAGGTGGTACAAGTTTGATAACAATCGTAAAAGTCTTTATAGTGCTTTCGACGTCATAGATTGTCCAAATATCAATTAATTCGTTTATCGGACTAGCGATAAAGAAATATGAAGGTATTTTCGCTAAAAATAGAACGTAGCAGAACCGTGAATCAATAAAATCACCGTTCAAGAGCGTGGACATAACAAGACTGGCAGAAATCGAAGTTGTTCGTTTCTTTTATGCAGAACTTTTGCGGGCTAATTACAGACAGCCTAAAGGGGTTACGATTAAAATTTATTTAATTACATTTATAGATCCCTCGAACTCAAAGATATAACATTATTTTCAGTCTAAATTTCAATGACAAGTACTTATTTATTGAGTTTGAAAATTACCTATTTCGGGTAATTTAATATTGATCTGTCGGAGTTAATTGACAGATCTAAAGAATAATTTTTATTTGTAAATTAGGAGAGCAACCGAGTCCTTAGACTTACATTATCAGAATTTCCATTTTCGAAATTCCTTCATTTAACTTTTACAAAAGTAGGTACTTAAATTGGTACCCTTTTTATTACAATTCGAAATATTAATTTATTATTTAAATTGAGTGTGTGTAATCAGTACTTACAAAATGTAATCATTAGATTTCAATTACGACAATATTTGGTATCATAATTTATTTATTTAATTTATCTCGCCTTGGTATTGGCAAATAGATCGAGACCAAATTTGAAAAAATAAAATTTATTTTTATATAATTCAAAATCAGATTAAATACAAATAAACATTTATTTACAATGTTTAACAAATGATATCCCATAAGTCGTTTACAATTTATTATCTATTTTTAACCTTAATCCTATACATTTCAATTACTTACATTTCACCTTATAAGACCGTTCGGTCTTCTTGAAAGAAAATTCATCCGTAGTTCACTCTGAGGGGCTATAAGTCTCTCAGATTGTACTATGGGACTCCATACACAATTAATATAGCTTTGTTTAGAGGTAGATCGCGTATTTTCAAGTAAAATCGACATTTAAGGTCGGATCAAAAAGTTGTGACGTCACTAATTTATTAAAAGAAAATGTCGGCAGACGGCCTACATATTAAGGCCGTGTCACTACCTATATTAAATATTATAGATTAAATTATAATCGGGGATCTTAATCTAGAAAAAGTGAGACAGAAACACCTGTCAGTATTAAATTCTAGGATCTATGTTTCATATATTAGCTTGTACTATTCACTTTCTCAGGTGGTTTATTAATGTATTATTAACACAGCTTAACACTAAGGGGTACATAAGGACAACTCATTCCCTTTCTTGACTATTTGGACGTCGATATTAATATACTTGGTTGTGATTGGCTCCGAGTAATTAAATTTTAGATGTTTCCAAAATACAAGACGTGTGACGTGTTGCGCGGACGACAACTCAAGTGTGGACAGGGGAGTAAGGTTATGTTGACGCGCGTATTTGAACATACCGACCCGAAAAGAAACCATTTTTCTCCCGTCTTTCGTTCCGACAATAATAACGGGTTATCCGGTGTAGTGCCGGTTCGAAGCCATGCTTTTTATGCGCATTTGAAATATTTCCGACTGATTCTCAACATATTCAAATAGGTAGGTACGTAAATTTCTGAAGGGGGAGCATGACACCAGGGGCAGGGGTAGTTAAAAATTCTAGGCAATCTGTCGGTAAATTTGTCGTTACTTGGGCTGGGGTGGTTGCCCTTGAGGGAGATAATATTGCCAGCAGGAAGGTTTTGTTTTAAATCTAAGGGACGTATTTACTTTTAAGATATTATTTATTTGTGGGACAGAGGCTGTGAACTAGCGGGGTCGAATAGTATGATTTAAATTATTAAGATATTTGATATCATATTGGTTATTTAAATTTCAAATTTATTTATTATACATGCAAGTAATGAACATGACAAATTATAAATTCAATACGTTCACATGACATGAACAATAAGTGTAAACAATATTGAAATAAAAATACAGGGTGATATATAAGTGAATAATAAGAGTACATGGAAGCACAACCGAGTGAACTAGATTGATAGACCATATCTTAAAAATCTGTCAAACTAGGTAGGTATTATTGTCTAATTGAAAAAACCTGTTTTATAAATTATTTCTATTGAAATAATATAAATTCACTTCAATAATTGAAATTGCAAGCAAAATTACTGGTAGGTACCTAGGTTTAAGTTAAGTGTTAGTCAGTGGATTATTTAAACCTCAAAATAAATTCTTCGACATCTTTGAAAATTAAAGAGTATGACTATTGTATAACGGGCTGACTTTATTCCACATAATTCTTGTAATTCGTAAAAATATTATTGGACCTATAGTAATAACTAATAACCAAACATGGATCGTACATCAGGTTAAAATAAATTACAATTTCTACGTAAAAATAGAATAATAAATTAAATTATAATTTATCGCAATTACTAGGTATCGTTTTAATCATAGCTTTTTTAATGTAATACATATTATGTACTTGCTTATGGATATTAAACTCCCTGATAACTTGTATTATTCATAAAAACGTCTAAAGACATAATATCATTAATAAAATTACATAATGCCGGCGCTCCATTGACGAGCCAAAAGTCCGAGGACAATAAAGGGCTCCACACACCAAAGCTAATATTCGCGGCAAATTATTCGCCAATCAAGCTCGTATTGGCTTACGGGACAGAGCACGCTTGCGCGACCGCTTTGCGTCTTGAGTGCGAATTTGCAGCGAATATTCGCTGCGATTTTCGGGAACTCTGTCGACAGCGAATTATTCGCGGCGGACAGATTTCGCCAAGGGAATTAGTAAAATCAAAATGGCGAAGATATTGAGCAGCTGATCGAGTTGGTCCGGAAATATCCAATCCTTTATGATTTCACCTAAAAGTATATTAGTCTATGGTGACTACAAAACATAAGCAAGAAAGATAAGATATGGGATGAAATTGTTGAAAATGGTAAGAAGGTGATCATAATAATATTAAGTATGTAGGTATCTCTGTCTAACCTCAGTATGTAAAATTTTTTTGACAGCATGAATACGCTATTATAAATAATTAACTTTAATCTAAGGTCCCGATATTTAAAAAAATACATATTATTAATTTGCGTCATGCACAGCCTTTAATAACAGAAACTTTATAACTTTGATTGTTAGTGCACTGACAGTTCTTACTTACAGCGATCGTTTGACGTTTTGGTTTCGACTTTCGAGCAGTCATATCAATAATGTTAAAATTAGGTATCAGTTACAATACTTCAATCATATTAGGTATCGGTCACGTAAATACCCATTTTATATTCGTCGATAATATCTTGATAATATTTTTTTAGGTTATATAGGTAGTTTTTAAGATTATTTTTTTGCATCTAACATTATACAGCATAGCATTTCTATTGTGGCTGAAGATATAATATAGGTACATATACGTAGATAAGTAGGTACTCCATGTCGTCATTGTGGTATTTTGTAAGGTTTTAGACCAAAAACCTTACACATCCTACTTACTATTGGGTTACCTACAGTAGGACGTACCTAGGTTGTGTTTGTTTTTTGATCTCAAAAGACCTCAATCACAAAAACGATATGTACCTACATACCTACTATATATTTCTTTCATTATGTATAGGTATATTGAGCTAATAAACTGGTTTTGCCCAGTTACGACCGCGAACCAAGATAATATCTACATGTTCCATGTACCTACCTAACATAACCAATGTTTTCTGTTTCACATTAACTTGTATACCTTAAAACATTTTAAACTTAATTGAGATGTTCTTAAACTTCTGTTCATGTAATATTATGTAGGTAGGTATATCTTGGTCTGCATTAGCCAATAAGATTAATAATTTTATGAGCATGTAAATATAAAGGTCAGGTACCTCATCTAAGTACATAATATTATATTACCATCATGGATACCTCCCTGAATAATGTTGGAGATATACTAATGCTTTGTGATGAATTTAATTTTAGCAAAGATCTTCAACCTTTCAACGTACAAAGCACCAGAAGAAATTAAAAATAAAACCCCCGGCATTACCAGGATTAAAATAATATTTCATCATCAACATCAGTCGGGGTCATTCCACTGCTAGATGACAGCCTCTTCTAGCTTCCACTATTTTCGGTCTCTAGTTCTTCGCTGCTGCTTACTTTTATTGTACTTCACATGAACAAAGAGATCAATTAAGTGAAGTGTCAATCAACAAAAGTGGCGTGTGTGCACAATGTTAGTGAATTTTCCAAAACATAAAGTGTGGCAATATAATATACAAGGATGAATAAGACGTGGGCGAAGGCCAAGGTCCATTTTATGATTCCTCTATTGATGTACCTATTTTTATTAAGAAAAATGTTTGCCGTAGAATGGGGTGAATACTGAATAGACTCTTTTTCAAATTTCTATTTTTCTGCTACACATTATTCGGACAAACATGAATGACTTAAAACCTGTTTATATGGACATAATCATACTCTAAAATATTTTTCAACTACCATTTGTTATCAAACAGCCAATTTTGTGTGATGTCTCTTTCTATCCAGCGTTGGGGTGATTACAGACATGGCGGGTGGATAGAATCGAATAATTTTCCTAATGGTAAAAATGTAATTAAGTACCTACTGTACATTATAAATTATTTACATAGGTACATTTAAGTATGGAATTTAATAAATCAACCTATTCATTTTAAAGTGCAGTAGCAAAAACACAACAAAAACAAATCATATAGGTATAAAAAGTTAGGTACCCACAAAATAAGCTTTTCCATATAAGTAATAATTGTGTATTGTACATTGGATAATTAGTGAAGTTGTGTTTAATGTATACCTTATTTTCATGTTTGTCCAATTCGTTATTTTGTCAACTATTTTTTTTACTCAACGAATAATTCACATGAATTGAGAATTTAAGTGTGATAGAAAAAATCTTGAAAAAACAAACAATCAGGCAACAGTAGTTTTTATGCTTTTAGCCACCATATTTCAACATTGCCTATACAGATTACAGCACCAAACCTTCTCTTATCAGATGTCAGTACATCACATTAGCCTTTGGCGTGAACGGTGCAAGTCCTGCCTGGTGAAATATTTTTTCCAAGGTATTTTCTAGTAGCTCGGTATATTACTGAGGTATTTTTAAATAGTATACATTCATGAATTCATTATTTTGTTTTTAATTTTAAAACTGTAATTCTAGTACATATGGTGTACCGTTTAAATATTATTTAAACGGGGCATCTAATTAACTGAAAGAAATTACTACTGTTATTGCTTAATTTCAGAATAAATAATTGTTTTCCCCCATTAGACATATGGGCATAAATAACACAACAGATAGGTAGGTAAAAAAAACAAAATATCTATTTACATATTTCAAAAATATTGAAATACAACGTAGGTATATTATGGAGCCAGAAATATAAATGTAAATGTTGTACAACACAGAATCATGTAAGTATGTAAAAAAATATACAAAACATCTATGTATCCAAGAATTATTTGATACTTGAATCTGTATTTTATATTCCATATTCGATTGATGTATGTGGTGTAGATATTTTGTAAAATATTAGGTACGTATTTATTATTTAACTAGGCGTATTTAATTTTCTACATGACCTGTAGCTCTTTTATAATCACAAATTATTGTTGAATGTTCCGAAAATGAGTTTATGTGCCGAAACAGCTGTCAAGGTAAATGACTCAGTTAAAGTAGAATTAACAAAAATAACTATGTTTCAAAACCACTATAATCCATCTACTATGAAAACACTATTTCAAGTAATAAAGAAATAAAAAGTCACCTAATTAAATAATATTATACAAGAAAAAATATACTATCTAGGTATATACTTAATTTTCATTTAAAGTTGTAAAACGCCCGGTTACTAAATATAGGAAGGACAGATTCTTCTGGCACGACCGAATCATATGAATACGTGTATTAATTAAGGCGCTAAGTACCAAAAAGTAGTTTTGCTTGTGGCTACAAAATACTGATTTGTCAAATAAAATTGTATGAAGCAGACATTTTGAAAAATGTAGTTTCACAGTATGAAGCAATCTCGGCAGCTTCTATAATTTTAAAACTTAAATTTATTTTCAATTTTCACAGTACATAGCTTTGAAATTGACATTTCCGGTCACGGTGTAAGTACCACGCAAAGAATCTTATTTTAGGGTCTAAGTACCAGCTCAGGGACGCTAGTGGGATCTAAGTACACACTGATGACATTTTCAATAGAGATGGGTACAATATTATAAATTAAAAAAATAAGGTTTTTCGATACTTTTGTTTTATCAATTCAATTATGTATTTACCTAGTCCTAACACAATCATTCTGCGTTTTATTTCAGCGATGTGCATATGACCCTAGAGACTATAGATCAGTGGTTTCCACGATGAATGTGCTTGATTAGTGGTCAATCCAAATTTATCATGTTCATTGACAAATGGATTCTATCATGGGCCCCACATCCTGAAGCGGGCCCCGAGATCAAGATCTTTCAACCACAATTTTTACAATTAGTAGAATAATGTTAAAAGTGGATTATCAACTATTCTAGAATAGATTTTTGTTTGTTTCAATATATATCTGGCATAGAAATAATTTAAATGTGGATACATGGCGAACTTTTTTTTTTGTAATTTTGATTTCCAAAGCTCCAAATTTTTATGAATGCCTTCACTTTGTCTTTTAAAATCAGTGAATGCATTTGTAGTCCTTGCATTGATTTATTCACCTGCTTATTTTAATTTCAACCAAATACAACAAAATTGTATTTGTCGTAATCGTAGTATCGTTCCTAAACAAACTTGCGTCAAATTTCAACATTATGATTTGATCTTTTATTCAGACTTCATTTTTTCACGAGATAGCCAGCGCGCTACACAATAGTGTAGAAGTGACGTATTATAAAGTTTGTCAATCAGGTTTGCAAACAACCTTTTATAGGACTGTTTTTTTTGTATGGTTTATAACTAGCGACCGTTTTATAAACTATGCATTTGCAAACTTCATACTTGTGGCTACATTAATTTTTTCTTAAATTTTAAATAAATTCAACATCTACATATTCAAATAAATATTTGTCACGTCACTTTCACTGTATGACAATATGGATTCTGGTTTTAAGTGAATTGTGTTAAACTTTTCGCGCCTCCCTTAGCAACACCCCGCGCCTCCCAGTTTGGAAATCGCTGCTATAGAGTATCATAAATCAAGTACGTACAACTTTACTCAAATGTCCGCCTTTCTCCTTATGTGGTATAAGGCATAAAGCCCACCAAAAAAGCGTTCGGTGCGCTCACGACTGAGTAGGCCCCCTCCCACCCGCGCATTACCCTTCACCTATGTTATAAGGGGCTCAAGGAGCACAAAATAATTATTATTATCAGCGTCTCTCATAACAAAGCAATAAAAATATTATTAAAATTCTCGGGGCATACAATTAATATCGGACACGCAATAACTAAACAAAGAGTTCATTGTTCTTAAATAATGGCTTCTCGCCCGTCTTATCGACGACGCTTCGAGGGGCGTGATTTTGCTTGCCGTGTTCAATGAATGGACTACGTTGTATTTTCGTTAAATCGTATCGCTGAGAAGCCGAAAAACGATGACTCATGGGGCAGGCGGGCACAAGGCGTCGTCAAATCCAGTGTGCGCTGGCGTATTTGATTACGTTGTATTTTCGATGATTTACACGCCACTTGTGAAATTTTGCGCGAGAGCCCCACTCGCTCCGTTAAGTGGGTTTTAAGCCTAAGAGATAACATTATTATTATTATAATATAGTGCAGGATCCCATAGACTTTTCGTAAACATAAAATGCGGAAAGCATTCTGACAATTGGGATAGGGTTACAAAGATATATAATGTCATGTTATTCACCTACCTATATGCGCAACCTACACTGTTTCTGGATTGACCATTATACCTACTAAAACTAATGCCATATGCATATATATGGTAAAGAAACCAATCTGGGTGATTCTATACAAAAATATTACTAAATAAAATAGTTCAAGCCAAGGAGGATCCTAAGAATCGATGATTTTTAACACATTGCACTACCCGCTATTTTTATTTTTTCAAATGGGACGAACCGTTCTACCACCATGCCGATGGCATGGTACAATTATTGCATTTGCAATCAATCTCTGATTCGGTCTTGGTTTTATTGAAGAATTCAGAACAATTTTTGGTGGGTTATAAGAAAAAAAATTAAAACCACAATAAAAAAAAAAATACTTGTAATATCGCCTGGCAACATCGATATTATATATCTTTGTGACCCCGAGAACCTATCCCAATTGTCAGAACGCGTTCCGCATATTATGTATACGAAACGTCTATGGAAACCTGGACTAATAGTAAAAATAAGACAAACACGGCCACAGTCGGAAGCCAACAGCGGTGGAGTGAGGTTGTACAACTTCGCTTGCGTATTCGGGACGCTATTCGCCTGGTTACTCGCGAACGGTTATAAATACGGGATACAACAAAAATAATATTGTTTGTAAATGAATTTGACAATAAACTCAACATGTGTGGTCCCATGTGATTTTGACAATCAGTGCCAGTGCTTGAGAAAAAGTGAAAAATATTTATTGTTGCACGGATAGTGCACTTTGTGCGGGGAGTGCGTCAAACGCTGTGAAGCGAGGGGTTGTCCACACTGTTTTTTGTTCACACTGTTGCGCGAATTCCAAGACCGCGTGAACGGCAAAAGCAATAAAATGGAAAACACCACGATGAAAGTGAATGAAACCAAAAAAACGAAGAAGAAAAGAAACGATGATGAAGAGGAAGTGGTTGGAGAAAAAGAAGAAGAATGGCAGACGGTGACCTCTGGAAAAAAACCCAGAAGAGACTCTGGGGTCACTCCAAAGGGAAACCAAAACATCGTCATGATAGCGACGGGAAGTAAAATTCCATTAAAATTGAAAATAGCGCAGATGCTGCATAAGGCAGGAGTAAAAGTACAGAAAATTTACAATAAAAATTTAAAGACGTACATCCAAGTAGAAGACGAAAAAGAAGCAGATAAAGTGAAACAAGCTGGAGAACTCAAAGATCTCGGTTTTGTGACCAAAGAGAATGACTCCTGCTCTTATGGAGTAATAAGAAAAGTCGATATTGATATGGACCTCCAAGAAATGCAAATGGAAATCAAAAGTGATGCAAAAGTAATCAACCTTAAGAGGTTGACAAGAAAAGGTGATACAGGAGAGCTGACAAAGACCTCGTCAGTCAGTATTAAATTTGGGGAGAAAATATTGCCGAGAACAATTTACATATATGGAGTCTCTTTTGCTGTAGAACCGTATGTATTCAGGGTTATGCAATGCTACAAATGCTGGCGATATGGGCATATCGCGAACAATTGCGGACGTACAGTAGAAACGTGCCCTAAGTGTGGTGAAAACCACAAAACCTGCGAAAAAAATGAGGAAATTACGTGCATCAATTGCAAAGGTAACCACGCGGCAAACAGCCAAAAATGCCCAAAGTGGCAAGAGGAAAAGAATTGCAAAGAAGCAATGAAAAAAATGAACATACCTTTCAAGGAAGCAAAAAAAAATATGTTAAATAATAGCTATGCTGACATATTAAAACAAAAAAAAATCGTAGGAAGAGATGAAAGCGAAACAATTCAAAAAACTAAGGAAAACAAAAAGAAAGAAGAAGCGGTGGTAGAAGCTTCAGGCTCAACAATAATATCTACAGGTAGTAGCGTAAAGCCTACAAAAAATAAGAAAAATTCAAAGGGGAAGACAGAGGTTAACGCGATGGGAGAAATTATGAAAGTCTTGCTGAAAGGGGGAGACTGGCAGCAGATCATTAAACAACTAATAATTAAAGCAGTGGACTGGGTATGCAAACAATTCAAAGAAGGACACTTAAAGGAAATTCTAGGGGAGGTTCTGGAGCAAAATAGATAATAAAAAACAAATTAGGATTCTACAATGGAATGCCAGAAGTATGAAGCAAAAAAAGGATGATATAGAACTCTACTTAATAAGACAAAAAATTTCAATAGCATTAATCTCAGAGACTTGGCTGAGGTCTGAATTAGACTATCTGAAATTCAATGATTACACGATGTATCGAAAATACAGAAGGGATGGATACGGAGGAGAGCGATTCTGGTGCATAAAACACTGGCGTCTAAAGAAGAAAGAAAGAAAGACGGAAGAGCTAGACAAAATAATTATAAAGCCATTTAACAGAATAGGAGTGAGGACCTGATCGAAGGATCCCCTTCTAGAAGAGAAGAGGCGATATGACAGCGAGTCGCAGTCAAAGCCTCGGTAAAATCACAAAAAAAAAAAAAAAAGACAAACACGGCTTTGTCTAAGTCTGCATTAAATAGGCCGGCCATAATAATATACTTGTTATGTTATGTCGTTATGTATGCAGTGATTCCCATTATCCTTTACCTGTAAACAATACCCAGCCTGTGTCCATATTATAAACATCTACTGGTGATAAAACTGATAAATTATCAATAATTATTTTGAACTTTGTTTTGTATTAAGTAGGTACATATGTGAGTCAGTCAATATCATACTTTGAAATGTTTTAATTTAAATAGTAGTACACATTTTTTTATTTGATACCATACAACTTAGCAATCATGAAATAATTAATATAAAATATGTTCTTAATTAATTATAGGATGTGTATTTCCCATTTAATTCAATAAGGCATTATTAATTATTATTATTATATTCTATAAATTATTGAAGAAGTAGGTACAATGTGTTTAATATTTATATATATAACTAGCTGAAGTAGCCAGCTTCGCACAGGGTCGCTTCGTGGTTCTAGTTATCTTAGATATTTAAAAAATAATAAGAGGTAATTTTTTTTATATTAAAATATCTGTCTAATACAATATGGCAATATGAAAATAATTCTAATAGGAGTAAAGGTCAAACAAAAGAACACTAAATTAAAATCAAATCCAAAATATGAAAACGTTATTAATGTTAATAATATGTAGTAAAAAAAAAAATCAAAATTGGATGGAACAAACAAACAACAAACTTTGTATTTTATTTAATACTAATTTAGAAACCTTCGCAGGTGTGCCCACAGCAACTGACAAAAGTTTTATTGCAATCGGGTGAATGGTATAGGAACACATACGAATAGAAGAAGATGATGATTTTCTAATTCAGAAACCTTTGCGGGCGTGAGAACAACACTTGATCGTAATTTCATTGCAATGGATGAATGGTATAGGAACGCATACGAATAGAAGAAGAAGACGATGGTTGTACTAATTCAGAAACCTTCGCGGGCGTCCGCACAACAACTGGTCAAAAATTCATCGCAATCGGATGAATGCTATAAGAACGCATACGAATAGAAGAAGAAGAAGATGGTTGTACTAATTCAGAAACCTTCACGGGCGTGCGCACAACAACTGGTCAAAATTTCATTGCAATCGGATGAATGGTATAGGAACGCATACGAATAGAAGAAGGTATAATGAAGAAGAAGAAGAAGAATAACAGACAGACAGATAGAATAAAAGAAGAAGAAGAAAATTGTTGTACTAATTCAGAAACCTTTGCGGGTGTTGGCACAATTACTGACGAAAATTTTATTGCAATCGGATGAATGGAATAGGAACGCATACGAATAAAAGAATATAGAATAGAAGAAGAAGAAGAAGAGGATGGTTGTACTAATTCAGAAACCTTTGCGGGTGTTACCACAATAACTGACGAAGGTTTCATCGCAATCGGATGAATGGTATGGACCATACGAATAAAAGAATATAGTATAGAAGAAGAAGATGGTTGTACTAATTCAGAAACTTTTGCGGGTGTTATCACAACAACTAACAAAGGTTTCATCGCAATCGGATGAATGCTATAGGAACCATACGAATAAAAGAAGGTATAATGAAGAAGAAGAAGAAGAAGAATAACAGACAGACATTATTTGTTATATTTAAGATATAGCCTATACTCTTCGCGCAAGTGCAAGCAATAAGTTGACAAAGTTTTATCGCATTCGGATGAACGGTATGGCAGCGCATAATATACGAACAAACAAACAAACACATATTGATTTTTATACATTAGATATACTTAATATTCTGAATTTCAAACCAAGAAGAAAAATGTATTAAAAAAAAAGTTGCTTAATATCGATATTATAACATTATAACGATACGCATTGAACATCACTAGCGCTTTCTTGACAAATTAGCAGATTGTGTAAAACAATTATAAAAATGTACTTACCTCATAATTTCGAGGTTTTATGGCTGGAATCGCTTTACTATTAATTGTGGAGTACTCCTGGCCACTAGTTTTTAGTTTTTTTTTTACATTTTAGACACTTCCATCATCTTTTTGGCGACGTTTTTTAACAGAAGTCGTGAGTGTCAACACACCGTTTTCAGCCATTTCATATGGAATGCCGTTGAACGCTGCAGTGGTACTTACACCCTTACATATAAAACTCGCCAATGGACTTACATCGTTGCCAGATTTAAATATTTTATTGTATTTTTTTCACTTGCTTAAGGCACTTAGATCATAGTTAATAGTATTGGCGTTGGTATGTAGAACTGTTTTCTATAAAAATGTCAGTTTTGAAAATGTTGGTACTTAGCGCCTTAATTAATACACGTATTCAATTAGACCGGTGTTATTGTCATTTGAAAGTAACAATACTGACACCTAAATGAGTCACCTGCACTGCCAGAATCATCTGACCCCTTTCTACCTATCTATAAACAATTTATTGTTATTTTTTTTCAAATTTGTCCATTTTATTACAAATATTGTTACTTTTAAAGCTCATTGTAATTCTAATAATTATATACATATTTTTCTTGTTTTCTGTGCAAAAATGATTATTAAAACTTTCTTAACCTAAACCAAGTATTTTTTATTGAATGATCCTGCAAAAATATTGAAGACAGTTAAGTGACATATTTTGTTTTTGTGTATAAGCCATAAATAAATATACATAAATTATATTTAATATATATATGTATACTGCATGTATAGCCACGGTCGGTAGTGCACTTGTTGCTGTAGCTATGCGATCTGGTGTGGTCCATTATCCAAAAACTCTCAATCACATCCCTGGTCAAACAGCGGGCAGCCGTGTAGCGAGCCTTTGGTGAGTCTGGCTGGCCTATGGTGGCACTGCAGAATGACTTCAATGTACACACTGTTAATTTGAATATGTTTTCGACTGAAAGTTGTAAAAATATTACAAATCAGGATTTAAATAATTAAAAAACTGTTTCATTAAATATCATATTCATACCTATGCAAAATTTTGATTCCTTTGAAGTACATATACAAAATACGGATGAATATAAACCAAACAAAAATATTTGTTACTGGTACTGCCATAGTAAAGTAAAGTTTAACATACTTCCCTAATAGAACAAAATTCCCAATTCTTGTCGTTTTGTAGACGTTTCATTTCAGTTTTTACCAACGATCCATTAAATATGAATTGGTCATGAACACTTAAAGGAAATCTGGCACTCACTGCCAGAATGTCCATGTCAGATACCTGCATAAAAATAAATGTCATGTTAAGATACCTATTATACGTAATGAATATGAATGTATCAGAAACAACATAGATTTAATTACGAATTTCACATTTACAGAAAATTTTCTGCGCTCATTTTTGAAAGTCTCCAAGTATGACGGGTATATTCGCACATGGGTGCAGTTAATACACCCAATGATTTTCGGGAAACCTGCCCTTTCTTGAAGACTGAAATTAAAAAATATTTTTACCGACACAAAATAATATTCCCGTTAAATTCTTATTGAGTAGGTAATTTACTTGTTGTGTCTATGCGCAGTTACTCTAGTTACATGACATGTACATTGTAATATTGTATAAATTGATCAGAGGGTATCAACACAACACTAAAGACTGTCAGCGCTGTATGGCGACTGTATGTAAGTATTACTAAGCACTGCTATTATAGCATCGGACACGTTTCCTATGCATCTGCTTACTGATGCCTGGCTCATTGCGCAGAAGACTTGGCCTACCCGTTTTTGGTACGCTCCCTCTGCGTAGAAACGCAAAATAGTCAAAACCTACAATTCAAATAAAGGAGACATGTTATTTCAATAGCATATTACCTTCAAATCCTGTTAACCCTTCATGGTAAATGCTTATTTATAATATGTGCAGTTATGAAACTGAGTAAATCTATCTTACCTATGAGCCACGGCAATCTTGCGCTGTCATAAAGTAAGGTTATATTAAATGTCGATGTAATTTGTCGCACGCCATCTCCTTATATCTTCGTGTAATAAGCATTCAGAAGACGTGTACATTACGTGTACATACAACACACAACTGTCACTTTGACATTCGTATATGTATTTAGTCTATGGCTGCATCCAATGCTGCCACCTTGTTTCAGATAATTAAAATACACTTTACGCAAAGTTGTAGCAATTCTGAAAGCGCTATAGTGTACGTATATTTTTTATATTTAATTCATAAAAATTTTAGAATATTTGGCGTAAATAATAATATTATTGACAATTTCAAATCGGGCGCGTAAATAAAATTATTTAGTCTATGGCTGCGTCGCTAACGCTTTGGTGTGATGCCAAGCGAGAAATTCGCATCAAATCCATGCGGTAGCGACAGCGATAGCGAGTGCGTCGCGAATTCGCTGCGAATATTCGCCTTGGTTTGTGCGAGGCTTAAACCCACGCAGTTAGGTTTTGCATACAAACTTAAAAATCAAATAGCGCGCTCAATATAGGTGAAAAGGCCAAAAAGAATCGCGCACTAACGTTTACTACCGACGCACAAGATTTAAGTTTAGTGACACAAGTATCCAGCATTTAGCTGGGTCACCCAAATTGAAATGCGAATAACCCCCTTAATGTGCGTGCACAAACGAAAAAAACGCGTGCACAAACGTGCACTAACGATGCACAAACGAATGCCCTCAACGGAAGTTGAATTTTTAACATTGGGTGACCCAACGTTTAGCTGGAGCACCCAATTTGAAATTGGAATTTTTCGGTTATTATAGGTGCACAAACGAAAAAAAAATCGTGCACAAAGAAACGTGCACTAACGATGCACACAAAAAATTTGGAGTTTTAACATTGGGTGATCCAGGTAAATGGACCTGCTATATTCAGACTCCTCTCATTGAGATCTATAAGATGGCAAAACCCAATATATCGTAGACCCACTAGTATTGGAGTTATGAGCGTTGGCATTTTGTTTTATCCTCAAAATGTTGATTTTCGAAAGTTGACAGAAGCTTATACTTACTAAAGCAAAATATATAATTTGGCAATCTTTTGTTTCCAAGGTTTGAGTGAAATGTATAATAATAATATTTAGTCATGTTATGACAAAACATATTAATATCTGCCAATACGGCGATTTTGCCATCCGATATTTTGTTTGCTAACATCATGGTAGGTATTATAAGATGACTAAGATGACAAGATGGTTGGAATTAACGAAGAACGAAGATCGCGGCAGGATAAAGAAACCCCTAATAAATCTACTAGAGCAGGGGTCGGCAAACTCTTGGACCAAAAGAGCCAAATATGAGTATCACAACGGTTAAATTTATTTTTGAGAGCCATACATATATTTTTATAAATATGATTTATTTCAGTGAATGTATTGTTTATTTATCAAGTGGAGAAGATTTTACGAATAAAACTAACGCAAATATAAGTTTTTTTAATGTTGACATTATAAATATAATTTTTACAGAAAATGAGTTATACCTGTACATATTTAAAAAAAAAAAACTTAAAGTATAGGTACATGCTAGTGTAATTTATAATACTATGGGATTAGTAGGTATTTTCCTTCAAATAAAAATGAATAGCAAACTAAGACGCGCGTAAAACACAAAATTATTTTGTGTTTCCAAAGAAAAATACGAGCGGCTTGCTCAAGCTACCGATTGTAGACGTTTTTCGAAGTCGGGGAAGCGAAGAGCGAGGGGGACAGTCAATTTTGTTTGACACGCCGCTAGCTGGCCTCTCGAAACGCTGCAAATTCGACGAGCGACCAGACTGTCTACCGCTCACTCCCCGCGCTTTCATGGTCCCCATACATTTTTTGGCTCCGCTCGACTTGGCCGCTTGTAGCGTAGCCAAGGGCTAACTGTCATTTTTTGCCCGCCGCTCGCGTACACCGAATACAATTGGTTTTGGTGCCCTCCCTACTTGTAATCTCGCGTAGCGGACAATTTAGTGCGAATTTTATAGTAAAAACGTTATACAGATTTGTGACCCGCGAAACGCTGATCTAGGGGGATGAAATCATCAATTTTAGATAAAAACCCAGGATTTTTGAATTCTGTATCCAGTTTCTTTCTCGTCTCAGGGTCGAATCCACGCAAGTGGTCGTCCTGTCAGTTTTTATACATTGTGCAAGGCACAAGGGCAGTGTGGACCTGCCACCGACCTTCTTGGGTTAATACCTAATGTTGGACTCTGTCGTCTCGACGCGGAAATAAATATACCTAAACCGGACTTAGCGAAATCGCGATAAATTTCTAAAACAATTTATAAATACCTACCTGATACTTAAACATTTTCGAGTGGAATTTTTTTATAAATACCTACCCAGTACTTAATCGTTTGAGTGAAAGTTTTATAAATACCTAACTGGTACTTTAACATTTTTCGGTGGTGAAGTTTATAAATACCTACCTGACTTTCTCGTACTTTGATGTTTGTTGGGGAATTGTGAAACAATCATTAGATACTATTTGTGAACTAAATACCTACTGAACTATAACCAATAATAACTGTGAACTATAAGGTTTCTTGAACTATACTAAGATAAATTGTAAACTTTCGTGAATATGAACAATATATAGACCTTTTTAACTTCGCTGTGAGTTTTATTATGGTGATCTATGTGGTCACCACCTACTGCGAGACCCTGGCCTGCATCTCCTAACTTTGATTGACCTCCTCTTCCACCCTTGGAGCTAGCCGAGGAATTGGAGCCTCATCAATACCTTCATGGTTCCCGTTACAGCCACATATAGAGAGCCTTACCCTCTTCTTATTTAACGTCTCAGCTTTGACTCAATAGACCATAATGTAATGCACCTACTGATATACCTACCCTCAAGTTCGAAGCGAGCTCAGGGTATTGGTGTGCACTTGGGGTGTCAAATAAAATGTTTGTTTCAACTTTTGTAATTTAGTGCTATAGAGGAACACGGGTCTAGGATTAAATAAAACACCAGGATTAGCTTTACTTTGTAAATTGTTTTCACCAGATATTTTTATAATATTTCTTTACACTTGCATCTTAATATTAATTTATGACTTTATAAAAATACCCTATTTATATCACGGTTCTTAATAATACTTATTTTTTAGGTACCTAATTAATGTTTTATAACACAATCCGAATTACTCTTTACAATTATTATTGATTTGAATTACATTTCTTATTGTTTTATAATTTACAATTGTGGCTTTTGGATAACAATTATTATTGTTATTATTTTATAATAATTATTAATATATTTGAGCTATCAATTAAACACCAAGCGATGACTTTAATTTATCCGGATAATTATTAAAATCTTTGCAGCGACCGGCGTCGGCTGTATTAACCCTACACTATTTTTCGTAACAAACCGTTGAGGTCATGTTACGTGCATCTCAGTCTGAGGCTCTAACCGACGGGGCTTTGTTTGGAGATACTGGCCGAAGGTGCCCAGTATGACAACCACTGGTTGAAGCTTTAGGGATTTGGCTACACAAAGCCACTTTCCAATCCTCGAGTCTGCCTCTTTCCAGAGAGGGGAGTGCCTGCTGGTTTTCTGAATCAGTTATTTTTATATTTAAATATTTTTTTATGTTGCATAAATGGAACACAGATGGCAGGGACATTTAAAAAATAATTGTTTCAATTTAGAGCTCGGGATCGAAAGTCGTTAAAAGCTTGCTAGCCTGGCGATAAGGCTAACTGGGGACAAACAAAAACCTATATCTACGTGTATTTGGTGAGATATGGTACCGCAAAAATTCGCCAACCAAAGATCGATGACGGTCGATGAAATACACTTTTACGGGCAGAAATAGTGGCACAGCCCTTCAGCAATTCACCCAACGTCCGTCGTTTATTTATTGACTTGATTTACACAGGCATAACCGCGAAATGGGTACAGATGTCAGTGCGCTCGCTTTATCGAATTTACTGTGGTAACTGACACGGCGGGACCCAATGCGACGATTGTTCACTTACACATCAATAATGAACGTTGTGTGGTACCATATAACACACTGTAAAATTACGAGTCATCTTTAAATATCATTAATAGGGAAATCTTAAGTTCTAAGCACGTAAATGACAATATAAAAATCAGTAGATCGTGAATTAAATTTAAAAATAACCACGAGATATAATATGGATGGTCATGAATAATAAAGCGATCTCGATAAAAAGAACACGCACATAAATTGGCGATAGGAAAATCCTTAAAAAATAATGAGATACTATGAACTATGAAATGACTAATTAATAATCATTAAAAACAAAGACAATGACAACTAGAATTTACTTTTAATGCAAACAGGGCATGGATTTGATATTATTCAAGCACATTGAGGTGCATTAATTTGAATGTTTGAAATAAATTTACATGAAATTGGCAAGAAATGAAAGGGAAAGACGAGAGATGTTAATACACAGGGTTATAAACAAAAAAAGAAAACGGAAATAAATAATGACACAGTGTACACAATAATTGTGTGGCGGGTTGGTGAGTTGTGTCTTCGGCACCTTCGGATGAAGGTATTGCGGGAACCCAGGTCAGGTCCTCAGAACGTCGGGGAAGAAAAAAAGAGTGAATATTCGAGCGGTAATGACTAGTTGCTGGGATCTGGGAGCGTCAGGTTATCTTGCCGGTAAGTGCGTCTTTTTCGCGACAGGTGTTTTTTATTTCGCTTCTCGTAATACGGCAGGTACCTTGGGTCGATATTGCATCGACCTTGAAACGTTTCCGATGCACGGCTTTCACGAAACAACCGATAGCCTTGTACCCTATTCCCCTCTGGTGTAAACAGCCATACCGCGATGGGGTTTGCACTTGTTGATTTGGTAATAGTATATTGCATTCATAAGGCATTTTTACCAGTTTATGTTATTTTATGTGTTTTGAGATAACTAGGGGTCGAGGATTTATACAAACACACATTTCATTTAAAGGGTTTTTCACAAGTATGTCTCATTATATGTTTCTTAAGATCACTATGTTGCGAGCATTTGTATGAACATATATTGCATTTAAAAGGTTTTTCACCAGTATGTGTCCTTTTATGTGTTATGAGATTACCAAGTTGCGAGCATCCATATGAACATACATTACATTTATAAGGTTTTTCACCAGTATGTGTCCTTTTATGTGTTATGAGATTACCAAGTTCCGAGCATCTGTATGAACATATATTGCATTTATAAGGTTTTTCACCAGTATGTGTCTTTTTATGTTTTTTAAGATTACTACGATCCGAGCATCCGTATGAACATATATTGCATTTATATGGTTTTTCACCAGTATGTATCATTTTATGTCTTTTGAGATGACTAGATGTCGAGCATCTATATGAACATATACTGCATTTATAAGGTTTTTCATCAGTATGTGACATGTTATGTTTCTTTAGACTACTAAGATGAGAGCATCTAAATAAACAAACATTACATTGATAAGGTTTTTCACCAGTATGTGTCATTTTATGCTTCCTTAGATTACCAAGTTGTGAGCATCTATATGAACATGCATTGCATTGATAAGGTTTTTCACCAGTATGTGTCATTTTATGTTTTTTGAGACTTCCCAGTTGCGAGAATCTATATAAACATACATTACATTTGTAAGGTTTTTCACCAGTATGTGTCACTTTATGTCTCTTAAGATCAGCAAGACGCGCGCATCTATATGAACATACACTGCATTTATAAGGTTTTTCACCAGTATGTGTCATTTTATGTGCTTTAAGATGACCAATTTGCGAGCATCTGTATGAACATACATTGCATTTATAAGGTTTTTCACATGTACTTGTATTTTTATTTGCTTTAATATTACTGTGTTGAGAAAATGCTATGATTTGATTTTGATCATTAATTACGTCTATATGAGCAATTTTGTGAGTTTTTAGAGCACTTCTGCTACCAAAAACTGCGCTACAAATGCAGCAAATTAAATTATGTGAGAAATGGATTACTCTTCTCAGAATAAGTCGAAGTTCCTTCAGCGTATCTTGTTCTAAGATTTCCTTTTTAATGTCTTTCTCATCTATCGTGACTTCTGAATACTGCAACATTCTATCCTGGATTCCACCATCTGAGGATTTTTGACTGTCGCCTGTATCGTGATGCTTTGTGAAAAATCCCTTGGTAGAAACCTAGAAAAAAAATCAATATTATCAATTGTTATGTGTTATAATATTCCATTTGTTATTTTTTTTTTTCACTTTGCTCTCAGCATCTGCGGACATTATTAAATAACGAAATGAGAGTTAAATGGCAATAGTGTCTTTGGAGAGTGTGCATAGGCCTGTGACACCTGTGTTCTTGGAGGTGAAATTTTGACGGCAAAACTGCCTTATAATCAATTCTGTCGCTAAATAAAATGACGTTAACCACCCATAACAAAACCAAAGTAAGAACCAAGGAGTAAGTCCCGCAATTCATACTGACCGGTTTAGCAACTACTCAGGATGGGCTGTGGATGCCAAGAGTCGACCTAAGCGGTAAGTATTATAGATGTAGTACATAGGATTAATTAAATAAATGTATAGGTATTACTCGTATGCATAACGAAATAATATGTATTTAAATGTTTAATTGTATTGTTAACATAAGATCACCGAGCAAATTTATTATGCCATTACTCAATGTACAGATTCGATTAAATTAATAATCATTATATAATTTCCATTATATTATAATCGAAATGACATATCAGAATACGTAGTTGTTATATAGAGTCGTGTAAAAAGAAGCATATTTTATTATTATGCGAATTAAAGTAAATTTACTAATAAGTTAAAACGTACATCCTTACAAGTCCAGTCGATGAGCTAAGGGATCTTTATGTATGTAAACTACTTCCCTTATTCAAGATGTAACTATTTGAGATGTAAAACTTTAATCCGCGCAGCGTCTGGTCAAACCTGATGGCCGCGAGTACATCCTTATTACGTGTGCGGTTCTCCAACTTTCTAATTAGCGGCTCTATATTATTAAGACATTATTAAGACTTTTATAAGTTAATAAAAATTAAATAAATAAATATATATAAATAAATTTGGACTTAAATAGTCAATAAAATTCTACGATATTGTTCCTATAATTATAACTATATATATTTTCTTTACAGTTTTTGTAAGAACTATATTATACAATATATAAATTATATGTGACCTTGGCCATGGAATAATAGTAGAGCCATTAACAATAAATATCGTTATACTGAACGTGAGTTTTATTCGTTAAAATAACTGTAGTGAAGCACCGTGTTTCCACTATTTACTCCAAGATCCTCACATAGATGACCCCCAGATCACATATCTGAGCTAGTCGAATCTGGGTGACTGTCACCTGCCTAGGTTAAAGGCGAAACAAAGGTCACGAAAAATATTCAAATCTCATCAAACAACCTCGATCAATAGTATAAACAATATTTTGATATATCATACTTCGAAATTCTACATGATTTAATAGAACATTCACTACACGATACTACTCCATATTAGAGAAAGTGTTGTGGGGTGTGGGAATGACTATTAGACAACGAAACTCAAAATAACTATATCCAGTGAAAACTTCTACGGTTGATTTTAATATTTCGTGAATTTGGAATATTATTATTAAATATCACTATAATTAATTTGTAAATTAAATGAATAACGTTTGGCTTGCCCACCCTTGCGGGACATTCCGCTTTCGCCTATTAATTATTGGTCGTTAATGAATGAATAGCTGTTTCAGGTTTTCCATACACTTTTGATTGTATAATCTAAAGTATATTAGGGTGAAGGGTGCGATCACTTATCCATACTAAAAATACACACTACATGCAAGGAGAAGTGGACAAAAAATATCTTACTTGAGAGATGATTTTTTAACCACTGCACATAACTACACTCGATAAAGATGAAAAAGACAATCGACATTTTGTATTTTATGGCAGGTGAAATATTATAACTAGGTACTACATTAAATCACCGATTTCGTGATATTTAAACTCGATTCGCATGAAATACCATTACCACTCTGTTTTCAAGATTCCACAATGGAAAAATAGTTTTATTTTTTGCTTAGATAGAACTTACGAAAGGGTTAATCGTCAAACCGACCTGCAATCCTACGCACACTTTTTGACAACCGTTTAAAAAAAGAAGTTTTTCTTGGTTATGTACATTTTCAAACACGCGCGTTAACACGATCTTACTCCCTACTTCAGTTTTAGTATATCAATTTATGGGTACGGCCATATGTTGTGGCTTAACCACTGGGGAATGCCAAAAGAAATGGCGTATTTCAAAAAAAACACTACCATATTCTTAGGTCAATAATTATTATAAAGCAACCATTATTCGTAGGATGTTTATCACACTTAAATGGTCAAGGACATAGCTTATAATAAAAACCCTTAGAATTATCTTAAAATGTGTTAATCTTGCCCATTGTTTGAATAATAAAATGCCTAATTCTTGTCAAAGTTGGGATCACAGAGACAATCAATATAATTTTTTATCGTAAATATTGGACTATAATAATATCGACATAAATTATACTAATGGTTTTGTAAATGCGTTTAAAAATTAATAAATGTAAAAAATCTTAACACCACTTCACATGGACGTACTGAAATATGACTATATTCTAAAACACTAGAGCGAAAGGTTTACAAGAATATTATTTTATGTAATAAAAACACTTTATGCAGTCATCAAATGTTTAACATAAATATAAGGGATAATAAGGCTTCAAAATTATATAAATAGATTATCTACAACGTTTAAGGAATGTCCAGGATCATGCTTTCCAAATGCAATAAAAGCTCCATTTTGACCTACGCTGAGTATGTCCCCTCGTAAGCGATGACGCTTATTTTGGGCTAAACGGGTCTGTTAATTAACAAAATTGGCGCATATGAGGTCCAATCCAGAAGAGACCCTACAGATTTATTTACATACAAATAATGCACTAGCTTGTGCGGGTTACAGTCTGGTGGAATCATCAACCATATTTATTAAAAAAGAGGCGGGAGCTCACGTTACGGTCAATTGAGATCATAATGCACTGACCCATGATCAATGATATTTATTGCTGTTGCAAATATGGATGGCATTGATCCGGACAGGATGTGGTGTCTACAGGATGAAACTACGTATCAGGATACGACCGCAACCACCGACTTATTGAATTAGGTTTATTTATGATATGAACCCGTCAATTTGCTTCTAAAGTCGTGCGATTTGACAAATATGGAATTTTTCCTGAGTGACTAGGTAACGCCGATAAGCCATACATAATTGACGCCTTGGAAACCAACATTGTTAGTGTTATTTGTAATCTACGGCCAGCAGTGCTCGAAAAAGTGGCGCAAAACCGAACGTACAGAATGCACTTAGTCAAGAACTCCGCGGTGGCCAGATACCACAAATCATTTTGAAATGTTAGACACTGTTGACTATCTAAAGATACACAATAGATACCTATGTCCAGTGACGTCTCTAGACAAAATGCCGCCCCTAGGCAGCGTCAAAATGCCGCCCCATTTTTTTATATCTAAGAAATGTGTTGTATCGATGCATTAATAACAAAATATATACCACTAACAAAATTAAATTTAGATATTAAAAGCGAATAAACATACTATTAGTTAGACACTTACCTAAATCACCAGAGTCTGAGATTCTATTTGTTGATATGTCTGACAAATTTGGTTTGCAGAGTACCATTTAGTAATAATACGCAGATGTATTATTTTCACACTATTTTTCTATGCTATTATTGTACAACATGTAAACAAAATCATTTTCCTTATCATTCATTTAATATGAACATACTTTTAATCACAAATACACTATTAATTAATTGTCTCAACACTCAACCGTTACAATAAACAAACTTTCCTGGCCTTTTTTGTAGCAAAGTCCGTAACTATGTCATCCAAATCTAATTTATATGCCATTTCTGCTTCAATAGACAATATTGCAAGTCCATTTAATCTTTCTTCGGTCATCCTAGATCGGAGATAATTTTTAATAATTTTCAGTTTTGAAAAACTCCTCTCTGCGCTAGCCACCGTTATTGGCATTGTCAATATTATCCTAATTGAAGTGACCGTATTTGGATAGATTTCTTTCAAATTATTATCATAAATAAATTTTAATACGTCATGTGGCGAAGACTTTTCAGTCACAAGTCTACACAGTAATTTTAACTCCTCACAAAGCTCCACTGCATCGACATCAGATGTGCCGTTTGCAGTGAGTTTAATTTCTAAATTTTGACAATCTTCCAATAAATTTTCAGGAGTCATGTTTCTTAAGAGGCTAATATTATACATAAATTTGAAAAATCTTCCATGATATTTTAATTCCTCAAATCGATCTTCAATTGAATTTATAGCTTTATCTACTACCTGATTGAAAAACTCGACTTCAAATTTTTTTCAGGGTTATGTAGAGGCGTTTCATCACAACTCTCATAATCGAAATGTTTCGGTACACTTCGTCTTCTGCAATCTGATACTTTGGGAAATTCTGCAGGTATTTTGAGGGCTTCTGCTAATTGGTGTGCGATTATTTTAATTTGTACTAAGCCATTTTTTCTATAATTACGCAAAAAATTTAAAACAGCTTCAATGGAATCAAGCGCGCTGGTTATATTAAATTCTATCATTTGCAACTGTTTACTGACTGGATTTATAGAACTCAAAATATCATACCAAACTATGAGACAATTTATAAATTTAAAGTTGCATATTATATTTTTTGATAATGCGATGGCATCATTTTTGGTCTGCAAACTATTTTCAGTGTGTGAATTGGCATGTTTCTCTTCAATATATAATAAGGCATCGTAAATTTCTACCAATTGGTATCTAATAGGCCTGATTGCTTCGATTCGGGACTCCCATCGCGTATCAGAAACTGCCTTTAATGTTAATGATGGTAAAAATTTTAAAAGTATATTCCATCTATCAGTAGATGCCGAGAAAAAAACATAAATCTTTTAGATTAACCCAAAAAATGATATCGCATCTAAGTTGCATTTTGTAGCATCATTTACCACTAAATTTAGCGTATGTGAGTTACAAGGTACATAAAATGCACGAGGATTTATGTCTCTAATATGCTTTTGGACACCATTCTTTTTTCCCCGCATATTCGCACCATTATCATAACTTTGACCTCTCATGTTATATATATTTATGTTTAAATTTTCTAGTTCTTCAACAATGCGTTTTGCTAATCCTGCTCCAGTTTTATCGTCAATTTCTATAAAACCTAAAAAATGCTCACGTACTTCCTCTGAGTGTTTTCGAACAAATCGTACTATAATCGACATATGTTCTATATGTCCTATGTCAGGTGTACAATCTAATATAAGAGAAAAATATTTTGCCTCATTTAACATATTAATAATTTCTAATTTGATTTTTTGCGACATTCTGGCAATTAATTCATTTTGAATTCTTGGTCCAAGATAATGAGTAGTGCGGGGCTTACAGCTTATGGTTTTCAAATGTTCCTTAATAACATTATCAAACAGTCCAAAACATTTAATTAATTTTAAGAAATTTCCATTGTGCAGTGTGTTGATTGTGGACTTAGGTCCGCGTAAAGCCATATTCTGCACCGCCATGACTCGCAAAACTGCACATAATCGAGTTAAAATTGACCGCCAACGTATGATTTCTTCTCTGAAAAGTTTTTGTTGACAACAATCAAATGTTTTATTTAGCTTTAATCTGATTAGAATATCTTGCCAGATTGAAAAGTTTTCGTGGTGCTTTTTTGACTTTTCGTGGGTTTGTATAGTTTGCGAAAAGTTTTTCCAATTATCATAGCCAACTGATGATCCCATTCCAGTCTCACATTTTTTTTTATTAAATATTATACAGCAAAATCAATGCGCAGAATCATTTTTTACAGAATACACTAACAAAGTTCTTTCATATGTTTCGCCATTTTTCAACGTACGTTCATAATATGCATTGGAAAACTTTCTATTGCACGTATTGATAGGATAATCAGCAAGTTTTTTCTGTATATGTCCTTTTTTAATATCATTATCCTTGTACTTTCATCAAGAAAACTTGGCCAAAAATGTGGATCATCAAAATTATTGTATTCTTCTTTGTCTAAATAATCAAAATTATCGTCGTCTGAATTATTATCGTTGGCATCGTAATTTACATTCTCTTCTAGCGTTGTAGCATCTGATTCTTGAATTATTGGTTCTTTAGTTTTAGACGATAGGTATTCTGCGCTGACTTACTGATTTTGCTTTTCACTCTTGATAAAATGATTGTTAAGTGTACCTGTATTATTTGTAGCATTTGCCTCCTTTCGTTCTCTTATCTTTTTATACGCTGCTCCTGAAAGTCGTTGTCTTGCACTCATGTTGATGATTTAAATAAACCACAAATCCACACTATTATCAGCAAAAGATATGTTTACAAAAAACAAATTAAAATAAGGTATTGTTATTCACAGCACAATAATTACTAACAAATAGTAGTAAACAGATGATATTATAATCTAGGTAGGTATCTACTAGTGTAAATTTTTATTACAATTAGCTGGTACTTAACGTAAATACCTATTATATGCACGAATACTAGATTATGTCAAATATCAATTTTACAATAGGTACATCCAGCAACTTTTAAATCTCGCGGGTGACGGCAAAAATGTTTGGATAAATTAAAAAATACGGATGTATATACCTATAAATCTCCACCATAATTTTTATTGTTTCGTTACCTACGTTGACATATTGGTATAAAATATTATTTCGTTTCAATAACTTCTTGGCTCATTGGCGCCATATAATTGGCTTTTGCGCAGCCACTGTTATGAAAGGAACTCTTTAATCCGAGTAAATGACATTATATTATGCATAATGTGTCTAGGTGGCAAAAGACTCGTAAAAATATTTTTTATTGGCATTTGTATAACGAACCCGAGCAGTTAAAAATAATAGAAAAAATCACTGGCTGAGAGTGGTGACATCATACTAAAATCGTCGCGAATACCTACTCACTACTGGGTAATAAATAATATAATTAAAAAACATCCGGAGCCGTGAAGTACTACAAATATTCGGTGCTCCGGCGCCGTTCCTGCTCCGGGTAAAACCCCATTACTGCTCTGCTCTGCTGCTGCTCCGAGCTCCGCTCCAACGCTCTGGTTATAATGTAACTAAGATTAGGTACCTAGCTATTTCTATATAATACCAAATGATCCTCCTCGGTTTGCCGCCCTTCGAGTATCTGCCGCCCCCAAGCGACGCTCAATCTGCCTACCCCCACGGGACGTTACTGCCTATGTCCATTGATTTTAAAACTTAAATACGCTACCTGTAGATATAATTAATAGCGAGGATATTATATTTCATGTAATTAAGGATTACTAAGTCTCTGATCAGCAATCATCTTAGCGTGAATCAATTTTTGACTTTTTAGGACACTTCCGCATCCAAAATTGTGCAAATGCTGAAAATTAAATGCGTGAGAAATATATTACCCTTGTCAGAATAAGTCGAAGTTCCTTCGAAGTATTTGCTTTAAAGATTTCTTCTTTAATATTTTGTTCGTCTATCGTCATTTCTGAATACTGCATCACTTGATCTTTGATTACAACAGGCGAGGATTGTTGCCTCCTATCTGTTTCGTGATGCCTTGTGAAAAATTCCTTAGTAGAAACCTAGAAAGCCAAAATTATAGTTATTATAAATTCTAAATTGTGTTTTCTACCGTTCCGTTTGAGTTATTTTTTTTCAACGTTTATGATTTTCAGAATCTTCCGACATCAACTCATTTAGAGCTGACACTGCGGCTGTCGCGTTTGCATTAGTTGACCATTAGATATAATTAACATGATATTTAAATGTGATAATTAATTGGTAATTTAGTAGGCCAGCAATGAATCGATGTTAAGGCTATACCTCAGTTGAGACATGGTCTAAAAAGATCGTGGCTAGGCGATGCGCGGATTGCGGGTCGCGGGTGCAAATGACGCTTGCCGAACGAAATATATTTTGTCATATAAATCTAAGATGCATCCATTTAATGTTCTGTTTATTGTTATATTAGTAACAATAATAACATATTCATTGACATGTTTTCTTTTTCAAGTAAATAGGTAACGTTTTTAGTCATCTTTAACGATTTAAGAATTAATACCACCGTCGCCATAACGAAACAAATTGACGTATTCACACCTCGACGTTCACTCTCCGAATGCCATCGAGTCCAAATTTTCGTCTCGCCTATAGTTGAAAATTATTTGCCGTTTCACTGATGTATCGTCTTAAGTAAAGAAATGAGAGTAAAAATGACGACAAAAAATGATACTAGTACTTACCTACTGACACGGCCCCAAAATGTAGGCCATCAGCCGGCATTTTTCCTTAATAAATTAGTGACGTCACAACTTTTCGATCCGACCGTGAATGTCGATTTTACTTGAAAATACGTGCCCTATCTCTAAACAAAGCTGTATTAATTGTGTATTGAGTCCCATAGTACAATCTGAGTGACTTATAGCCCCTCAGAATGAATTACGGATGAATTTTCTTTCAAGGGGACCAAATGGTCTTATAAGGTGGAATGTAAGTAATGGAAATGTATAGGATTAAGGTTAAAAATAGATAATAAATTGTAAACGACTTGTGGGATATCATTTGCTAAACATTGTAAATAAATGTCCATTTCTATTTAATCTGATTTTGAATTATATAAAAATAAATTTTATTGTTCGAATACCTTAAATAAATAAATTATGATATCAAATATTGTCGTAATTAAAATCTAATGATTACGTTTTGTAAGTACTGATTACACACACTCAATTTAAATAATAAATTAATATTTTGAGTTGTAATAAAAAGGGTACCAATTTAAGTACCTACTTTTGTAAAAGTTAAATGAAGGAATTTCGAAAATAGAAATTCTGATAATGTAAGTCTAAGGACTCGGTTGCTCTCCTAATTTACAAATAAAAATTATTCTTTAGATCTGTCAATTAAGCCTGACAGATCAATATTAAATTACCCGAAATAGGTAATTTTCAAACTCAATAAATGAAGACTTGTCATAGAAATTTAGATTGAAACTAATGTTATACCTTTAAGTTGAAGTGTTCTATAAATATAATTGAATAAATTTTAATCGCAACCCTTTCCGGCTATCCGTAATTAGCCCGCAAAAGTTCTGCATAAAAGAAACGGACAAGTTTGATTTCTACCATTCTCTTTGCGAATACGTAGCCGTTCGGTAGTTTTAATGACTCACGCCGCTACTACGCATTATTTTTAGCGAAAATATTTTCATTTTTCCTTTCTGTTAGCTCGATAAACGGACTAACAGATATTTGGTCAATTTGTGTCGAAAGCACTATAAGGACTTTCACGATTGTTATCAAACTTGTACCGTCTATAGGTATTAACTAATTATATATTTTTACTCTATTGAATGATTATAATTTTCCGGAAAAGCTGGGTAATAAACGGCTTTTCTATGATTGGTCCAAAACTTTGGCCATTAGCGCTGTGGAGGAGGTAGAACGATCTCCCATTGGTCCATATTTCGAATGACGTCAAAATCTCGGGTTTTTCCCGCTGTGGGCCTATATAACGTCCTGCATTTCATGTACCTTCAGTCGTCGATTTTTCAGTATTCCCGGAAGGTTGCGCCCGGAGGCGATACGAATTCGCTTAGTTTTTAGATATTTCTCCGATATTCATTCGGGAGATATTTCGGTCGCGTCGTAGTCTGACGTCACGGCGGATGACGTGTGTGATTCGAGTTGTCAATCGATAACGTAAATAATACTGCGTCGTATCATCGTTAGCGAGGTTATTTCCGCGATATATTTTTTTTTTTTTTTGAAAGAGCATAGTTCCTTAAAGTTTACGGTCGGCGACTCATAGTTATAAGTGTGTGATCGTACATAAATTAAATATAAAATAATTATAATTAATTAACTTTATTTAATAATTAATTTAAATAAGATTTATAAAATAATTATGCAATTATTTGAAATTAAACTTAAGTGTATAATTGTCGATTATAATTAATTAAAAAGAAATTAAATTTATTTATCGAGAACAATTTAATAAATAATTTGAACTGAATTACCAAAAGGAGTTTTTTTTTTTTTTTTTATTTTTTTTTGAAAAATAATCAACGAAACATTTTATGAAAAACATCTGATACTAAGGAAAGTGACAGATAGTCAGCTGTCTTTGACGTTTACGTAAATATTTACGAAAATAAGTTCGATTTGAAAGACAATCAGATAATTAATAATCTAGGCACTAACCTATCGCTAGGTAGTGGTCCTAAATAATATAAAGTTAAATAATATTGATTAAGTGTATTCCAAAAGTGTCAATCAAGAACTTTAGTTGATCACCCTCTCCCCGAATAGTATCGAGCTAGCCAAACAAAGGTTCTTAATCGGTCCGAGGGCAGGACCGGTTGAAGATAAAGTACCTTTGAGACTATTCCAGGACCGGGGTGAACGTCACTACCCTACTCCTACCAAGGTATTACATACGAATTCAATATTGTTACAGAATAATCCGTAAAAAGTTAAAACAAAATATGGAACTCAACATGTAACATCCAAAAGGAAATACATAAAACAGAATAATATGATACAATTATTGTGGTACAAGTCTTAGTACAATATGTGTAATTTATTTTGTACAAAATTAATATACTTTCTAATGCAAATTCAAAGATATAGATCAGTAAAATATGTTCACTCTGCAACTGTGCTATGTTTATTCCTGATATTTCTGGATAAAATAACTAACGATCACCTAAATAACGAAACGATGGCCGAGCAGCTTACGCGTCGGGATGCGTGCGATAAACCTCCCTTTGCTGGAAGCAACTTTTTTTATAAATGCTAAACGCTAAAAAAAAAATCTGCCGAGTGCGTGAATTCGGCAGTAATTTTTCTGCCTGGTTCATGGATTGGACAAATTAGTGAGTAGCGCTACGGTGGTGTTTTTTGCAACTAAACTAAATGTGTCAAATGCTCATGCATTGGTCAAAATTTACGTATATTATCTATGTTCAAAATAGATGGTCGCGCTCCGGTGGTGTTTTTTACAACTAATCAAACTAACCAAATATGTCAAATGTCATTGATTATAATATAAAAATATACCAATCAATAACTACAATGACGTTTACATCCATTTACTATGCACAAAAAAAATCTAGAACTATAATATGATAACGGAAGAATTTTATTTAAAGGTATTTTCGTGATTTGATTCGTGCTTGGTTATCAATCGTGCAATGGTCGATTGTATGTTTGTGATAGTTTGTCGACACTTGTTAGCTAACCTCAAAATGGACATTCAGTTGAATTCAGAAATACAAGACCTAACCTAAACTAAACTAACCTAACCTAATAAAAATAGGTAATATTATACTATGTCCAATTAGAACTAATAAAACCATCCGTATTAAATTTACTTTTTCTAATGTCATGTTGACAGTTTAAGAATTCCATACCCTGGCGAATTCACGTAGTCGGCAGATAATTTACCTAATTCATGAATAAGGCAACAGGCTTGAGTATTATATGAACTAGCCAAAATTTTGCCCATTTCATGTAATAGTCAATTTCGCACATTCGGCGAAACATAAACAATAGAACAAATTAACGTTAATTTTTCTACATATCTTACCTTGCATGACTTAAAAGGCATTTGCGGGAGATTAATGTAACGTACAGTGAATCGCAATTTTAGATACCTATTCTCATTAAAAATTGCTTTACATTCGAATGATTATGATGTATAAATTATCATAATTAAATACTCATGATTTAACGAAAGATGTACAAACCTACACATATATTGTATTAACATATTATTAGTGTTAGCTAAAACCAACAAATGAAAAATTTGCAGAGAATTAATAACGGTGAAATGAGTTTCAAGGATGCATTGCAAATTCCAACTTTCTATAAGACAGTAAACATTATATTATCTACTTACAATTGGCCTGTAATCTGAATAGGAACAACCTGGTTGAGGGTATTCATAATCATATATTCGGTGTGAAACATCTTCAATAATCTCGCGCTTGACGACGGCTTGTTGATCATCTGTCTCAGATTTTATATTAGAGAGGTCAGCCATTAGGCACTGAAAGAAGCAATTATTATATTTTGTAAACACGGTAAAACCAGTTTCAGTTCACGTAACACCCATATAACAATGTATAATAATTATATTGAACATGAATTAGTCGATAACCTAACCTAGCCTATAATATCACACATGTATCGTGGTTGTCAAATTGTATAAACATGTAATTTTTTGAAACAAAGTTTAATATCATCGCAAGTTCCTTCACCGTTTGTAAAAAAGCAATATTTTAATATATTACACGTATCGCTGTTATCGCCAATCTAAAGTGTTTGTAAAATATATCATTATCCACAAACTAACCTTGAAATTGCAACTTGAAACGTCCGCATTCTTTTGCGTTGCATGAAAGCGAGGGTCCGGGTTGTTTGGATGGCAAGTCAGCGCGTCAAACAAAGGCTTGCCTTCTATATCGTAGTGTTCTCCATCACATTCTTGCTTTACATCCATCTTAAGGGTATATATTCCAAAAGCAACGTGTTACGTGACAGACAGGATCCTTTCAAGGTAAAGTTAGAATAGTGTTGCCGCAATACTGAAAAGTATTTTCGTGAGAACTACGACTACCTAAAATAAAAATACATACTTGACACGGAGACACACTTTAATAATATGTATGTTTTTTTGTCTAAACAAAACAATGATACGAATATGATCATCAGCATTTCCTTAATCATAACGAGAACAGTGCATCTCGGTATAAAATAACAAATAAATCAAATTGGGTTTTTTTCTCCTATAATGTCAACACTGACGATAACTGTTTCGTGACGGCTCCACCAGCGTTGCCATGTCTACTGAAATTTCAGTAGATCTACTGATATTTTTTGATATTTTTGGCTATATACTGAATCTACTGATATTTTCTGAAATCTACTGATATTTCTTCATTTCACAACATTCCCACCAGCCGGTTTAGGAATCTGCGGCCCGCGGCGAAATTTTTTCTCCTAAAAAAACGAGCCGACCATGAAAAATAGGCAACCTGCGGCCCGCGGCGAAATATTCTTCCTAAAAAAAAACAAGCCGACCACGAAAAATTGGGAACCTGCGGCCCGCGGCGAAATATTTCTATGAAAAATTGGAAACCTGCGGCCCGCGGCGAAATATTTTGCTTAAAGTAGAAATCTACTGATAATTTGTCGAATCTACTGAATTTTTTTTACACATTCTACTGAAATTTCAAATTTTGACTTGGCAACACTGGGCTCCACTCTCTCCTAGTCTCCAGCGACAGGACATACGTTTTAGTTACGATAAAAGTTCTACGTTTAGTCGGTGTTCTTGACATTAGCATATGTACCATAATACCTACAAAATTTAATGGGTACATTCTTGTTTATCAGATAATAGCTACACGGAATATTATTAACTGCATTTAGGCAACACTTATATAATACTACAACAGAACAGAGTGTTGTCAAGTTGTCTCTAGCACATTGCATACGATTGTTGATACGCAAACATGGAAGTCAAGCGAGAATGTGATGGACACCAATCTGACACCGAAGACAAGTTTGATGTAACGACTAGCCATCAAAACAGCCCTGACACGCGCACTTATATAAAGCAGGAGAACACAGACGATTTCAGTTGCGATTTTGAGGTTAGTTTTTATTTATTAAGTCCTTTCCTGCGATGTTTATACTTATTTTAGCAGAATACCTAGGTACGTTAGGTTTGTATTTTGTACAAATCGTTTAAGAACGTACTAATGTCAAACTTTCTATTAAAAACAGCTACCTACCTCAATTATATAATTAAGCATTGTCATAAAATAGGTACGCGAGATCAAAATTGTTTTTTTTATATGATTACAAAAATGCATAACGTTTCTTTCAGAATCCAGCAACGCGTCTCAATAAAATTAAACCCGAGATTGACCTCCAGCTGATTGACGTTAAATGCGAGTTCGTTGCAGTCGCAAAACACCCATTCCATGATGAAGATCCAACACCTGGATGTTCGCATTCAGATAACGGACCAGTACAGCAGGTAATTGTATAGTACCTATGCGATATTTTCTTCCATTGGCTATGTATCCTATCACAGCTTTGTGACTAAATTTCAAAAGGTAAGTACATATTATCCTCGTCTCGGTTATACGCGCTTCGTACAACTATCTTACTAACCTATTTATCTGGTATAGTGTGAGTGGGTGCATTGACCTGATGATGACCGATCGACCTATTCTTTCAGAAAGTACTTTTGTCATAACCTAACATTACAGTTTGTACCAGAATAATGCTGCGATGACATAATGCTCACGCCACATGCTGGCATTGCGAGAAAGTAAGTCTGTGGTTTCGTCATTCCGCAGAATATTTTGAATGCTCCTATTTCAATGAATTTTAACAGTGCCCTACTTGTGCGTACTTAAAAATTACTTTCGATATTTCAATCATACATAATATTGTGAACAGTATCAGCGCCATTTTACGACACAAAGCCTGAGCATAATATCTTTATGTACAAGCATCTCTCAAACGAGTGATCCCACTGTTCAGCTGTCAAAATTAGATCCCCGATTGTCTTCAAAACAACATAATTATAAGGTCTTTCTCGTTTCGTATTGAATTATCAATATAAAAATCGCAAATCAAATTTATAACCTATCAGTGTTTTTGTTATAAATATACATTCCTGTTATTCGTCAGTTATCAAAGTCAAACTATATCTTCATGCAAAAAACGGTGGTTTCATCGATTTCCAAAAAATGTCTTATGTAGAATTAAGCTATACATAACGTTTGTGGAAGATGTGTTAATGTTAGTGTAGTAATTATGATGTACCCCATCTATCAAAATCAAACCAATCCTTAGACTATAGATACATCTAGACGCCACCCGTTGCATTGCTAAATGAAGCCGCGTGCCTTGCGTTTGGTTTGTGAGCGAGCGAACGCATTCGTCTACAAATGTTCGAGACCATAGACCATTTCGCTAGTGCTCGCCCAAAGTGCTCGCACTAGACGCTCAGAATTAAAATATAATTTTCTATTTTTTTTACGTTATATAGTATTTTTAAGCGGTCAAAATGCAACCATTAGATAAAGATATCCATAATTTAAGTTATTTTAAAGAAACACTAGGTCACTGATATTAAAATATATAATAAAATACAAATAAATTATCACGAACATGTATCAACTTACTTATGAAACGTAATACCATCTTCTTGCTTATCAGTACGGCTACCATATTTTAAGACAACACACAGAACTATCTTTTCTACTTAATTAACCAAAAATATTTACTACTGACTTTATGTTTAACACAAAAAATATCAATTTTAGCAACACGAGCTCGCAAGTTATCGACGCTATGTGAAGCGTTTCGCCCCGATTTGATGGCGATACTATTGGAAACTGGCTTGTAGCTAGTAGACCTTTTATCTTACTCTAGCGCGTGTCGCAGACATTGAAAGGGTGCCGAATACTTTCTCACTCGCACTCATGCATCGTTTTTGTTCAGGCCTTGAACCAATCCCATTTTCAAGACAGCTGCAAACTAGCAGACAATAGATTAGGGATGGGCATACATGAGGTCAACGAGAACCATATTCTGGATTTTCATAATTAAATAAAGTACCACACCATAGTCACGTTCTCACATATATCGAGTAGGTTTATAGAAAGTGTTAAATGATATTACAATAATTAATTTGTACACGATGGAATTAAAGATCTGAAAAAACACGGTTTCGGATAGAAAACGCGTTTTCTAAAATGATATAAGTATCTATTAATAATTATGATTATGTCAAGCTTTTTAAGATTGTGCTTGATTTAAATTTAAGTATGTTCGGGACTCCGAAAATCGAAGTAAAAACAAAGATTATGTACCAATTTACAACAACAAGTACCACGGTTTTAATCGATCGATCACTCCGCGCAACGCCGACTCAAGTACAAGCCTAAGCATTCGGAAACTACCGACAACGAGCGGTCTTACCTCTCCTGGGCCTATATATGCAGTCGTCTAGAAACACGGTGAAAGATAGATTATCTCTTGTAATATTTAAACATTTTTTAATAGATTTCTTAAAAACTACTTTTTTATTTTTTCCGTATAAAAAACTGCTCGGCACGTCAGACAGTCGAAAGATTATATTTGGAAATTTTTGGCACGCGTGCCTACGTAAAAAGGTTCGCTAACACCGTGTCTAGGTATAATATTTCTAACTGGATCTCTTTCTTATAAGGAACTGTTATTAAAAAATCTCATAATTCATTAATACTTTTAAATGTTTTTTTATAGATTATCGCTAGAAGCACTGTACCGGCCAATGTTGCGAGCCAAAAATCGACCTGGAACGTGACTGAAGCACAAGCGTCTAGTGACGGCCTACATATTGAGGAACACGACATTAAGAAAGAACTCAAAGAATATATTGAATGGTATAAAGATGTCGCCTGTCGCAATAGTAAACATGATATTTTTCAATCGAATATGGTAAACACAGAATTATTAGTGGCTGTTATACAACTGGAAAAAAAATCGTTTCATAAAGAAAATTTTGTGTGCAGTATCTGTTTTGATTTTTTTTCATCGTTCGACCTAATGTTGCTTCACAAAGCGATACACAAAACCACAATTGCGAAAACGACCGATTCCGTTGCATGGCTGGTTAAAAGTGACGATGGTCCTTTTTCAAGATTTAGTCCTGGTCACGTCATGAAGTCACTCAAAATGACTCATTCTGACGTAAAGGAATTTGAATGTGACAAATACAATTATTCATGCAGACAGTCAGGTAAAATGAAAAGACACGAAATGAGTCATTCGGGTGAAAAGCCATTTAAATGTGATATATGCAAATATTCATGCAAACGATCAGATGTCATGAAAACACACAAAATGAGACATTCTGGTGAAAAGCCATTTACCTGTGATAAATGCAATTACTCATGCACGACGTCTGGTACCATGAAAATACATAAAATGACTCATTCTGGTGAAAAGCCATTTAACTGTAATAAATGCAATTACTCATGCATACAATTAGGTAACATGAAAACACATAAAATGACTCATTCTAGTGAAAAGCCATTTAAATGTGATATCTGTAATTACTCATGCAGACATTCAGGTAACATCAAAACACATAAAATAACTCATTCTGGGGAAAAGTCACTTAAATGTGAGAAGTGCAATTACTCATGCAGACAATCAAATCACATGACATCACACAAAATGACTAATTGTGGTGAAAAACCATTTAAATGTGATATATGTAATTACTCATGCAGACATTCAGGTAACATGAAAACTCACAAAATGAGTCATTCTTGTGAAAAGCCATTTAAATGTGATATGTGTAATTTCTCATGTAGACATTCAGGTAATCTGAAAACACACAAAATGACTCATTCTGGTGAAAAACCATTTAAATGTGATATATGCAATTTCTCATTTATTCATTCAGTTAACCTGAAAAGACACAAAATGACACATTCTGGTGAAAAACCATTTAAATGTGACATATGCAATTACTCATGCAGACAGTCAGGTCAAATGAAAAGACACAAAATGAGTCATTCTGGTGAAAAGCCATTTAAATGTGATAAATGCAATTATTCATGCAGCCTATCAAGTGACATGAAAACTCACAAAATGAGTCACTCTGGTGAAAAGCCATTTAAATGTGATAAATTCTATTATTCAAGCAGACATCAGAGTCACATAAAAACACACAAAATGACCCATTCTGGTGAAAAACCATTTAAGTGTGACAATTGCAATTACTCATGCACTACGTCTCGTGTTATGAAAATGCACAAAATGACTCATTTTGGTGAAAAACCATTTAAATGTGATAAATGCAATTACTCATGCACACATTCAGGTAACATGAAAACACACAAAATAAGTCATTCATGTGAGAAACCATTTAAATGTGATAAGTGCAGTTACTCGTGCAAACATTCTGGTAGCATGAAAAGACACGAAATGAGGCATTCCGGTGAAAAGCCATTTAAATGTGACATATGCAATTACTCATGCAGACATTCAGGTAACATGAAAACACACAAAATTAGTCATTCTGGTGAGAAGCCATTTAACTGTGATAAGTGCAATTACTCATGCAGACAATCAAATAACTTGTTAACACACAAAATGACTAATTGTGGTGAAAAACCATTTAAATGTGATATATGCAATTACTCATGCAGATATTTAAGTAACATGAAAAGACACAAAATGTCTCATTCTGGTGAAAAGCCATTTAAATGTGACATATGCAATTACTCATGCAGACATTCAGGTAACATGAAAACACACAAAATAACTCATTCTGGTGAAAAGCCATTAAATGTGATAAATGCGAATACTCATGCAAACAATCAGGTAACATGAAAAAACACAAAATGACCCATTCTGGTGAAAAACCATTTAAATGTGATATATGCAATTACTTATGCACGACGTCTAGTAGCATGAAAAGACACAAAATTACTCATACTGGTGAAGTCATAATGTGATAAATGTAATGACATAAATTGAAGTGTATCGAACTCCACTACCGTAAGCTAGTTATTTTTTTTAACCCATATCCGATCCTAATAGGAACACATGGGCCTCCAACAGATTTTGTTTTTATGTGAAACGGATGTCAGCCTTTTGCTCAACGTATTAAGTCCATACTCTGACCCTACACAAATCGAAAAACAATATGTGTACATGCCAGACCCAAGATTTCAACCTAGACCTACGACGCTATAAGCCGACGCAAATAGTTTTGTTTGGGCGATCCGACAATATTGTGCACACTTTTTCATTCTATTTATTTGTTTTCGTTGAATTAGATATCACACATGTTGGAATTTTTTTTTTTAATTTGATGCCCTGCCCAAACCAAACTATAATCGATAAAAATATTATTCTACCTATAAAATATCTTATTCTATGTATGTATAAATGGCATAATTTTAGATATTTTATAGATAGATGAGTATTTTTTGGCAAAGTTTATTCTGTTATGGTTTGGTTTCACAAGGATTAAGGCAATAGACATTTTTTTTGATAATTTACAATTTTAACTGTATTACTTAATAAATATGTATCTGTAAACATTGAAAAATATTTTTTTTTATATTTTAAGTCTAAAGTAAACTTACAATTGTACAAAAATGTGAATTTGTCAAAGGACCCCGTCTAATTATTAGGTTGGTAATATTAAGGTATTATTAAAATTTAGTTTATTAAGTTTTCTATGTTGTACTTAAGAGATTTTTGGCAAAAGCATATTTTTAATTCTTTTTATATTTAAAAAAAAAAACCAACGATTTAAATGTGTGCAAGCTTCGTACTTTTGCGCTAGGTGCCTTTGCACATCTATTCTGTACACAAGATTGCTATCGAGGGTAGTTTTTCATTTGTAACAATTACAATAAGTTAGCCGTCTAAACAGTCAAAACTGGCTATTCCGCGACAAAATTTAACATAGAGAGGTGCTCTTAAAACATAGCACGTATTGTGACAATTACCCTAACTTCTTGTAATTGTTACAATAAGTGCTAATACTTCGATACAAAAAAATGAAATACTACCCTCGATATTTGCGAAAGCGGCCGATATCAGTCTTGTGAATAGAATAGATGCACTTCTAGGTAAAGACCTATCCTCAATTGAATCGTTATACGTGTGACGTCACTAAATACAAAAAAAAAAATATATACAACTGTCATCGTATTTTCGTTTATGCCTGTAAATTGTTGTTATTTAATGTTCTATGCATGATTCTCTTAGTTGTTAAGAGTTTGCCTTGTTATGGTTTTAATAGTTATGTCCAAAGATATTGGAATCGGTTATGTCTAAATAAGATGTCATTCGACGGAAGTTTTTATTTTTAATGAATGAACCCAACATTTTTAGCCGTTTGACAAGTGGAAGATACCTGCTGAGTATGTCGATAGCTTGGTTAAAAACTGTATTTAGTGACAATATGTATTATTATGATTATAAATCGGAAACTTATTTGGTTTTAATCGTTTTTATTCACACAACAATTGATAATAAATAACACCTGTTCGCACAAGAAAACTACATTAATATGAGATTCATCATTGTAACCCATATAGTTATTGCCATCTCCCTTCAGAGCGAAGAAGATGCATTCTCTATCTTCGCTCGGTATGCTGGTTGCTGGTCATCGTCTGTTATTTGGACTTGGGAGTGAACAAACAAATACCTCGGAATGGTCTAAAACGGCGATTTTTTATTTGACCTATACTTTTACTACCTATTTATTACATTTTAATACTTTTTTCGGAACGCGAGATGTATATGTTTACAATTGCGATCTCTGGAAGCCTAAACTTTTTCGCTTTCGATCTCGCTATTAGCGAGAAGCGCTACAAGCGATCTCCCATCACAAATGCAGCGTTGCATTTTTTTGCGTTCTGACAAACTAGGTACGTTGCCAGATATTTTTTTCTCGTTATCGTCCATTATTATGAGTCAGCTCGGAAATGGTTCCGGTCTCTCCTGGTCTTCAGAGGAGTGTGATATTATATCTTCTTTTAAAATCGGAGACTTGTTTAATAAATTATTGACGTAGAAGTATCTTTCCAGCAGGTCTATTCTTAACGGTTATCACTTTAGTACGTTTCCAATATTTTCATTGTCCAAATTAATACGGAAGGCATGCCATGCATCAAACAGTAAAGTTAACGGCGGCTATCTCCAATTCGTAATACAGCGATAATTTAGGTTGGTAGACATGTCGGTCACATTCGGATATGTTCATGCTTCTTGTGAAGAGCGAAAACTGTTGAAGCTGTTAGAGCTGTTGTAGCTTAACCACTGGGGAATGACAAAATAAATGGCGTATTTCAAAAAAACACTACCTTATTCTTAGGTCAATAATTATTATAAAGCAATCATTATTCATAAGATATTTATCACACTTGAATGGTCAAAGACATAGCTTATAATAACTATCTTTAGAATCATCTTCAAATGTGTTAATCTTGCCGATTTTTTGAATAATAAAATGCCTAATTCTTGTCAAATTTGGGATCACAGATTATCAATATAATTTTTTATCGTGAATATTTTACAAAAATTATCTCGTAATAAATTATACCAATGGTTTTATAAATGCGTTTAAAAATTAATAAATGTAAAAAATCTTAACACCACTGCACAGTTATGTACCGAAATATGACTATATTCTAAAACATTAGAGCGAGAGGTTTAAAAGAATACTATTTTATGTAACAAAAATACTTTATGCAGTCATCAAATGTTTAAAATAACTATAGAGGATAATAAGGCTTCAAAATTATACAAATAGATTATCTACAACGTTTAAGGAGTATCCAGTGTTGAAAATACAATAAAAACTCAATTTTGACCTTCGACGAGCATGTCCCCCCTTAACATAATATATATTTTTAATGTTTGACACTTACTAATCAAAAATGTTACATAGGTTCATATTGATACAGACATTGGCATCATATATTTTCAGAGGGTTGCAAAAATATTTCCTAATAAGAATTTTCCGTTCCATGAAATAATATGAATTCAATATTAGGTATGTTCTTACAGGTAGATATACTAATATAAAGAAACGATTAAATCATTATAATATATATTTTTAAATTTTAATCCTTAACAATATCTTCTACGTCTACATTGCCCTCAAGTTCATTGCCATCAAAGCCATCTAATTTTTAACAACTTTAACTTATTACCTTCTTTATCTTAGTTGCGATGAATTTGTGAATTTTTAAAAAGTTTGAAAAAGCAAAAAAAGTATTTTGGGACATTTTTATTACATCAAACGGCTTTCGATCTCTGGCCACTCTTACAAATTGGAATCAATTCCGGAGTACCATATTTTTTAAGTTCTTGTCGTGAACCTTTTTTTTACTATCTCTATTCCTGAATGGTCACTATCACATTCGAGTCTAGTATGATAGTATAGAAGAAATTTTTGGTCATTCAGCTTCTTCACCGAAGTATTTTTTATAATGCACAAGTAAACATACATGCCACAATAATATTTCTGTTCTGTCCATCTGCAGCTTCTGAGTATGTGACAACGTGTTTGATTTCAGGTGAAAGATTCATGATTTTCTTAAATACACATGATGCGATGTCTTTAGAACCTTTCCACCGGTTGACTCGTGCCACATTATAACCTTCGGAGAATTCTTAAGAACATTCTCTAATAGTTAAATTGTACACAAACAATAATCTTTTATAGTAGGTACCTGCACAATAATTGTGGATAATAGCAGACATGGTAGAACCTGTTATAAACAACTATAACTAGTTGGTTTGATCTTTCCTTAGCTGTAGTTTTATCTCCTGGTTTACTGTAATAACATTTGTGTGCATCAATGAAATGTTCATTGTGTTGTTTGGAGATTTCTTTCCTTGCCTCTTTGATAGATATAATATATAATGTTTACATGTAATATATTCATCGCCTTATGTATCTAATAAGGTTTATTGAATTTGAAACCCGTTTTGTTAAATACCTACATCATAATATCGTCTTTGTTCTGGCAGAACACACTAACTGAAGAATACTAGTTTTGAGTAATTTGACTTTGAAGTTGTTAAAATGTTTGAAATGGTCTATCATGTGAGTTTTTCGTAAAAAGGATGACTTTACAACAATAACTGTTTATTTATTAAGAAGGTTTCCAGACGGTAAAGTTTGAAATAAGGAACATTTTGGTACCTATAACTAACTCAATAGGTACCTATGTCATTTTTTCGAATTAGTGTCTTCTGCCATAACAGTGACGATATGCAGTTCTCACACTTCTATTTTCCAACTGCATTGCTTTATATTCATCATTACATAATTTTTATATTTAAATGACTTGGTAAGCATATTTAAATAGGAACATCTTCACAGGAGTAATGGCCCTCGTGTTTTGGAGGCTTTCTAATAAATGCCTCGATCTAGACTCGTTCATCAACCATTTTGTTTTTTTTGTGGATGTCTTCCTCTTAAATATGTTGTCCATGAAAGCCAGCTGGCGATGAATTTGTCAGAACGGCTTATTATTGTACCTAGTATCTTTTAATTCAGCACCACTAACTGACGTTTGAGGATCAGATTCGACGGATATTGCTGCACAATTAATTCTTACATGAATTCCGGGTCATTATTTGCACCTGTTGGTATATATAGAGAGAGATATTTTTAAAACTACGTTACCTATGAGAGTATTCCTCTAGTAGATTTATTAGGGGTTTCTTTATCCTGCTGGTTCTTTGTTCTTCGTTAGTTCCAACCATCTTGTCATCTTAGTCACCTTAAAATACCTACCATGATGTTAGCAAACAAAATATCGGATGGCAAAATCACAGTATTGGCAGATATTATGTTTTGTCATTTATTATACATTTCACTCAAACTTTGGAAACGAAAGATGGCAGAATGAGATATTTTGGTGTATAAGCTTCTGTCAACTTTCAACAATCAACATTTTTGGGATATAACAAAATGCCAACGCTCATAACTCCAATACTAGTGGGTCTACGATAGGTATATTGGGTTTTGCCATCTTATAGATCTCAACGAGAGGAGTCTAAATATAGTGTTAGGTAACTCAATTTCGTCAAAAAGTCTAGTTTTTTGGTTTCGTCATCTGAAAACTGACATAATAATTTATGTAATAGGTATGGATATTATCCCCCTAGAATCCCAAAAAAAAAATAGTTATTGCAAATTACATTAATATACTTACCTCCAATAATAGACTGAGCTAGCCCTACTTATATAGCTTATTGGGGGGGGGGTGTTAATACCTTGTTTTGGATGACAGTAAGTTAGGTATAGGGTAAAAATAAGTAATATTAAATGGAAACCAAACCTAACCTAACCTAACAAATAATGCAGTATAATCGGCTATTTTCAAAATGTCATTGCTTTGGCTTCCTGCAAACCGACAAGAACCAACTAATGTTTTAGAATAATATGGATGTAACAGTGAAAGAATATTGTATTTTCCCCATAACGATACCGTCGAATCTCTTTTTATTTTCCCCAGAGAGCATAGACAATTATTTTTTTAAACGAAGTCCTGTTGTCTATGGTAGAAACCATAGTATATTTGCCAGTGAAACACGTAAGGTTCAAATAGACTATATATGACGATGGGGCACATATATGCTAATGCCGGCGCTCCATTGGCACGCAAGTCAGACGATTTACAGTCTTCGGACTTTTTTTTCGCGTGGAGCACCCCAGGTCTGCGGACTTTTTAATCCGCAGACCAGGCTCGTTGGATTTCAAACATGTTTGATATTTTACTCGCCGAGCCGCTGAAATTCGTACGTTCACCACGCTTTACCGTCACATTATTTATATCTATGCCGACGGACGACAGCGCCATCATTATTTTACTGTCATTCAAAGTGTTCGGACATCTCACATCGATAACAACAATGGTAGATCTACGAGTGCATTCGAAAAGTTTCTTGGAAGATTTTATTAATTGTTTTAAAGACAACCCATCGTTGTGGAAGACGACCGGCCCACTATACAAGAATCGTGATGCCAAGTCCTTGGCGTATGCGGAACTTTTGGAGATTTTAATCAAGGTGGCGCCGCAGGCAAGGGTCGACGATGTTAAAAAGAAAATACAGACATTGAGGTCGGGTTACAGAAAGGAGAGAAATAAAGTAAGGACATCATATCGAAGCGGAGCCGGCACAGACGCAGTTTATCTACCCAAACTGTGGTACTATAAAAATTTGGAGTTCTTGAACGACCAAATGGAAGGTACGTAGGAATGCTTTAAAGCTATTCATTATACACGTGCAGATTATGAAATTGTCGTACCTAGCTCTGAAAGTGACATCGCATTAGATTAGCTACTATTAAGCAATTAAAACATACAGCTATGAATCATTTCTAGTCACAATAAAATTTCTTATTCTTTGCCGAGGTAGGTAATAAATAATAATAATATATAGGTACGAGGGAATGCTTTAAAGCTATTTATTATACACGTGCAGACTATGACATTGTCGTATCTCTGAAAGTGACATCGCATTAGATTAGCTACTATAAAGCAATTAAAACATACAGCTATGAATCATTTCTAGTCACAATAAAATTATGTATTCTTTGCTGAGGTAGGTAAGAAATAATAATATATAGGTACGATCATGGCGGTGGAAGCGCGGCTTATTGAGTCGTGGTCGGGTCCCAGGTTCAAATCCTGGGTCTGACAAGTACACATTGAATTTCAATTTGTGTATGAGTCAGAGTATGGACCTAATATGTTGAGCAAGTGGCTGACATCCATTTCTCGTAAAAACAAAATCTGTCAATACAAACCTCCACTCCGTGGAGGTCCATATTATGATCGGACATGGTCGAAAGAAGAAGAAAAGAAATGATCATAAAATCAAAAATCGCTCGAGTTAGGTTCCTTCAGAGACAATCAATAAATCGTCAATCATCAATCAAAATTAATGGTACAGTTTGGTTATGAGGAATACAGCGGAAAACACATTTTGAAAATACCCGATATACTGGATTACACCAATTATACCAATATCAATATTAACCGTATGAAGGAATGGGTACTTAGGGGAGAGATAATAAAAAACAAGTTTGAGTATTATGTTGTATTTTAACAATTTACATTTTGTTTTACAGAATCGAGCTCAATATCCAGCATGGTGGACGATTTGGAAAACATGTCTCCTGATGAGAGTTACTCCAACTCGTTAAACAACGAAGATTGTATTGAGGTAAAACATTTTAACTAAATTGTTACATTGGTTTAATTTATCTATTGCTTATCATACTTTCTTGCCATGTGACAGCCCCGGTAGTATTAAAATATTTTTCGAAATCTCCTCGCGCTTTCTTAGCATTGGCAGTCGAGTTCCGATTAGTCGTTGCTTCCAAAGGCGCTAAGGTGTCCTGTGACCTCAGTCCGAGCTCTATTAAACCTGTCTCAGGATTTTCCCTATCAAGGTCATTAGAAGGAGTATAAGTATGTGTTGATTTGCGACGAAGAAAGTTGTGCAGCACACAGCAAGTTAATACAACTGTATTGATATTTTCAATTTTCATGTTTATTGGAGCTTGAAAAATGCGGAATCTAGCAGCTAAAATGCCAAAAACATTTTCTATAATTCGCCTGGCTCTGCATGTCCGATAATTATATATTCTTTTACTGTGATTTAATTGCCTTTGTGAATACGGCTTTATGAAATCGTTACGTAATGCAAAGGCTTCATCGCCAATATAAACAAATGGCAGTGCATCAGAATTAATTAGCAGTAGGTTTTTTTGGTGCAGGTATTTTTAATCTGCCTTCGTCTAAACGTTTGAAAAAATCAGATTTTCTCAGTACGCCTCCATCAGAAATACGTCCATTTGTTCCAACATCAACATAAATAAATTCATAATTAGCATTTGCAATCGCCATCAAAACAATGCTGTGGAAATGTTTGTAATTATAAAAGTGGGAGCCGGCGCCTGCAGGTGGCACGATTGCAATGTGTTTCCCATCAACTGCGCCCAGGCAATTTGGAAATTGCCATTTACTATTAAATTCTTCTGCAATTGTCTCCATTTCTTCGTGCGTATCAGGGAACTGCAACAAAAAATAATCAACATTTTATTTACAGATAGAATATTCGCCTTCAACATCCACGTTGTCGACTACTCCAAGGTCGAATCTCAATAGAGCACCAGAACCCCCATCGTTCAAACGAAAAAAATCGAATGATAGCGCCAACAAAGTGTTAGAATTAATCACCGACAAACTAAGCAAGACTGAAGATGAATTTGATGTTTTTGGCAAAATGATGGCCATGAAACTACGATCGATGTCACAGGGACAAAGATTGCTGGCCGAGAAGCTGATGCATGAAGTTGCCTTTATGGGACAAAGTGACAAAATAATGCCAGCAACTACTGTTCATACTCAACCAGTTTATCGTATATTAAGCAAAAATGTACAAAAGCCGGTATAATAAATTAATATTTTTTGTATGAATAAATATCTTGTAAAAATATTTGTTTTTTTGTTTGTTTTTATGCCTATAAACCTTAGCTTAAGCGATACAACAAATGGTAAGTATTTGAGCTATGTTAGCAAACCTATATTATTATGTGGCCTCATTTAGAAATCAAATTCCATGCTTGCTTTTCGAAGAATATGACTAGTATTACAATACATTCAACAGGAATAATTAAGCAGCTTGCTTACAGCCTATATGGAGAGTCCTGGCTAGGTACAGCATTCTAATGGTCTATTGAATATTTAGCATGTCAACGATGGCCTTATTTGTGACTATATATATACCTATCTCAAATGCATCTTGTCTGCCATTCTTATGATGTTGCCGTCTATGATTTATATAGGTAAAACAATCCACTAAACGTTCACTTTATAAGACCAACCAATGTCTACTTGTTAATGATATATTTGTAAATTTGCCCAACTTTATTAGATGACGTATAATATAATACACACCTTGAAATATTCTCCTTTCAAAACGTCAATGATGACTTGGCAAGTTTCGGGAATTATCTTGCCCAGAGTTTGTCTTCCAATCGCAGTTCTATAATGCAAGTCAGTGAATGTTCCGCCGGCAGCCAAAAATCGCAGGGTTGCACATAATCTATCATGAGGAGAAATAGCTTCCCTCATCATAGTATATTTTTTTTTAATAAATGGGGAGACCAAATTATACAGTTCTGTGTATACATCCTCCGACATTCGCAAATAATTGCGGAAATCGCTCGGTTGCAAACGCAATTCTCGTATTAAATTTGTGTGGGATAATGTCGTTCGTTTCCTTATCCAATGTTTCACCCAGTATTTGTGTACCCTTTGCTTCGTTATTACATTATCTGCCACCCAATAACCCAAAAAACATAAAACGTCGGTATCATTTAACGCCATCACGATTTAACTGTCAGATATACGTATATTATCTATGCTGTCAAAGTCGACTGTTTTACTCGTCAAATTAATTATATACTCGTTTCGTTGAACGTCTGTTGGCCAGTAGCAGAACGTAGAAAAATCTGAAGACTTATTGTCGTCGGACTTTTGGCTCGCCAATGGAGCGCTGGCATACGAGCGTTTTAGTGTCTATGATCAAATCTATGTCATTCCGACATTTATTGATCCGATTCCGATTCCGATCCGATCCGATTCCGATCCGATTGGGGGTAGCAGCGAACCTGCAATGGCCTAATACCCGTGGAGATCATTAATGATCCAGCGCCTGAAAAAATACTGAAAGTACTTTCTTGTGCATGCAAGAAGGGGTGCAGTAAAGCATGTATCTGTCGAAAATCAGGGATGAACTGTTCGTCAATTTGCAAGAACTGCAGTGGAGTAAATTGTGAAAATATAGCAGATATTTCTGGATTGGAGGAAGAGGACGCTGAAGAAGATGACTTTTATACTCAAGCAGAACTTCCCAGTAATGAACAGGTAATGGATGATAAGAAATTAATATATATATAATATATATATATAATATCTCTCCATTCTTTTCAAATGAATGGAATATATATAGTTTTGTAGGATAATGATCCCGACGTGGGAGCTGCATTGCAAGACTTTGACGACGTAAAACCTTTGCCTACTCCACCTCACCAAAGCGGTAGAAACGGTTAAAAAAATAAGATGTTTGGTGAATATTATTATTCTGTACATATTAACATTTGTTTTGCAATCATTACTAAAACTATGAATAAAACAATATTTTCAACCGTTTTTGAGATATAAGCGAAAAACCAAAAAAACACCCAAAATTTTGCGGTTTTTTGCCCGCCAAAAGTTGTGCCGAAGTCATCCGAATTGGCAAAATTTGTTTTCTTGTCACTCATTACAATATATTATACAAATTAAAAAAATATTTTCTACTCCACCTTTTGCAACCATAAAGTACAGATTGACTGGACTATGACGTTTATTAGTCATCTTTAAACAATTTATGAATATTACCCGATTGCCAACGAGTCCAAAATTTCGTCGCACCTATATAGTTGAAAATTATTTGCTGTTTCACTTAAGTAGGTAGGTATGCTCTTAATATTATACATTTCAAATATTGCATCAAAAACGAATTAAATAATAACAAGAATAACATAAACACGATTATTAATAATTTAAAATAATACCTAATAATATTGGTTACTTTTCCCTGTTTAGGTAGGATGAATGCCATAGTAATGGGACATTTAAGGAAATCACTTTTTTTTTAAAGTGTTTAAAGTAATTCAAAGAATATTAGCCTCTAGGGAACATATAACTGGTATGTTAAGATGCGGAATTGAATGAATTTTAAGAAAATGCATGTTTAAATAATATGTGTCGGTACATTTTTTCAAAATCAGCCAAGTCCACCTTTAGGTATTTTTGACTTTTTTGTGAATTGCTGAAGAACTACTGCTTTCTAACCTTTCTGCATTATCAAAATGTAGAATTTATTAATTTTAAATATTCTATACTCGAAATAATATAAACTTTCACCCTTGTGACTGTGCATTTGAGAAAACAAAAAGCTGTTTTTCTCCTATTCATCTATTATGGACTTGGCTGATTTTGAAATCTAACGACACATATAACCAAAAAGCATTTATTAGATATTTTTATTCTTCGGAATAAAATAAATTCCCCACATCCCCTAATTATAGTTATGTTTGTTAATTTTTATTTATCCTTGGCCATGGTCCTCACATCCCGAACCGGGGCCCCATTCCAGGATGTTTGGCGTGCCATTTTACCTATCACTGAGGTTAAGGGCAGTATGATGTTCTACAAGAGTATTCCCCATATCCCCAAATGATATTCCGTAGAATCCCTGAGTTTGGCGAGATAAAATTAATGGTATTCTGTGTACTTTTAGCGATGTTTTTGTAATTTTTAAATAAATCCACTCGAATTATTGAGTTGTTTGCTTATTATGAACCATTGATCGCGACCCCTTTTCAGTGGCGCACCCAGGGGGGGGGGGGGGGCAAGGGGCCCTGGCACCCCCTAAACATGAAAATTATCAGAATGATTTTAAACATTGAATTTATAAGCCAATAAACTATGCCTTTGGGCTTAGACAAATAAAAACACGGCAAAAAAATGATTTGTAATAATTCTCCAGCATCCTTTTTAGAAAAAAAATATAGATTTTAATTTCTAACACAAATATTTCGAAACACTAATGTCAGGTTTTTTTAGAAACCCAATCCCTAATGGAACTGTTAAAAAATTCTCGGTGTCCACCCGAATTCCGGAGTGGTGTAGGCCATGGCTGGGGAGGGCTGACAGGGCTCTAGCCTGAGGGCCCGGGCTGTGGGGGGCCCAGCGTGTCGGGATGACCAGATAAGTGAGATAAACACACATCATAAATTAGCTTTAAGAGTAAAAAAAGTCGCCTGTGGTGCTATTATACTTCATGGCCATGAACATTTTCAATTACTTATATAATTGTGCAATATATTTTTATAATATTATGTGTCGATACTCGACAGCTCCATTATTATAGTAGATGTATTAAAAATCGCCAATAATTCACTGTATAGGTACCCTTAATTTTAACTAAAACACAATTTGAAAAACGTTAATGTAGTGTTTCACACTGCCTTTAATCTTAGCGGTAGGTAAGGGGCCCACCAAATATCCTAGCCTGAGGGCCCGTTTCAGGATGTGTGGACCATGGTGTAGGTACACCGGGTGCAATAGACAAAAGACCGATAAACGATAAATTAGGCTGTGAAGAAGAAAAAGAGCCTATTGTACTAATTAACATTCTCCTCCTTGCCCCCCCCCCCAATATTAAATCCTGTGTGCGCCACTGCCCCCTTTCATGGTAACATAGTAACATGCGACCCTTCTGCATATTGGATAAATAGCCATTTATATTATTCAAAAATCACACTACAAATAATTATAAAATAAAATTCCAGATGTGAATTTAGATAATTTATTATATCACATAAATTGCATCACATACATACAAATATTATAAAATCTTGGGTCAGGTTGGCGCTAAGGTACAGATTTGGATTTCGCGTTATACACATTTTTATTAATCTAAAAAAACAAAAATATGAATTATTCAAAATTATTTGAATTTGCGCTGCACAAGAGAAAAACCAATAATCATAGTGTGAAAAACATAACCATAAAATAAAATGGTATCATTTCACAAATTCAAATTTAATGGTACCTGCTTTTATTAATAATCGACTACCTCATGGAATAACACACTAACTCTAAATTATCAACTTTTCAGGAGAGCAAAAAAACCATTCAAAAAATTGTGTAGCAAAAGCTATTTATTGTGTGCAAATATTATTTAAATTATAATTTATATCTTTAAATAGCGAATCATTTAAGCAGACAATCAACTTTCACATTACATTAATTTAGGAAATAACACCCTAAATGTGTTTTCCACGTTAAGTTTGACCACTTAAATATTACATCTAGATTTGGTATGATTTTTCCCGTTTATATTATTTAGAGGGTGTAGGATATCTATACTTGGTATGTTTTTCCATGTAATTATTTTTTTTTTCATGAAAAAACTACCACGTAACTTGAGATGGTGTTTTTTTCCATGCTAATTCTGAACGTTAATCTTAAATATCTCGACTTAAGAGAGATTTTTGTTTTGAATTTTACGAGGAATGACATACTATGTGCTCTTATTGTTTTTTTTCTCTCGATGATATTTGATTAAATCAAAAATATTTTTAGATATTTTGATGGAATATGAGGAGATTTTTTAATTAAATAATATTTTATCGCAATAACCTGTATTTTAACCTTTCAGTCAGTTTCAGGTTATTGTTTTACAAAACATAATATTATATTAAGATAATTGCAAAAGGTTCTAAATGAATATTTCACTCAACATAATAATGACTGATAGTATAGGTTAAAAAAATGATAGGATACATAGTAAAGTTACCTATATATTTTACGTAAATTACGTTTGCCTTGCAGCATTGTCAAGTAAATAGGTACCTACATGGAAATATATAAAAGTTATGTAAACGAATAATATTAAGTGTGGGAAACTATCAACTAACATACAACTGTACTCATAAAATTAGATTTAAAATATGTAAAAATATTACTTATTAGACTTATACTTCTTATACAGCTACTTATTTCTATCGCACTTCGCTTAGCTGTTTGTAGATGCCAAAGATAACAATAGCCATCCTTGCTAACAATATCATATACAGTGAGATTGTAGGTGGCATATTTTCTTTTATAATGAAAGACTCATACTTCACTTGGTGACACAGTTAAAACTTTTTGTTAATCAAAGCATGCTGTGACAGTTGTAATGCGATTTTCTTTTGCACGATTTATATCACCCTGTTTCATCTCTCTCGAACGTTCTGTAAATAATTAATGTTGCTTATAATCACTTTCCAGTTATTGTTTCCGTTCCTGGTCAGACGAATTGTAAATAAAACACTTTTCACACAGGTCCTTTTTAGGGCGACAAAAGGAAAGGTTCAAATACGTGGAAAATATGTCTTTATATTGGCGTTCAGTAGCAATTGGAAACTGATAATTTTTTATTCCAAAACATATGCTATATTGGCGAAATATTTTTACCATATTCAAATTCCCGTCTAAATATTCTTTTTGGCTATTTTTTCTAACATAGTGGGATTCTTTTTTAGGAAAGATATTATTATGTTCAATTACACTATTTTTTGTTGCTTCATTGAGTGCATGAGGACGGTTGTTGTGCCTGTCTCGACTATGCAATAGCAATTCTGAATCTTCATTTTTTTTAAAAGCACTAACCACCCACATATTTTAAATTGAAAGTGTTTGCAAAAACAAAGTTTTGCACACTTTTATTATTTCGTTATTGCATGGCAAATTATAAATAAGTGCTTTTGAACGTCTTGAAGAAGCTGGTAGTTTCTGGGTTTTCTTTTGCACTGACTTGACATATCGTAAGATGTAATCCCATTGTTTCTTATGATTTCCAATCATCAAAAATGAATCAAAACTACTAAACTTGAAGTTCGGATTCACTCATTTTTGGTGCACATATTTGAATCGGCAAGAATTTTTACATGGTGCTTCAATGGTATTTAAATATTCTAATATTCATTCAAATAGTCTTTACCTGGATTGAATACTTTTTTGGCTTTCTTCCTTTTTCACAAGTCTTAAATTAGGTACAGCTCTCATCTCGATTCAGGTGTGTCAATGGTGGAAATACTCTGTACATATGTACTAGGTAAGGCCAATGTCATATCTGATGATGTGATGTCTACAAGTGCATTTGTGTCTAAAGGTGGCAAAGTAAAGACAGAAATTTAGTATAATGTTATTATGCTCTGAAGTAGAGCCATATATTCCATTCTGTGTAAGATCTGCTGGAAATTTTGTAATTTCTTCGATCAAATCATCAATCATTCCCAAATCTCCTCCAAATGTTTGTGGCATATCTGGAACACTGGAAGAACAGCTAAAATCCGATAATCCAGGATCACTAGGAGTATTATTGGAAATTGATAATATGTATTCGGAGTTTTCACATGGGGTAAAATCAACCTGTTTATCATCGTGGACTATGCAATTTTCGTCCTAACATGCAATGATTCTTTTTGACTTTTTTGACTACCATATTTATCATAAAAGTAAAGTAAAAAGGTCAATAAATATCCAAAAAAGGCAAGTTTTACCTTACCTACTTATCACAAGTCGTCATGGAATCGTTACATAAAGAATAATTAATGTAGGTTGTAAATTAGAAACCAATGGTGCAAATATGCATTTATACGATGCTTACTAATGATAGGAAGACGTTATAGTTTATATTACGAAAAACAAAATACATAAGACGACATCAAGGGAAGAAAACGGCACATATTCCTACGTACAATTGAACATACCTGATGTGGCCTGTAATCTGAATTAGAACAACCCGGTTGAGGGTATTCATCATCATATAATGGGTATGTTATAATATCTTCAATTATCTCGCGCTTGACGACAGCTGGTTGATCATCTGTCTCAGATTTTATATTAGAGAGCTCCGCCATATTAAGGTACTGAAAGAAGCATTATTACATTTTGTTAACACGGTGAAAACAGTTTCGGGTCTCGTAATCACCATATAACATCGTATAATATTTATATTTAACAAGAATTAGTAGATAAACAAACCTAACCTATAATATCAAAGATGTATCGTAGCTGTCAAATTGTATAACCATGTAATTTTTTTAAACAAAGTTTAATATCACCTTATGTTCCTACATAGTTTGTAAAAAAGCCACAGTTTATAATATTAAACGAAACATTGTTATTCTCAATCTAATGTTATTTTAAAATAATTTAGTTTCCAAAAACTAACCTCGAAATTGAAACTTAAACGTCCGCATTCTTTTGCGTTACATGAGTTCGAGGGTCCGGGTTGTTTGGATGGCTAGTCAGCATGTCAAACAAAGGCTTGCCTTCTATATCGGAGTGTTCTCCATCATATTCTTGCTTTACATCCATGTTAAGTGTAAATATGGCAGGAACAACGTGACAGCCAGGATACATTCAGGGTAATGTTAGAAAAGTGTTGCCACAATACTGAAAAGTGTTTTCGGTCGATACTAATATTTATAATAGATACATCAACACTTCACACGGGTGACACACTTCAATAATACTTATGTATGTTTAGCTGTCAAAATAAAACAATGAAGCGAAAATGAAAATCAGCAGTTCCTCAATCATAACGAAGTCAGCGTATCTCGGTTTTCAAATGGCAAAAGGGCCCACCTGCATTTTTTCTATTTTAAAGTTTTCTTTTACAGACGTTTTTAAATACAATATTTAGGTATCTTAAACGTGGCAAAAGAACATATCTGTCAGTGCAATACATACAATCATAATGCCACCCGTATTTTAAGCCAGGCTCATGGACATTGGGTGTGATTTGCACCATGCACGGATAGACAAGGCAATGTCAATAGACATGGCTCTTTGACAATGTTTTGTTTGTTATACTTACTTGATCCTTGACTGAATGGGTGGGCAATTAAGACGTGTCCCTACTTAATTATTGTATTAGATGATTTTATTATAGAGGTTAAAAATAACACTGTAGGTATTGAGATAAATCCCGGGTCCTGTGGCTAGCTTGGGATGTTGGTAGGACCCGGAATTCACAAATATTAAATAATAAATGAAGTGTCTTTCTTTGTTTAACACGTAGCTTTATATTTTCAACGGTTATTTTACAAAGAAACTTAATATGCATAATAGTCTCCAAATTAATCTAATATTGTTACTTTCCTAATGTTAATTATATCCTAACATCGCTTATATTCTAATATTATTAATTTTATTATCTGAATTCGTTTAATTGTTAAGTTTTTTGCGCGGGTATTCGCGAACTCAATACCACGTCCTCCCGCGACCAGGTATGTATTTTTTCCACTCTTTTTATATCGAGCAGTGATGCCATCTTTTTTTTTACACACCTACTCCCGAATATTAAATTTCTATGGCTCTCGTTTCTTCTATTCGGCACAATCACATTCTTCCCTGACATACTATTATTATAATTAGATACAATTCTTACACACTAAGTACATGTTGAACATGTTGACAGTTAATCAAGGAATTTTGTATGTACCTAGGTACGCCCATTGTTGACTAGGAGGTCAGGTGACATAGTTGCACCTAATAATTACGTTATTATTGTGTATTTGCCATTGGTGAATACGCGTAGTGCTTGAAAATATCGAAAGGCAAAATCCGAATGGAAAAAAACTAGGTACCTCCTCAAATAAAATAAGTAGTACAAAACTTAAATCTAATAAAAAACAGTTTATTGTTTAATCGCTTCCACGGTATAGACTATTCAGTATTTCGGCCATACATAATAAATGATTACGTATTGCGGCAACACTTCTCTTAAATTAATGTACCTTGAATGGATCCTGCTTGTCACGTTCTTCCTGACATATTTACCATTAAAATGGACGTAAAGCGGGAATGTGATGGAGAACAGTCTGATACAGAAAGCAAGCCTTTGTTTGATACGCAGACTAGCCTCCCAATCAGTCCGGAAGTTCGCACTCATATAAAGCAGGAGCATGCCGACGATTCAAGTTGCAATTTCGAGGTTAGTTTTTGGAAACTGATTTCTTTTACAATTACGCTGTATTGTGACTAACAACGATTAATATATTATTATAATATGTTGCTTTTTTATAAACTCCGTAGAGACATACAATGATATTAAACGTTGATTTAAAAAATAACTCGATTATACATTTTGACAGCTACGATACATTTGTGATTTAGGTTAGGGCAGGTTATCTTCTAATAAATTTTGACTATAATTAGTCATTGAAAGTGAAAGTGGCTTTACTGTGTTAACCATAATGTTTCTTTCAGTATCTTTTAGCGGACCTCTCTAATATAAAACCTGATACGGATGATCAACTATCCGTCATCAAGCGCGAGATTATTGAAGATGTAATAGACCCATTATGTGATGTTGAAGATCCTAAACCGGGTTGTTCTTATTCAGAATACAGGCCAATACATCAGGTTCGTTCTATTGTATAATGTGTTATTTTTCTTCCCTCGGTGTAGTCTTATATCGAAGGTTGGAATTAGCAATAAATTTTTTAATCTTAGAGCCGTTTCACACGCGACACCATTGTCTCGAGACGCTGCATGAATGGTCGCGTTTAGACGGAATAACAAGTATGTCGCGTTCATATATATGTAGAGAAAACGATCATGCGGTGCCCAATCCGTTGACATCTTCTAAATTGATGAGAGGGACGTGTTTAGATTTTATTACAAAAAAACGAAGAATATTCGCTCTCAGAGACCGCATAATGTGTTCCAACATTTTTTTTAAAGAGCTGTATTGACTTTGTCAAGGGCCCAATTTCATATATATTTTATCTGACAATGGAGACGGGTATCTTTCCGGAAGCATGGAAGATGTCGAAGGATACTCCTATTCATAAGAGTGGTACGGAGTTATCATTGGAAAACATACGGCCTCTATCAGCCACAGACATTTAAAACATTTTCTGGTGTGCCTCAGGGCTCAAACTTGGGGCCATTGCTGCTCACGTTTTTTATAAAAGACATAGCATTGGTAATTAAAAATGCTATGTTTATGTTGTTTGCTGATGACTTGAAACTCTTCATGAAAGTTGTCGCCTTGGACGATTGTCGTCAACTTTAACTTGACATGGATAATATATTATATTGGACATGGTTTACTATTGCCTCGCGAGTATTGTTCTAGTTTTCGATGCATGGATGGATATTATCCGACTGACTTTCTCTTAGGAATGTTTACATACTTTAACTTAAAACTAAGAAGGGATCTTTATTTATCTACATAGTTTTCCCGACTTATACACAGCGTAAATGAAAACTCTGCCATTTTTGGTGGTGCTGGCTTGTGTGTCTCTGATCGGAGTCGAGGGCATCCGTTGTTTGTTCTCCCAAGGTTCAAAACTAACCTGCCATTAGTGATGCCAATTGAGAGGGCAATAACCATGTTTAATGAAATCGCTTCGAATATTGATATATTTCACTTACATGGGAGTGAATTTAGGTGGACGTTATTATATAAATTTTTAAGATAGTGTCTATCGATAGTTCACTCTGTGTGCTTCCATCTACTTTTATATTTTTGTTATTTTATTTCTTATTTTATTACTCATCATATTTTTAACTCACATTGTTCTGTATTTTCATTTGTAACAGTTATTTTATGTCAATCATGAACGTTTTAAATTTAAAATTTGTTATGTTCTTTATATGTAAAATAAATAAATTTGAATTTTTATTAATTGTGCAGTGTTTAGACTATTCAGAGAGAAACACCAGTGTCCAGATACTAGTGTCTCGTGTGGAACGGCTCTTACTTCTTAATGAAGTCATTTTAAAATACGTGAGAGAACTCGTTTCATTTATTGGTTGTGGGGTAGAAATACATGCTATTAGAATAGGTTCGTTCAATTTTGTATAAAGGTTGTTTTTCTAGCCCGATAGAACTTTAAATTGCAAAAATATAACACTAGTTAATTTTGAAAGTTTTTTAATTCGAAAGACAGACGTGTATGGCATTAACATTTTTAAATGATTTAGGGCATATTGCCACTGTATCTGTTCTTAACGAAGCATATGCTGGTCACCCAATTTAGAACACTTTTTTCGTGCACTGCCAATTGTATAAAACGAATAATGTTGGCTTTGCACATTCATGTACCGAAATATGACTATATTCTAAAACATTAGAGCAAGAGGTTTAAAAGAATACTATTTTATGTAACAAAAATACTTTATGCAGTCATCAAATGTTTAAAATAAATATAAAGGATAATAAGGCTTCAAAATTATATAAATAGATTATCTACAACGTTTAAGGAGTGTCCAGGATCATGGTTTGAAAATACAATAAAAACTCAATTTTGACCTACGGAGAGCATGTCCCCCCTTAACTATCGCCATCAGCCAGTGAATTCGCGAACCCCCACAAGAAATATCGCCTGACTTATCCCCTAAAATTTGATATCGATGAGTGCTGTCGTGGTATGGCACATTTCGTCCGGATGCTTGCACATTATATTTTCAAAAATATTATTGATCAGATGTTCCATAACGCAATCTTCAGCCTAATTTTGAAAAAATATTGTCCGGTAATGCAATCAAGGGAATTTTAAGGATCAGTCTCAATGTATATGCAGCATATTTCCATACTAACAAATCCGTTAAGCTACAATGAGCTAAACCACTAAACCCAATATTTCGAGAAAAAGCAATTATATGTTGCGCGAATCGACAACATATTTTATAAGTAGATTAGGTAAATTTGTCAACGTGACTCTATTTGTGTTGCTTTGCTAGACTTAACGAATCATTAATGTAATGTAATATTGTAATATTGTTCAATTAAAATATACAACCCTATTATTTTTGTAGATCTCTTCCCAGCGATGTTTCACATATAATCCATTGGACGTAGCTAGAAAGGATACGCTTGACAATAACCTGACCAATAACAACATAACAGATCCAACCAATAAAATGGAAAATATGATACAGCATTCAGAGATAACTATAGATGTACTAAACGTGAAACAGGAAGTTTCGAAATTATACTTGCCAAAGGTGGTTCGAATTGTGTTGAGAAGAGTTACATATTTTTCACGTAATTTTATTTGCAATAATTGCTATGAAGTGTTTGAATCTGTAAATCATCTAAATAGTCACTACATTTCATGCACGGAGTCTCAGCATCCTAAGTTATATAAAACACATATTGGAAAAAAACCACATCAGTGCGATGTGTGTTTTAAAATTTTTCTGCAAATTGGTAATCTTAAACAACATAAAATGACACACACCGGTGAAAAACCATATAGTTGTGATGTGTGTTTTAAAAAGTTCAACGCAAATAGTAAACTGAAAAGACATAAAATTATGCACACTGGTGAAAAACCACATCAATGCGATGTATGTTTAAAGAATTTCCAGCAAATTGGTACTCTCAAAATACATAAAATGAAACATACCGGGGAGAAACCACATCAATGCGATTTTTGTTTAAAGAATTTCCAGCGCATTGATGCTCTCAAAATACATAAAATGAAACATACTGGTGAAAAACCATATAAATGCGATATTTGTTTAAAGAATTTCCATTATACTACTAATCTCAAAATACATAAATTGACACATACTGGTGAAAAACCACATCAATGCGATGTATGTCAAAAGAATTTCCAGCAAATTGGTAGTCTCAAAATACATAAAATGAAACATACCGGGGAGAAACCACATCAATGCGATATTTGTTTAAAGAATTTCCAGCGCATTGATGCTCTCAAAATACATAAAATGAAACATACTGGTGAAAAACCACATCAATGTCATGTATGTTCTAAACAATTCTCTCAAATTTCTCGTCTTAAAGGTCATATAATGACTCATACTGGTGAAAAACCATATCAATGCGATGTGTGTTTCAAAAATTTTGTCTCAATTAGAGATCTCAAAATACATAAAATGATACATACTGGTGAAAAACCACATGAATGTCATGTATGTTCTAAACAATTCTCTCGAATTGCTCATCTTAAAGGTCATATAATTACTCATACTGGTAAAAAACCACATCAATGCGATATGTGTTTCAAGTTTTTTGTCTCAAATAGTGTGTTAAAAAAACATAAAATGACACATACTGGTGAAAAACCACATCAATGTCATGTATGTTCTAAACAATTCTCTCGAATGTCTCATCTTAAAGGTCATATAATGACTCATACTGGTGAAAAACCACATCAATGCGATGTGTGCTTTAAAAAATTCTCTCGAATTACTCATCTTAAAGGTCATATAATATCACATACTGGTGAAAAACCACATCAATGCGATGTGTGCTCTAAAAAATTCTCTCAAATTGTTAATCTCAAAAACCATAAATTGCGATGTGTTTTAAAAAATATTGCAAATTGATCTTCATCTTAAATATCCTAATAATAAATACTTACTGGTTCTGGAACATTATTCGTACTGCAACTAATTGCAATACTGAAGCGTGAAACCTGTATGTGGCAATATTTTAATTTGTATTCTATATATAGCATTGGTCACTTAATATTGTAATAATTATTTTTCTTCACCATTTTATTTGTTTTTCATTATTACTGAAAAAATAAAGCGTTTGTCCCAAACTAAACTGAATATCTTACATGTAAATATGCTACAACCCAATTAATAATCTGCAACTAATTATCAACATGATGGAAGTGTGAAAGGGTGGTCGAAGATTTGGTATTTGGTAGTAAAAATAAAATTTGAGACTAGTATTATGACATGACGTGGTATGTTATTAGCAAGCGGGCTTCATTCCATTGTTATTAAATTATTAAATTTATTCCCTTTAATGGACAGTATTAATTAAGTAAGAAAACGGTAATATTTATAAAGGTATTGATTTTATATACAATAAGCCACAAAATTATATTTACATCAATCATCAGTATAATAATTAATTACTATGATATTATTAAAATATATACTTAAATTTTATTTAGATTTAGCGACATTGTCATTCACAATTAGGTATATTAATTTATGTTGTGAACGTCTTAAATTAATAATTTGTAATATTCACTACATACAATAAATAAAATTAGTCTATATTTTCACAATAACTTAATATTTATAATGCTCTCTAAAATTTTAACATTTATATTATATTGTATAAAATAATATGTTTACATAAATAACTATTACTTTGTTTTACTCTCGTAAAAATAAATAAAATATAATATGTGCGATCTCCGCGTACATAATATTATTATATTTTTAATAATAAATGAATTTGTATTTTATAACAAGCAACACCAGCCGTAGTTGTATCGCGCGGTATATTCTACTTTACGTTACCGACATCTAATGTCACTCGAGAACTTTCGGCTAGTTGAAATTCCAACAGTTTTACAAAAACACGGGAGTGGGGGGTCGCTGGCAGTTTGAACGTCATGGCACACATCTGAAAGGTCGAAAAGTGTCCGTCTATGGGCGCAGCAGATTATCTACCAAAGATAACTGTATGGTTATTAACTGGCATGTTCAACCTGTTACGAGAACTGTCCGTCTGTGGCCGGCATTTATTATCATTAAAAGAGTCATTAATCGACCTTTAGGTAGCAGCTAGCAAATAAATGGAACCCCAGGTCAATCAACCCACGACAAAATACATGTCCATGACGTGCTTGCCTCCTGTTACTTACACCTCGTTTGTATTAGGCCTTTCAATATTCAGACTTGTCTTAAGACGGTCAACCCTATCGGAGCTCGCGATCTATGTGACTTCGGGTATTGCAAGAAATTAATGAGATAATGAAACAAGAAAAATATTACTTCTTAAATATACTTACTAACCAAATCATTGTGCAGTAGGTACCTAGTTCTTAGAAAAATTTGACCCCATAATAATACAATAACATGGGTGGGTTCATTGGCATCATGGGAGATGCAGTACAGTAGTGCAAAACAATATTGTCATGAGACTTACAGATGTCAAGTGTTTATCTGTCTTGCAATTTACCGAAAGACTAGATAATTAAGTAAAGTAATATAATAATAATGAAAGATTAACAAAATATATGTACTTACTTTTAAACTCTAATGGAGTTTTTTTAGTAAGTTTTGTACTATTTCCATAATTGAGTCGTTATTTGCGACCCGGGTTTCGCCTTTCGGCATCTTCAGGTACTGTGTACACTCACCAAAAGGCAAATAAATACTGACAACGAATGCTATTGAATAACAAATCAATACAATAGAGTAGGTACTTATGTAAAACTTCTATTACCAACCTATCAAATCAAGGGTCACAATAAAAAAATTATGAATAGTTGAAGTGTTTGTAATAACCCCCCTATATTATCAATTTATCATAAATAATAAACCGTCAAAACCTAATAGATCATTAGTAATTATCATAGACAATAAAAATATAAAAGTCAAGAGCTGGTGTCAAACACCTATTCCGACTCTTTACCGAGCTACCGACTAGACGGCGCTGATTCGGCTTCATCAGCTTAGGATCGCTCTTCACAGGCAGCACGAACATATCCGAACTTGACCGACATGTCTACCAACCTAAATTTTCGCCGTATTACAAATTGTATGTAGCCGCCGATAACTGTTTAATACATGGAAAGCCTTCCGTATTAATTTGGACAATGAAAATAATGGAAACATACTAAAGTTATGACCGTCAATAATTTACTAAAAAGGGGAGATTCCGATTTTTCTTATTTGAAAGATGACGTCATAATGTCTCACCTTCGACTTGTCCACATTTGGGGCTGTCTCCTCTGGTGGTCTAGAGAGGCCGGAACCATTTCCGAGCTGACTCTGACTAGTTAAGGTCGATTACGAGAAAAAATATCCGGCAACGCTGTTTGTCCACACGCAAAAAAGGCAGGCTCATCGTTCATAGCGAGATCGACAGCGAAAAATTTTAGGCTTCGAGAGATTGCATTTGTAAAGAAATCATATATCTCGGATTAATATAATGTGACAATATGTAAAAGAGTTAAACAAAAATCGCCGCTTTAGACCATTCCGAGGTAAGTATTTAATTGTTCACTCCCAAGTCCAAATAACAGACGATGACCAGCAACCAGCATAGCATTATGACGGGAGATGGCAATAACTATATTATGGGTTATAATGATGAATCTCATATTAATGTACCTACCTAGTTTCCTTGTGCGAACGGGTGCTACTTTTTATGAATGGGATAGTGTGAATAAAAACGATTAAAACCAAATAAGTTTTCGATTTTCTTTATTTATATATAAAATACTAACATATTTCACTAAATACAGTTTTTAACCAAGCTATCGTCATACTGGTACCTTTCACTTGTCAAATGACTAAAAATCATTCTCATTCAACTCATTCATTCAAAACAAAAACTTCCGTCGCTTGACATTTTATTTAGACATAACCAATTCCAATCTCTTTGGACATAACTATTATTACCATAACAAGGCAAACTCTTAGAAACTAAGAGGAGCATGCCTAGAAATAACACCAATTTACAGGCATAAACAGAAATACGATGACAGTTGTACATTTTTTTTGTATTTAGTTACGTCACACTTATTACGATTCAATTAAGTCTTCACCTACCAGCGCATCTATTATATACACACGACTGATATCCGCCGCTATCGGCAAATATCGAAGGTAGTTTTCATTTTTTTGTATCGAAGTATTAGCACTTATTGTAACAATTACAAGAAGTTGGTTGTTATTGTTACAATAAGTGTTATGTTTTAACAGCACCTCTCTGTGTTAAATTTTATAGCGCGATAGACAGTTTTGACTGTTTAGAAGGCTAACTTATTGTAACTGTTACGATGCGTGCTAATACTTCAATATAAAAATGAAAAACTACCCTCGATAGCAATCTTGTGTACAGAATAGATGTGCAAAGGCACCTAGCGTAAAAATACGAAGCTTGCACACATTTATTTTTTTAGAAAAATCCATGGTTTTTAAAATAATTATAAAAAATAATAAAATTATGAATTAGTGAAAATCTCTTAAGTACAAAATAGAAAACTTAATAAAATAAATTTTAATAATACCTAAATATTACCTACTTAATAATAAGATGGGGTCCTTTGACAAATTTTACATTTTATAACATTTTTTTACAATTGTAAGTTTACTTTTGACTAAAAATAAAAAATATTTTTCTTTTCAATGTTTTCAGATACCTAAATATTATTTAATTGATCAAGTTTAAATTGTGAATAAAAAAAATGTCTATCGCATTAAACTATGCGAAACCAAACCATAACAGAATATACTTTGAAAAAAATACTCATCTGTCAAATACATATCTGAAATTATGCCTTTTAATCATACATAAAATAAGATATTTTATAGATAGAATAATATTTATATTTTATATGAATAATAATATGAACTAGCTAACAGTCCCACGATGACCGCGCGGCTTAAGCGTCGGCTTATAGCGTCGTGGGTCCAGGTTTTAATCCTGGGTCTGGCATGTACACATATTGTTTTTCAATTTGTGTAGGTTAACAGGTTGAGAAAGTGGCTGACATCCGTTTCTCGTAAAAACAAAATCTGTTGGAGGCCCATGTGTTCCTATTAGGTTCGGATATGGTTAAAAAAAAAACAACAAGCTTACGGTAGTCGAGTTCGATACACTTCAATTTATGTCACAAGACCTAACGTCCACTTACACAAATCCAAAATACACCAAACAACAAACGAGATTTCTTAGAGCAAGTGGGTTTGAAGTATTCAAAAACTGTATTTAGCACAGAGGCAATAGTTATTATTGTATGGTTTAAAATAATATTACATATTATAGTAACATAATAATATTATGTCGCTATAGAATGGGCTACAAAAATATAAATTGTTTACGTTATCGGTTGATGATAAAAATGACGTACGCACGTTCGGTCCCTTCTCGACTGACCATTATTTCAAAGTCTTTACTACAGATACTTTATCCTAGCTAGTTAGTGAACGGGTAGCCAACACCTTTATTGGTATAATATTATATTATATTGAAATAATGTCCCAAAAATGCGGGATTTTTTATAAATAAATATGTCGTTGTAAAATATGCTACCAGAAGTTATGCATGAGTAATTATATCATACACAATTGGCCTTGTCTGAATACGCCAATTAGGGTGGCTTTAATACAACAGATAAATTCCTACCCACCTGACAATTTGACCTGGCGCAACAAGTAACGGTCAGTCATTCATCAACCGTGCGCATATAAACACTTACCTAAGCTAGAATATCAAGTGCACGCATCGGATAACCCAATGAACAATACCGAACGAGACTGATAATACGACCAGGCTTGACAACCAAACCATGGAGCCAGCCTATAAAAGGTCAGTAACTGGCATCCTAGACATATTCTCCTCTCCCTACATTCAAATCATTCCTTCACAGTATACAGTTCACTGAAAAGCAAAGCCAGTGTCTTTTATTTTAGTGTTTTTACAGGCAATTTGCATGCGTATAATAATTTACACGAATTGGCTTTTCACTGGAATGTGTCCTTTCATGTAATTTCATCTTATCAAAATAATTACTACACTTATCTCATTAAAATGACCTTTCAACAGAATGAGTCAATTTTTGCGATATTATGACACTGGACCTTTTGCATGAGTAATTACATAAATATAAGATTTAAATGGCTTCTCATCAGAATGAGTCTTTTTATGCCATATCATGCTACCAGATCAAATGCATGAGTAAATATTAGATAAATCACATTTAAAAAGGTTATCACCATAATGAGTCTTTTTGGGTATTTTCATGCTACTGGACGTTATGCACGAGTAATTATATTTATCACATTCTCACTTTTCACTAGTATGAGTCAGTTTGTGTCTTTTCATGTTACTAGACGTCGTGCATGAATAAGTGCATGTGTCACATTTAAATGGTTTTTCACCAGAATGAGTCATCTCGTGTGCTTTCATACCACCAGACTGTCTGCATGAGTAATTGCATTTATCACACTTAAATGGCTTTTTACCAGAATGACTCATTTTATGTATTTTCATGCTACCTGACGTCGTGCATGAGTAATTACATTTATCACAGTTAAATGGCTTTTCACCAGAATGAGTCATTTTGTGTGTTTTCATGTCACTTGAACGTCTGCATGAGTATTGGCACTTGACACATTTAAATGGCTTTTCACCAGAATGAGTCATTTTGTGTGTTTTCATACTACCAGACGTCGTGCATGAAAAATTGCAATTTTCACATTTAAATGGCTTTTCACCAGAATGAGTCATTTTGTGACTTTTCATGTTAACTAATCGTTTGCATGAATAATTGCATATATCACAGATAAATGGCTTTTCACCAGAATGAGTTATTTTATGATTTTTTATGCCACCAGACGTCGTGCATGAATAATTGCACTTATCACATTTAAATGGCTTTTCACCAGAATGGGTCATTTTGTGTGTTTTCATGATAGATGACTGTCTGCATGAATAATTGCATTTATCACATTTAAATGGCTTTTCACCAGAATGAATCATTTTATGTGTTTTCATACTACCAGACGTCGTACACGAATAATTGCATTTATCACATTTATATGGCTTTTCACCAGAATGATTCATTTTGTGTGTTTTCATGTGACTTGGATATCTGCATGAATAATTGCATTTATCACAGTTAAATGGTTTTTCACCAGAATGAGTCATTTTGTGTGTTTTCATACCACCAGACTGTCTGCATGAGTAATTGCATATATCACACTTAAATGGCTTTTCACCAGAATGAGTCATTTTATGTGTTTTTATGCCACCAGACGTCGTGCATAAATAATTGCAATTATCACATTTTAATGGTTTTTCACCACAATGAGTCATTTCGTGTGTTTTCATACCACCAGACTGTCTGCATGAGTTATTGCATTTATCACACTTAAATGGCTTTTTACCAGAATGACTCATTTTATGTGTTTTCATGTTACCTAATTGTCTGCATGAGTAATTACATTTATCACAGTTAAATGGCTTTTCACCAGAATGGGTCATTTTGTGTGTTTTCATGATAACTGACTGTCTGCATGAATAATTGCATTTATCGCACTTGAATGGCTTTTTATCAGAAGAAGTCAATTTGAGTGATTTCACGACCTGACCAGGACGAAATCTTGAAAAATGTCCATCTTCACATTCAACCAGCCTTGCAACGGAATCGGTCGATTTCGCAATTGTGGTTTTGTGTATCGCTTTGTGAAGCAACATTCGGTCGAACGATGAAAACAAATCGAAACAGATACTGCATACAAAATTTTGTTTATGAAAAGATTTTTTTTCCAGTTGTATAACAGCCACTAATAATTCTGTGTTAACCATATTAGTCGATTGAAAAATATCACGTTTACTATTGCGACAGGCGACATCTTTGAACCTTTCTATATATTCCTTGAGTTCTTTCTTAATATCTTGTTCCTCAATGTGTAGGTCTTCGCTAGACGCTTGTGTTTCAGTCACGTCCCAGGACGTCATGAGACTCGCAACATTGGCTGCTACAGTTGTTCTACCGATAATCTAAAAAAGAAATTTAAAAGTATTATAAAATTTAAATTATGAGATTTTTAAATAACAGTTCATTATAAGTAACAGATCTAGGTGGAAATATTATACCTAGACACGGTGTAAGCAAACCTTTTTACATAGGCGTGCGTGCCGAAATTTTCCAAATATAATCTTTCGAGTGTCTGACGTGCCGAAAAGTTTTTTATAGCGAAAAAATGAAAAAGTAGTTTTTGAGAATTCTATTAAAAAAAGTTTAAATATTACAATGAGAGATTCTATCTTTCACCATGTTTCTAGACGAATGCATATCTTTAATTCTTTAAATATATTATTTTTGCTTATTTTCAAATTTTTCAACAAGGTCGTGGGGGCATTTTAACCACGCTTCTTTTATAGATTTTATAGACTGAACGGTTTTCCATTTTCACTGTCTACTTACTACTACTTGCTCCACCAAGTTTTTGTTTCTTATTTGGTACAGGCATTTTTGTTTGCACCAATTAAATTGTTTGTTTCTGTATTACTAAGCTTGGTTGTTTATACACAAAATGACACCAGAATTTGCTGCGATCACATGAGGCATTCTCTCGCTACAGTGGTCTCAAGCATTATAAATCGATCCAAATCATAACTTTACGGAGCGGCTTCCTCCGCCGCCTGATGAAGTGAGTGCGATAATATAAGAGATAAATCTTAATAATGTCAAATGCTTAGTTTCAAAATTGAGGGCACGTATAATCAAAAGGGTCAGAACTAATCAGGCTAAGCTGACTGGCCGTAAGACTGAGACAAAAATTACGCAGTTAACATATGGTTAAATTCTAATCCATCTATATAACGTTTGCGGCGTCCAGTCAATGGGCAGCGCCATCTGTGGGTCTCTTATCGCCGCTACAAATGGACTTTACTACGAAAATATAATCGGAAAACAGGACACGATTGTCATATGTTTTCATTAGCAAACCGATTGCTTTAGTTGATTTCTAAAATGGACCTGACAATAAAATTATTGGCCTCCTCCAAGGTCGTGCGATATGATATATCTGGATTATTTCCTGTAAATCTTCGTGAATTCACTGGTTCATGCTGATAAACCCAATGGAAGCCAATATTGTTCGCGATATACGACCAGCAGTGCTCAAATAAGTGACATCTAAATCGGGTGACCAGAATTTTTTTCGTTTAGAACAACTGCGGTGACTAATTTTAATGCAATGTAGATATCGATCTTTCGAATATAAAAAAAAATGTTTAATAGTTTTGTTATTAGAGAACCTGTAAATGAAAGTACCTGGTCTACTGGGCTGTATTGTCGATCGGAGGGGCCGGGTTGAGGATTCTCATTATTGATTTGGCGAATTGCATCGTCAACAAATTCTTGTTTGATGATGACATCCTCATTATCATTCTCCGACCTTATATTGATCAGGCTGTCTTCACACTCCTGAAAATAACAACATGATTAATAATATTAGGTAACAGTATCACCAATATGATCAGCCAGAGTCAATCCATTTCTGGATAAGACCTGCCACAGCTGTATCCTCTGCTTTCAGTGACCACCAATGTACGACTGCATTTGGCAAATGAATGTATACTCACCGAAAGACATTCCAGCTAACTGCAGCACATTGCGTACTTTAATCTGCCTTTTTGTAAACATATCGCACATTGATATCTATAGGGTCGTAACTGCAAATATCATGATCTTGAATAATTTGAGTTTGAATGTAAAATAATTAACTAAAATTTAATTAATTGCGGTGGACTGCAGAAAATTGCACCATGTTAGAATAACTTTGTGTACTTTATCCTTCTGTAGTTTTTAAATATATAAATATATTTTTTTAAATTATATTCTGGATTTTTGCAGTCGCGGCCATATAGTTTGAGAATTGTCAAACAAACTCTCAGATGCGGCTTCATAGTTTTAATAGAAAAAAACAATATGCACCCTTAACATATAAAATTTTATTAAAATTAGTGTTTTATATAAAAATTCTTTTATTATAGAAATTAAAAAAAAATATATAAAACATAGAGAAATAAAAGAGAACAATAAAAATAACTTAATCATCAATAGGATTCGAAATATAATTTACTTCAATGTCTGACAATTAAAAAAAATCGGTGTGTGTACTTATGTACGCACGTTAGAAGTTATACTTCTTTGGCGTAATAAAACAAAAACAAAATGTGTGATAACCTAGATTCTTCGACTAGCTCTTAATTATCTTGTTAAATTACACACGTAAGAAAACGGGCCGCTTATTGAAGCGCCGTTGGTTTATTTCTATAAATGTTAACTTGCATTACTAAATTATATAATTATTTTTCGTTGTTTTATTTTCAAAGTACCAACTGTCACTGTGACGTTTATTAGTTTGTTTAGGTAAGGAATTGCTAATGGCCAAAAATAATAGATTCGCTGCCTAGGCAACGGAACATTTCTAAACCATAATAATATACTGTATAATCGATCATGATTGCAGTATCGCACTGTGGCGTGAATGTAGTACGTTCGGCTAATAACCGAACAATCGGTGGTTCGAATCCAATCGAGTGTGTTTTTTTTCGTGTGAACAAATAAATTATATGGTACATATCACACGCTAAAAATACACTCTGATCTGATTTCCTAAACGCAACAAAAGATGTATAACTTTAAAAATATATGTGCGAATGTACTTACTCGATCAATGCAAATCATCTGCAAATACGGCTATATAGTACAATAAATATTGCACCAAAGATTAAATATTTTTAGGCAAAAGGACCTCATGTAAGATAATGCCATATAGCTCAGAATTTATTTTTTATATAAAATAACCATATGGACACAATGGTGTAGGAGGCCACTGCTTCCAAGTAGCAGTAAATGCCATAGAGCTTTAAAAAAATTTTTTTTTCTATCGAACCGCATTCATAAGTCTTTTTGGGTTATTTTGCAGTTACGACCCTATAGATCTCAGGGTGCGATATGTATTTACCTTACCATATTAAAAACACATCATTTTGAAAACACTCATGAGAAAATATAGCCAATAGAGAAAATCTTTTTCGAAAAAAAGTAAGAATCGAACCTGCGTGTCTTGGGTATCGCGCACTGTGCATTACCACTATCCTATGACTGCCATGCTTAATTACAACAAATTTTTAATATTGGCCTTTTTAATACCTGTTCATAAGCGCTCTCCAAACAGAAAAAATCCATAAACACAAAAATGTATCAGCTGATATGTTTGTTGAGATACGTTTTAGATTATGTCCTTACTCATAATACGGAGATACGCTTTTGTGTTACAGATAGAACCGATTATAGTGAACAATTCTGAATACTCAACTAAAAACTCATTGTTTGTAGATATGTTTTTGTGTTAATCACACATCGATTTATTTGTTCCAATTGAATTATCATCAATTATTTAGACATGACACCCACGGTGGCCGCGCGGCTTTAGCGTTGGTTAAGAATCAAAACTGCATCTTGGGTGTCGCGCACTGTGCATTACCACTATCCTACGACTGCCATGCTTAATTACGACAAAGTTTAGCTATTGGCCTTTGTAATACTCATAAGCGTTATCCAAAGCTGAAAAAATCTTAAACACAAAAATGTCGATCTTCAGCCATGAGTGTACGACCAAGAAGCAGAGCAAAGCATAGTCTTTGCCGCGTTAAACCGGCTCTCACGTAAAAACTTGTCCGCCTGCAACGTGTCGAATACGTCATTGTTATTCACAAAACACACGTTGCCAAATGGAGCTCCGCATATTGGTGGAATGCGACTTTTTAATTTGAAAAAAAATCTATTGTTGCATTAGACAAGTTGCATGCTTGGGCTGCAAGTCATACCAACACCAATGAATTAGTCAGTCCTTTGCCGACGAGCAGGCCACATACGGCTGTCCATGTGAGAAGCATAGATTTTCCGAATTCGGTATAGGAACGCATACGAATAGAAGAAGATAGAAAAGAAGAAGAGGAAGATGGTTGTACTTATTCAGAAACTTTCGCGGGTGTGCGCACAACAACTGACAAAAGTTTCATCGCTATCGGATGAATGGTATAGGAACGCATACGAATAGAAGAAGAAAAATAAGCATGTTCTTACTAATTCAGAAACCTTCGCTGGTGTGCGCACAATAACTCACCAAAGTTTCATCGCAATCGGACGAATGGTATAGGAACGCATACGGGACAGACAGACAGACAAATAAACAAACACTCATTTTTTTTATATAGATATTACATTCTAATAAAACCAGTTTAAATATAAAGGTGTTTATATAAAGTTGATCCCGACGTTCTATAACAGTACCTACACAATACATAATAACAACGTGAACTCTATTGGCATTGTAATAACGGTGAAATTTATATCTCTGTCATATAGTAAGTATATACCATTACGGTTTTATCTGCCCTACGATTCTGCCGATAGGCACAAAAAACTGACACAGGACCGCGCTCCTGCGAGAAGAAGAAAACTGAGCTGATCTACCATACTCTCGTGCTCGTTCCTCTTCGGGTTTATTCGGGATAATGTAGAGCAACATATAAAGGCCTTCCTCTCACGTGGATACTCAAAAAAGACGAGACTGAAACTCCAGTATTCAGCTAATGTATTTCAATGGCGGCAAGACTGGAATCTCTCAATTTCAAAATCTCCGCAACTGAAACCGAGGAGACGCGACATGTAGTCTCCCAGTAGACAGTCACCATTGCCGACATTCAAAAGATGGCGGTGCAGTTACCCATAAATCAGTGGTACCAACATCAATAGATTCTATGAAAAATCATATTTTCTTACCAAAATTGGTACCACTGAACTGAAATACACAAGCAATAACAAGTCAAAATGTAAAGATGAGATTTGGGGGAAAGAATTTTATATATATATATATTATATATATTACGGAAAAATCTTAGGATGAAGTAGGAAAGACAATGAATGGGTTTGACAGTTTGGCATTGTGTGCGAAGCATGTCACTGGGCAGTTTATGAATTCCATCAGCAACTAGTTTGTCGGATTTTAGTTTCTGCGTGAGAGGATTGCCTTAGTCTAGCGTGAACAATTATTACTAAAATAAAATAATAATTGCTCTCGAATTTAATGTTGGAGGGTAATTGATTAAACAAAGTTTGAAAACCTTTCTAAATAGTTTGTAAAATATGGAAACATGTTAATATACCTACTCCATACTGGTGTTTTGCAGTAGGTAGTATTTGACAGATTCTTAAAAAAACTAACCTCAAACTTGTAACCTGAATCATCAGCATTCTCTTGCTTTATGGTGGAGGCGTCCGGGACGTTTGGGTTCGTAATTATTGGTACTTCAAACCAAGACTGCACTTCCTCATCAGGATCGCGCTTGATAATAGTATCCATGCTTCAATATTTGGGCTTTGGTCTGCGTATATTAATTTATGGCCAGGCTCAGTGCCGGAAAGGAAAATGAAAAATGAAGCGTCCTCATTGGTGTTGCCATAATCGAGAAAATAATATTTTGTGAAACAAAGTATACATCAGTTACTTATAATTAGATAATTTTAAAGAGTTTAGTAGGCACAATCATTAATATAGATAAAAAAAATCAAAGCAGCTCTTGTTCAAATCAATTGAATGATTCACCATATAAAATAATTAAAAAATAAGTACCTACCTACCTACCTAGTCTAAAGCTGGTAATTAATGGTAGGTACCTACCTAATTCATTATTATTATCAGAAAATAGAGTTCGACAGACATACGAAGTTCGAGCCCCCGTTCCCCTATCGACCCATCCTTCACAGTTTTAATAATAATAAAATTTATTCTAGGTATATTATTATATTAGTTTTATTCACAACCCTGACCAAAGTTTATCAATAAAAAGTGAATGAAAACGAAGATAAATCAGAACCACAACTTCGCCTATTACAAAATATACATCTTGTATACCTATACATCTTGCTATATTGAACCGTATAAACACAATAATGACATTGGTTTCTATTGAACATATCTAATTTAGAAAAATACTTTCTGAGAGAGTATATTTATTATAACCAATAGAAAAAATCTTTTTTGAAAAAAAGTAAGCCACCCCGGCCGGGAATCAAACCCTGCATCTCCCGGGTATACGCCCCATCCGTCGCATTTAACCAATATGCTACGGCGTGACATACTAATTACGACAAATTTTAACTATTGTTCAATTATAATACCTACTCATCAGCGCTCTTCCAAATCAAGCTTCTTTGGCAATCGATTTTTGTTTCTTAAATCAAAGTAGGTAACTATTTACTATTACTTCGATTACTAACCGACGGATAATATTGACTTTAACGGTTTTTGTCAATTATTTAGTGGAAGCCAGCGGCGAATAAATTGAAAATAGCCGAGCCGATTACTAGATTATTTGTTGGATTATCTTAGGATAGCTTTAGGTTATCATTCTTGAATAATTATACAGCATTTTGAAGTAGGTACTCAGTAATGTAAATTGCCGGTGTTCCCGCCTGCCTTCCAGTAAACTGACATGTACGTTTTTTTCTGTTATAGGTACACGTCAAGGTACCTAAGTTATGTTAAGTTCACCAAACGTCGCTTACCCCGGTTTCAGACGGGACACCGGTGTCGCGCTCGTATATAATAAGGAGGTTTTTGTATTCGAATAAAGGGGACTTTGTATTATGTCTATGAACGCCCAGAGCTAATAAGTCAACGAATAATTTCGCGATATAAATTAAAACATTAAACTGGCTGCGATCATAAAAACATGTGTATCGGCGGTTTGAGAATGAAGCGGCCGACGGAAAAGTGTACCGTACACGCTTTGACTCATTAACTCGGGGCGTAATAACATATAACAAATACCCTTTTATTCGAATACAAAGACCTCCTTATTATATACGAGCGCGACACCGGTGTCCCGTCTGAAACAGGGATTAGTGTCTTTGAATGATCAAAAATTAATAAGTAATTTCTTTGCTATAGTATTATACCTACCTATATAATGTGTAATTTTTTACGTCACTCGTATGAAATTAATAACGCAATGATTCATTGAATAATTAGCTACTAAATGCAAAAACGAGCTAATTTTTATAATATTACGCAGAAGCATAATATAAAACCTAGGTCAGGGATGGCGAACCTTTTTACGTACGCGTGCCAAAATTTCCCAAATAATATCTTTCGACCGTCTGACGTGCCAAGCATTTTTTTGGTGATTTTTTTTTTAGTTTTCTAAAGAAATAGTATTTAAGAGTTCTATTAAAAAGGTTTCAAAATTACAATTGAGTTATAAATATTTTGTCTTTCAGCGTATCTCTAGCCGAAGGCATATTTTTGATTCTTTGTATATTTTTTCCCTTGTTTAAAATTACTCAAAGAGATCGGTGGAAGCATTTAAACCACTCTTCTTTCATATTATATTCTCTATCATTGAGTGGTTTTCCATTTTTAGAGATTATGTTGGAAGTAAAAATAACAAGCAGTTATTATATTATTTGAGTGACTGCCGATAATTAATTTCATAAGGTTTGTTGATTGTATATTTTTATTTTTAATTCCCTGATCCTAACGACCAACTACACAATCGTATATTTACATTAAAAGTAATGTATATCCTTTTAAATGATTTGCCTGCAATTTTTTATACAATGCGATTTGTCATTATTTATGGATGAAATGCGTCGTTTCCGTTTCCTCATGGGTACCTAAACATAATATGAAAAACCGAAGAAAATACGCATGGCTATATCGTTATTATTTTGTAGTAAGTTTTATATTATATAAGTAAGTACTTAAGTATAATTATATTTATTTGTAAAACTTTTTTATAAAAAAAACATTTTTAAATATATAAAATAGTAATATTTCGTTTCTCTCCAAAGTGAAACATTCGCGTGCCATAGGTTTGCCATCCCTGACCTAGGCGAATTTCAGGATCACGATCAGCAAATCCACACGTTTGATTTTTGTGGGACTTCCCGAAAAGCAAAAATTGATTGTCCCGTACGGGATAGCTAAATTATTCACGATTATTCAACAAAAATACAAATAATACGTTTAGGTTAAGACATAGGTTCCTATTCAATTTATTCCCGGAAAAAGACACTAAAAATATTTTCAAGCAAATTTTATTTTTTAAGCACAAGTAGGTACCAACTATAGATTAAATAATAAGAATAGCTTGATATCAAAGTGGGACAAGCACCACGTCCCACTAAATTAATGTTTTGATTGATTATGGTAGTTCAAGTGGTGCTCTTTTCAAATAATCCGCCAAAAGTATCAAAAACGCTAGTTTTCATTATAGATTGAGTTTAATGTTTGTAGTTTATATGAAAAACGGACACTTTATGCCCATGTTTGTGAGTCTCCTGTATTTTTTTGTAAATGGCTTATGTGCCACTAAATTCGTGTTTTGATTGATTATGTTAGTGCAAGTGGTGCTCTTTTAAAAAAATCCATCAAAAATATCAGTTTTCATTATAGATTATTGAGTTTAATATTGGTAGTTTATATGAAAAACTGACACTTAACACCCATGTTTGTGTCTACTGTAAATTTTTGAAAATGGCTTATATCCCACTTTGATACCAAGCTTTTCATAGTTCCCAACATTTATTGCTATACCGAACGTGTATTGTCTTAGACGAACTAAATTTAAAATGGTGAGATGCAAGAAGCAGAATGATTATGAGGTGTCTGGAAACAAAAACGGCAGTTTTTAAAAATTAATAAAAACAAAAATGGAATTTTTGAGAGTGGGTAATGGTGAAAGAAAAATAGGATCGCCCATCGGGTTAGTTTCGCTCTTTGGTCTTTCGCTTGTTGGAGCCAAGTAAGCCTCTTATTGTCGGTTACCAGGGTGAACTCTCATCATTCTAGGCAGACCCTGTGACGTTTATTATCCCAGATGATCTCGAGGGCCTCCTGTTCATTGCTGTGGTACCGTAAAACCCCCTAATTTCGCCAAGTGTCCCTAACTTCACCTAAATCAATTAAACACTAAAAATTCATGTTTTTACTATCGTACCACTTTCAGCCACTAAGGCGATTTTAAAGATAATATTTGTCCTGTCACCAGACAATTTTCAAACCGCCATTATTTTCACCGTGTTTGTGTTAGTGCCGTTTTTTGGAGTCCGGTTTGAAGAGATTTTTTCGGAATACCTCTGAACTTTTGCTGATTTCCACGAATCTTGTAGAGGTAGGTTCTTTATATTTTTAACATAATATAGTGATATAGCCTGCTTGCCAAATGTAACGTGCGATTTCCGATATTTATAATAAAACATCAATTCTTTGAGTATGCAATGTCAGGCTATGTTTTGTGAACTACTTGTTCCTACACTTCCTCTGGCTTTAGGGTTGTCACAAAGTTTTTTTATTTTTATGCTTTTTAGACTAAAAACTATTCATCACTTTGAATCACCAGTTAACAATTTTTCTCATATTTCCATTATTAAAAAAATACTATGTAAATCAATACATAAAAATGATACTATAATGCTTTGGGTTTTGACAGCCCTAGCGTAAATTGGTAGGTTGTATGAAACAGTCATTGAAGTGATTCCTATCTTCGCCAACGTAGATATTTCTTTAAAATATGTCAAATGGTCTCTAGCATAAGACCTGAATTTGCTTAAGGTCATTTTTTAAAAGATTTCGTGTGTATCCAAAGACAATATTTTTTTAGTGGACCTACTAAAACACATTGGGCGAAGTTAGGGAATCGTGCCGTAACTTCTTCTATATAAAAAAAATAGTGATTTATTGTATTATTTAGTATGAAAAGGGTATTAAGTACTTCAATAAAAATTAAAATTAACACTATCATTTTGCACTAAATAAGATCTATACGACTACATATTGGTGGATATTTTGGTGGTAAAACGACTTTCTGTTAAAAAAAAAGGGCGAAGTTAGGTTGCGTTTTACTGCCGATAGGCAACCGCTGGCGTATAAAATGTTGTGTCGATCGCCGTCGTCCCTATCTTGGAAGAGAACAGCCCCCATTCCGTATTCGCTGGCGTCCGTCTGTAGGGAGAATCGTCGGCCTAAGTCGAGGCGGGCTAGTTGTAGGGGTTTCCGCAGATCTCCTTTTATGCTTTGCATAGAGGCTGTCGCGGCTGTCGCGGCTTCCGTTTACCGGAACTTCTGTGATGTTGTGATGTGATTTGCAGCATTCGGAACGCTGTTTTGGATGCGGAAAGGCTCTAAAGTAACAAACTGATTCACACGGACGTGATTGCTGATCAGCAACTTATTAACCATCAATTACTTGAAATTTGAACTACGTATAACATCATCGGTAGCAGTTATAATTACGTAGTTTCAGCCTGTAGGTAGTACATCTTATCCGCATCAATGGATACATGCAACAGCAACAAATATCATTGATCAATGTCCAGTGCCTAATGATCTACATTGACCGTAACGCGAGTGCCGGCTTAATTTTTTATTAAATAAAGTTTGATGATTTCACCAGCATGTGGACCGCAAAAAGCAGTGCATTTATTTTGATGTAATAGGGTCTGTAGGGTCTCACCTAGATTGGACTCCATATACTACGCCAATTTTGTCTATTAACCAATCCGTTTAGTCAAAGATTATTTTGAGAATTTGGAATCGGTTCTCGATCGTTACTCTATTCATGGTTGCCTGTCTAAATACTGTTCATAAATGTCAAAAAGTATGCGCAGTATCACAGCTCGGTCTGACAGTTAACCCTTTCGTAAGTTCTATCTAAGCAAAAAAAATAGTTGTCAAATCACAACAAACAGAAAGGTAAATGACATTTAATGCAAATCGCACCAAGTAGTCATGAAACTAGCAATATTTCTCCTGACATAAAATTTGAAGTCTCCCATGTGCTTTGTTATAAATTATTAATATTATAAAAACAAATACCATCTTTAATGAGTGTAGTCATGTGCTGTGGTTAAAGATTCATCTCTAAAGTAAGATAGTCTCGGTCAAAGAGATTAGAGATCTCTTTGGTCTCGGTTCACTTCTCCTTGAATGCAGCGTATATTTTTAGTGTGGATAAGTGATTGGACCCCTTACCCTAATCTGTTGCAAACTAGACAAATAAAAGTTAATGGAATTTTGTGTTCAAATAACTCTTTATCGTTAAACAACCAATACTTTATAGACAAAAGCGAAGTGTACCGCAAAAGTAGGCAAGCCAAACGTTATAATTTATTAAATTTGCACATTAATAATAGTGATAATATTTTTAATAATCATGTTCCATATTCACGATATATTGAAACCAACCGTAAAGGTTTCTACTGGGAATTATTTTCTCCCATCCGGAATAGTACCTGTCGTTAATAATTTATTAAATCATGTGGAATTCTGATGTATGGAATATTAAAATACTGTCAATGATCGAGGTTGCTTGATGAATTTTGAATATAATTTTCTAGCTTTGCCTTTCAGCATGGCAGGCACTGTGCACACTCTCCAACGACACACTAGAACAGAACATGATACAATTATTGTTCTTTAAGATGATGTATATATACATATAAGTGCATTGTTTTGACCCACTTCTTCTTTCCGTAACAATATTTCACTTTGACTTCGCTTTTTAATAATGTCTGAAAGTGCTGAAAAACAAAAGCGTCAAAAAAATAAATTGAATATTATAACTCATAATTATTGATAATATTGATATCGATTATTACGATTTTTCTAGATTTCTACCAAGGGATTTTTCACGAGGCATCACGATACAGATGAGAGTCAAATATTCTCAGACGATGGCGTCCAGGAGAGAACGATACAGTATACATAAGTGACGATAGATGAGAATAGCATTAAACAAGAAATCTTAGAACGAGGTGCTCCGAAGGAAATTCGACTTATTCTTAGAAGAGTAAACCATTTCTCACGTAATTTGATTTGCTGCATTTGTAACGCAGTTTTCGGATGCGGAAATGCTCTAAAAACTCACAAAATGGTGCACATGGACGTGATTCCTGATCAAAATCAAAGCATAGTAGTCTCGCAACAAAGTAATGTTAAAGTACATAAACAGACAATTAATGGTAAAAAACCTTATAGATGCAAACTATGTTCATATAGATGTACGATATCTAGTAATCTTAAAAGACATAAAATGACACATACTGATGAAAAACCTTATAAATGTAATGTATGTTCATATACTAGATGCTCGCGAATTAGTAGTCTCAAAGAACATATATGTTCAATATTCGACGCACTCAGAAAACAAGGAATCCCTGGGTGCTATATAAATATTTTCATAAATATATACAGTAGCGCAACAGCATCTGTCAATCTCCATAAACCATCACGCAGATTTCCTATCAGCAAAGGAGTCCGACAAGGTGATATAATCTCACCTAAATTATTTACAGCTACCCTTGAAGACTTATTCAGGCAACATGACTGGAATGACAAAGGGATCCCATAAATGGAAAATACCTGAGTCATCTGCGCTTTGCCGATGACATAGTAAATTTCTTGCAAGACTCAGAAGACCTCCAAAGCAGAATGCAGGAACTCGCTGAAGTAAGCAACAAAGTAGGATTGAAAATAAATGTAACAAAGACGAAAGTCATGTTCAACTGCTTTGCAGGCCAAAAAGAGATCCTCATCAATGGCACTCAGCTCGAGCAGATGAAAAGCTACATCTATCTGGGACAACAAGATGTTGTCATTGCCATTTCGCGTCAGAGCGAAGAATACGCATTCCCTTTATTTGCTCGGTATGCTGGTTGCTGGTCAACGTCTGTTATTTAAGACTTGGGAGTGAACAAATAAATACCTCGGAATGGTCTAAAACGGCGATTTTTATTTGACTTATACTTTTACTATTTATTACATTTTTTATCAATTTCTCGGAACGCGCGATGTATATTATGTTTACAATTGCAATCTCTGGAAGCCTAAACTTTTTCGCTTTTGATCTCGTTATCAGCGAGAAGCGCTACAAGCGATCTCCCATCACAAATACAGCTTTGCATTTTTTTGCTGTTCTGACATACAACGTTACCGGATATTTTTTTTCTCGTTATCGACCATTACTATGAGTCATCTCGGAAATGGTTCCGGCCTCTCCAGGCCTCCTGAGAAGTGTGACATTATATCTTATAAAATCGGAGACTCTCTTTTTGAATAAATTATTAACGTAGAAGTATCTTTCCAGCAGGTATATTCTTAACGGTCATCACTTTAGTACGTTTCCATTATTTTCATCGTCCAAATTAATACGGAAGGCATTCCATACATTAAACAGTTATTGGCGGATATCTCCAATTCGTAATACGGCGAAAATTTAGGTTTGTCGACATGCCGGTCAAGTTCGGATATGTTCGTGCTTCTTGTGAAGAGCGAACCTAAGCTGATGAAGCCGAATCAGCTGTGTTTAGTCGGTAACTCGGTAATGAGTCAGAATTGACGTTTTTACACCTTTTGATTGTAATAGGTACTTACCTATTTGTATTGTTTATAATAATTATAATGATCTATTCAACTACCTATTCATTCTACTTAAACTATTCATAATTTTTTTGTAATATTTTGTTATTGTGACCCTTGACTTTATAGGTAGTGACACATACCTGTCATCAACAGGATTTTCTTGGTGTTTTTAAATATTAAATAAACCATTACCCTGATCTCTATCACCGATTAAATAAAACACTTGATCTGATTCCCTGCTCAACTACGTAAATGTTTTATCCTTAGGTAAAGTCCTTCGCCCGGTGTGTAAAAGTAACACGCCGGGCTACGATGAACAAAGATCTAAAAAAATGTAAGAATACGCGAAATGACGAATGCAAATCAATAATCTCAAAACGTATCGGGTTTATTTTATATAAAATAGGTATATAAGTAAATATAAGAAATAAAATATTTAGTCATATTAGTTTTAAAAAAGCAATTCATTACTTAATATGAACGTAGTAACTAATAAAGTATGTAAGGGATGGACCGATCGTGCTGCGTGGTTGAGATGTATGCCTTGAGGAAATTAGCATTAAGAAAATACTGTAATTTATAAGTATAATACGCCATGTTTAGCATAATTACCGAAGAAAATAATTGTAATAAATAATAACTTCATTTTATAAATTCAGTGTTCAGACGGCAAAACCTGATATGTGCACTTTTGTTAATTGTGCAGGAGAGCTTTTTTAAATTTTGAGATTGTTTGAAACTTTCTGGTGAATTTGTCTTTTGAAAATAATATAATATAATGATCTATTCGAAATGAGTTTTAGATATAGAATAAGTATTTCAAAGTTTTGATTCTCTACGTTTGGTAGAAAAAAGATTTTCCAAGTTATCATATTTTGCCATCTTATGTTTCAATAATTATGTTGTAATTATATGGTAAGATAAACTAACATGATATGTGAGGTAATTAGATAATAAAACTTCAAAAAATAGCTTATAAATATATATGTTTAATGCTTGACACTAATTAATAAAAACATTACATAGGTTCGTATTGATACAGACATTGGCATCAAATATTTTCAGAGGGTTGCAAAAATAATTTGTGTGTGTCATTTCATGGATTTTAAGATTACTTAGTAACGAGCACCAATACGGGCACACCTTGCATTTATGTTGTTTTTCACCGGTGTGTGTCATTTCATGGTTTTTAAGATTGTCCAGTTTCGAGCATATATATGAGCATACCTTGCATTTATGAGGTTATTCACCTGTGTGTGTCATTTCATGGATTTTAAGGTAACTCAGTTGCGTACATCTATATGAGCATACCTTGCATTTATGAGGTTTTAGACCTGTGTGTGTCATTTCATGTCTTTTAAGATCACTCAGTTGTGAGAATCTATATGTGAATTTATTGCATTTATGAGGTTTTCCACCTGTGTGTGTCATTTCATGTCTTTTAAGATCACTCAGTTGTGAGCAACTATATGTGCATTTATGAGGTTTTTCACCTGTGTGTTATTTCATGTTTTTTAAGACTACTAAGTCACGAGATTCTATATGAGCATACCTTGCATTTATGTTGTTTTTCACCGGTGTGTGTCATTTCATGGTTTTTAAGATTGTCCAGTTTCGAGCATATATATGAGCATACCTTGCATTTATGAGGTTATTCACATGTGTGTGTCATTTCATGGATTTTAAGGTAACTCAGTTGCGTACATCTATATGAGCATACCTTGCATTTATGAGGTTTTAGACCTGTGTGTGTCATTTCATGTCTTTTAAGATCACTCAGTTGTGAGAATCTATATGTGAATTTATTGCATTTATGAGGTTTTCCACCTGTGTGTGTCATTTCATGTCTTTTAAGATCACTCAGTTGTGAGCAACTATATGTGCATTTATGAGGTTTTTCACCTGTGTGTTATTTCATGTTTTTTAAGACTACTAAGTCACGAGATTCTATATGAGCATATATTGCATTTATGACGTTTTTCACCTGTGTGTCATTTCATGATTTTTAAGATTACCAAGTCGCGAGCATCTATATGGGCATACGTTGCATTTATGAGGTTTTTCACCTGTGTGTGTTATTTCATGGTTTTTAAGATTAGCAAGTCGCGAGCATTTATATGAGCATAACTTGCATTTATGAGGTTTTTCACATGTGTGTGTCATTTCATGTCTTTTAAGATCACTCAGTTGCAGGCATCTATATGGGCATACCTTGCATTTATGAGGTTTTTACCTGTGTGTGTCATTTCATGGTTTTTTAAATTTTTAAGTGTCGAGGATTGATATGAGCATACCTTGCATTTATGAGGTTTTTCACCTGTGTGTGTCATTTCATGGTTTTTAAGATGACTAAGTCGCGAGCATCTATATGAGCATAACTTGCATTTATGAGGTTTTTCACCTGTGTGTGTCATTTCATGTCTTTTAAAATCACTCAGTAGGCATCTATATGGGCATACCTTGCATGTATGAGGTTTTTCACCTGTGTGTGTCATTTTATTTGCATTGAGATGATTTAGATGCGAGAATAAATTTTCTTGATTTTGAGCAGCATCAAAGCCCGTGTGAATTACTTTGTGACTTTTTAGAGCACTTCCGCATCCAAAAACTGCGTTACAAAAGCTGCAAATCAAATAACGTGAGAAATGTACTACTCTTCTTAGAATAAGTCGAAGTTCCTTCGGAGTCTCTCGTTCTGAGATTTCTCCTTTGATATTTTGTTCATCTATCGTCACTTCTGAATCCTGTTTCATTCTATCTTTGATTCCATAAGGCAAGGATTGTTGACCCCTGTCTATATCGTGATGCAATGTGAAAAAGCCATTAGTAGAAACCTAGAAAAAACAAAATAATATTATAGATTTTCAACCGTTCCATTTGATTAATTTTTTTCAAAGCTTATGTCTTTCAGCATCTTCAGACATTATAAGTGTAGTGAGAATGAAAATGACATAAAGAAATGTTAATAGTACAGACATAGATATTAAATAAAAACAATGTTACGGAATGATCCATAAATAGTTTTAAAAAAATTCACGTTCATGTAACATCGAAAAGCAAATGCACAAAACAGACAATGACACAATTGTGGTACTACTCTTGGTGATATGTATAAATCTATTATAGTTTCGAATGCAAAATTTTAGATTGATGTGAATAAGATAGTTTCACGTTAGTGTGTTTATTTCTATATAATAATTTAAGACACCAGAATGACGTACATACTATGAGCCAGTTTTGCACCCTGTTCAATAAAAACATTGTTAGTTACGTGTAATAACTAGTAATTTCTGTGTCAGTGTGTCATTGGAGAGTGTGCATAGTGTCGGAAGATGCCGAAAGGCGAAACCAATGTCACAAAAAATATTCAAAATGATTAAATTGAATTTATATTCAAAATTTATCAAGCGACATCGTTCAAAAGTACAAACAATGTTTTAATATAGGTATCATACTTCTGAATTCGTGAGAGCGCGCATAATAAGCGTTGTATATGGACGGCAGTAATGCAAAGAGCGACACTCTCGAGAAGGAATAAATCGGTTAATATAATTAATATACAACGGCTGTCTCTCCAATCTAATTCTTCAAGTGTTTGCGAGAAGCGATAAAATCTTCGTTTTGGTGATCTTTGAAAGATTCAGACAGGTTCGGACAAGTTTGTAGATAATATGTAGACGTAAAATTATTCTATGCGCTGTAGTTCGTATTTTTTTCGGCAGGTTTGCGACTATCGTTCCATTTCACATGCGCACCCCTACGCGCACCTCTAATTTTTTCGTGAAAATTCAGAACCTTCTGAACTTTTATGATACATGCATACAATCTTGCATGATAATACGTGTTTACGTGTAGGTACCTGTTCTTGTTACGCCCGCGATAATACGTACTGTCAACAGTTAACCCATGCACGTATAAACGGGGTATTAGGGTCAGTTTAGCAAAAGTGACTTATTACGCAGGTCCAACAATCTTTCACGGACTTAGATTAGGAAAGCTTACAGATCATAGTATAATTCAAGAAAATATTAGTAAGTACCTATTTTTGTGTTATCACAAAAAAGATAAAATTTTGTGTTTCCGGTGGGTCTATTCTATACACAAGACGGCTATCGACTGCTATCGTAGGTAGTTTATAATATTAATATATTGATGCGGTTAATTGTTACAATAAGTTAACCGTCTAAACTGTCAAAAAGTGTTGTGTTTTAACAGCCCCTCTCTTGGCTGTGTTAACTTTTAGAGCAAGACAGACAGTTCAGGCGGCTAACCTATTGTAACACCTCAATACATAAATTTGATAAATTACCGTAGATAGCTGAACGTGTACTAATTAATCAATGGGAAGTATATTTTTAGGTGCATAATAACATTATTTGTAATTTTAAAACAAGTGCAAAAAATGAACACTACTTATCAGCGGCAATATCTCGAAAAATAGGTGGTCGTTTTTAGTCTGTTTATCATAGGCGGTACTGTGCCAAGGGACGTCACTTCATGTTCAATCTATTTACATAGACACAATAGTTCTTCGTGTAAATAACAAATAAAATCATATATATATAAGAAGCCCACAATATACAATAATATATCAGTGGCGAAGGGTGGAGGTAGGCTGTTAAGAGTCAAGATAAATAGTGCATATTAAAGTTTTTCAGTCAATCGTATTTGTTTTCTTTTATATAAGACTAGGTACAATGTGGAGATAGTGTTTGTTAGTTTTAAAAACTTAATTAAACCCTACGACACCAAACCATAATTGTTAAGACTATACTTTAGTTGAGGCATGGTCTAAAAAGATCGTGGCTAGGCGATGCGCGAATAGTGCAAATGACGCGGGCCAAACGAAATATATTTTTTTCATAAAAATTCAACTTGCGTCCATTTACTGTTATGTTTACTTTTATATAACTAATAATAAAAGTATATTCATTGATACGTTTCCTTTTTCAAGTAAAGTTTTTAAGTCATCTTTACACGATTTAAGAATATATTCATCCGACACCATGACAAATCTAATCGACGCGCGCGCACCTCGCAGTCGGTCTCTGATTGGCAACGAGTGCGAAATTTCGTCGCACCTACTGTTGAAAATTATTTGCTGTTTCACTGAAGTACGCTCTTGATAGTAAATATAGTAGTCTATCCATAAAATATCAAAAAATATCCTATTAAATCATAAATAAAATTAAATATTTTATAGGTTCAAATTTTTTTTTTTATCTATTATAGTTTGGTTTAGGCAGGACTATGAATTTAAATAAATGGACCGACAATGGCGACAATATGTATAATATGTATTCTAAATCCAACGAAAACGAATAAGTATGAATGAAAAAGTGTGCACAATTTTGTCGTATCGCCCAAAGTATACCAAAACTATATGGTTTGGCTTAGGAAGGGTTTAATTGCTTTTTACAAACTAACCAACACCATCTGTAAATTGTAGTTTTATTTCAATAAAAACAAATAGGTAAGACCAGCAAAGTTCAATGTAAACTATTTATGGCGAATCTTCACAGCCTATCTCCACCCTTCTCTACTGATATATTATAGCTACTACGACTGGCTGGAATATTATGGGGATTTATTGAAATGTTAAACCTTCGATAGAAATCGGTGAATAGAGAAGCAAATGTTACAATATAATATAAAATTGAATATACCCCATTTCCTGGTGTGTAATCTGAATGCGAACATCCGGGTTGAGGATCTTCATCAGAAAATGGTGTCATTTCGTCTTCAGTGAACTCGTGCTTTATGTCAGTTTCGGTGACACCCGTCGCAGCTAACTGAAAAAAACAACGTTTACCTATACAAAAAATATCAAATGTCAAAATGTACATATTATGATTATAATCTAGGTGAAAGTAGGCTGTTCAGATCCGACATAAATAGTGCACACTAAGCACATACCTATTTATTTATTTTCATTAAACTAAGAATACAAACTGCAGATGTTGCTGGTTAGTTTTCTAAAATCTATTAAACCCTGTCTAACCAAAATTATTCTATTAACAAAATATCTAAAATAATATTGAATGCATGAATGGCATACCTTTAAATATTTTATAGATAGAAGAATATTACGGCTTGATTTGCGCTGGATGTAGCATTCTCACACACTAAGGTTGGGTTAGTGTCACCACCTACCTGTAGGTAGGTGCCTTCGCTTAATAAATTGATTAGTAATAAGCCGACATGTAAACCTGATCTCTAACTATACGGCTTAGTAAAACGCCTAAAACGCTTCCTTGTCGAATCACATATAAATTGTTTATCTGTTCACAGGTTTTTACGCTACCCGTTCGGTATGTAAACATATCGAACGGGGCATCGATTGCTACGAACAAGGTAATATAGTATAAAAGAATGATGGATGTAAAATTGCCTTGTTCTGTACAATAAAAGCCTGTGATTATGTAATATAAAATGTTAGGTATAAGTTTAATATAATACGTAATAGTATAAATGGGCCAGAATGATTGTCAAAATAAAGAGACGAATGCAGTAGCGAGAGGTTATAATAAGATGTATAAAATGTTATGTGGAACACACTAATCGAATGATATTTCCATCTATAAACTCGTTAATAATAACCTAATAATTATAGAATCAATGTATAACGTGGTAACGCCAACAAAGCGCATAGTAACAGAAAGCCAAACATGTCGGGACATGTTCGTATCGTAGATAAACGGGCATAGCAACGCACCAACGGCCGGCCGATACATTAGTGTGTGTGCATCGGCGGGCCTACGCAATAACTTCAGTAGAGTCTCTTAAATTTAATTTTTATGAAATATTGTTCGATTGTTGTGTTCATAATTAATATATTTACCGTCTGTAATATAAAGTATGAGGAAATTCGCATATTTAAAAACGAGTAAATTCTTGATGGCAACGAGCGGGAGCTTCGCCAATTTCTGATTAAATAAATTAAAAACACGACCTTTATGCAGCTGTGCGGTGTAAAAACAGCGGCTAAAAATAAGGCAATGCGGAGAGAGTATCGCCGGTCGATATACTCTTGCACATTGACGCCGGATTTCCTTTACGAGAGGTAGTATCTTGCTATTTTTTTTTTGGAAATAGTAAAATATTATTTCATATTACTATATAAGACGTAGTTTTAAGAATAAATTGTTATCATTAAAAATGTATAATTGTTAAAGGTCAAGGCAACAGACAGGTTTTACGTCGTAAAATCACAAATGTTTATGTGTAGGTCGATGGATAATAATTACAGGGCCTATTATTATGTCAATAGGTACCTAGTAAGTAGTTGTAAATGCATGTAATTTAAACTCTAATCAAATCGTGTGTTTACTCCTGGCATAAGACTAAAACCGCGAGTTTATGCCGGAGATAGCTAGTTAAATGCTCTAAATAAATTCATATAAAATCCATAGAATTAGATAGACGATATTTTATAACGTCAATATATCCATCCAAGTGCACAGAATATATTATCTCTTGATACTTGGTCCTTCTGACACTCCAGTAAATTCCTATTAAATAAACAATAGGTAACATGTAGTACGAGCTAACGATAATAGTAGAATCTTTGGTCACCCCTTCTCAAACTCTTTGGACCAATTAGAATAAGGGAGGCTGCTATAAAAGAGGGCGCATCCGAGAGATTTTTATCAGTCTACCGGATCTTCTCTCAGGAACAACATCTTCTCTACTAGCAGCCTCTCTTCAACACTCTGGACCAGTCTTACCAGTTTCGCCGCGCATCTCTCCGCTTCTTGAACGCCGAAGTACTACCCGGTGAGGGTTTCACATCCCGTTTACCTACGGGTGGGAAACATCTCTCGCGTTCGTAGTCATCGGTCGCCACGTTTGCTTGTCTGCCGCCTTCACCTACATTGGCCTGTAAAAATATTATCTACTGGACGCTACATACTGAAAATAAACCGAGTCACTACTGACTTTTTCAAAAGGAAACATCGTTATTATTAATAACCCCTCATCCGACTGAGCTAGGAAAATTCATCAACGAAGTGCGCTGTGGCGTATCGTTGAGGGGGTGTTGTTATTAGGTTAGGTTAGATAAGGTAAGGTCAGGTTATGTTTAGTCTAAAACGAACGTTATGAAAGGCACCATTACCGGTATTTCTCGAAATAAAGTTTAATATCAATGTAAGTAATGTACCTACATATTTTGTCAAAAACGCAGCATTATAATTTAATCTTATTCTTATCGTTGTTATTCCAAATTAATGATTGTGAAAGACGACGTAGGAAACAGTTTCAAAAAACTAACCTCAAAATGCGAAAACTTTATAGAATAGACATACCTATTACAATGTATACTAATTATAATTACTTCAATTAGTAAGTAGGTGAACCTACCTAACATGTCAAAAATGTATCGTAACTGTCAAATCGTATAATCGAGTCATTTTTTGAAACAACATTTATGCCATCGTATGTCCATACGCAGTTTGTAAAAAAAGCAACATATTATTATTAAACACTAATCGTTGTTATTTCCAATTTAAAAAAATTAGTTACAAAAAACTAACCTCGAAATTGCAACTTGAAACGTCGGCATTCTCCTGCTTTACATGAGTGCGAACTTCCGGGCTGATTGGGTGGCTAGTCTGCATATCAAACAAAGGCTTGCCTTCTTCTTCAGATTGTTCTCCATCACATTCTCGCTTTACGTGCATTTTAATAGTAAATATGTCAGGAAGAATGTGACAAACAGGATCCATCCAAGATACATTAGTTTTAAAGAAGTGTTGCCAGAATACGTAATTATTTATTATTAATGGCCGAAATTCTGAAACGTCTATTCCGTGGAAGCGATCAAACAATAAGCTGTGTTTTATTGGATAAAAGTTATGTACTGTTCTATTTGAGTAGTTTTTTTCCACTTATTAGTTTTGCGTTTCGATATTTTCAAGCACTCCTAAACTCGTATTCACCAATGTCAAATACACACTATGGCACTGTTATTTCTAACTTTTATATTAAATCGATTAATACAATAAAGTAGGGACACTTTATTGCCTACCCATTCAGCCAATGATCAAGTAAGTATAATAAAAAATAAGACATTGTCAAAGGGCCATGTCTTTTGACTTTGCCGTGTCTACCCTTGCATGGTGAAATTCGAACCCAAATGTCAGTGTGCCTGCCTGACCTCAAAATACGTGTGGCATTTGGTTTGTATTGCACTGACAGATAATAATATGTTCTTTTCCCACGTTGAAGATTAATATTGTATTTTTAACGCCTGTAGAACAAAACTTGAAAAAAGAAAAAAATGCAGATGGGCTCTTTTTTGCCTTTAAAAACCTAGATGCGCTGATCTCATTATGATTGAGGAAATGCTGATTATCATTTTCGCTCGATTGTTTTGTCCTGACAACAAAACGTACATAATTATTATTGAAGTGCGTTTCCGTGTCAAATTTAGTGTTAATGTATCTATTTTAAATATTAGTTTCGAAGGAAAACACTTTTCAGTATTGTGGCAACACTTTTCTAACATTAACCCGAATGTATCCTGTCTGTCACGTTGTTCCTGCCATATTTACACTTAACATGGATGTAAAGCAAGAATGGGATGGAGAACACTCCGATATAGAAGGCAAGCCTTTGTTTGACACGCTGACTAGACATCTAAACAACCCGGACCCTCGCTTTCATGTAACGCAAGAGAATGCAGACGTTTCAAGTAGCAATTTCGAGGTTAGTTTTTAGAAAGTGAAATCTTTTACAATCAATTTAGATTGAGAATAACAACGATTAGTTTAATATTATAAACTGCGGCTTTTTAACAGTAGGAACATAAGGTGACATTAAACTTTATTTTAAAAAAATACATGTTTATACAATTTGACAGCTACGATACATTTGTGATATTATAGGTTAGGTTTGTTTGTCTACTAATTCTTGTTAAATATAAATATTATACAATGTTGTATGGTGATTACGAGACCCGAAACTGTTTTCACCGTGTTTACAAAATGTAATAATGCTTCTTTCAGTACCTTAATATGGCGGACCCCTCTAATATAAAATCTGAGACAGATGATCAACCAGCTGTCGTCAAGCGCGAGATAATTGAAGATATAACACACCCATTATATGATGATGAATACCCTCAACCGGGTTGTTCTAATTCAGATTTCAGGCCAATACAACAGGTACGTTAAATTGTACGTAGGCATATGTGCCGTTTTCTTCCATTGATGCCGTCTTATATTGAATTCGAATTTTTAATGCGTCTTTGAAACTTCATAAGGAACTATTATATTATAATTCGGCCAAACTTGTTTCGTTTATTAATTGCGGAGTAGATTCGAGTTATTGGCGATTGCTAAAACAGATATTTTGAGACAGTATTAAGTAAGTAGGTATATAAATCTTTAAGTAAATCACGTAAGTATATTTAAATATGATGATTTATACATCACAATCATTCGAATGTAAAGCAATAATTAATGCGAATATCTAAAAATGTGATCAATTGTATGGTGAATAAAATTAATCGCCTGTGAGTCCTTTTTAGGTACCTAATACAAGGTAAGGTCTAGAAAAACTACTTGAAGCCGTAAAATACGTGAAATAGGGTGAGAAAAGACCAATTTTATTTTCAAAACTTTTTGTAACAAATCAATGTTGTAAGCCCCAAATTTTACTAAATTATCCACCATGCTGCATGACAACATAAATTTAGGCGTTCGTAAACAGTTTGATAGGTCATAACTGGCGCACTGCGCATGCGTTATAAGTAAACCGGAATAGTTTAAGATTTAACGTTTAGTTCACTGTACCAGCAAACTTCAAACCATTTTCTGACCATCAGAAGTGGTCTGAAACGTCAAACCGATCACGATCTATCAAAGTAATAACTGTCCAGACAGGACCTAACCTGAAAATGATAGTTATTTATTATATTCCGTACCTATGTTATTTTCTCGACATTTACGATTAAGAAAAATTGATATTCTTCTGCATACATATATCGTGAGATGTTCATATTAATATTTTAAACATTTACACAGTAGGAGTTCAGTAGAATTTGTTAGGCATATTATAGCGTAGTAACTGATACCTAATATTTATTAGTAACCATATGCGCACAATAAACCGCTTGTGGTCGTATTGTCCCACAATTCCACCCAAATTTTCTATGCATTGAGTTCGATTCGATATCATCACTTGTTTGGTATTTAGTGAGAGTCGCTAGTCGTAGTGCGGGTCGCTACTCGACCGAAAAATTACAACAGAACGGATTGAAACGACTAAATTATTTTACTAAAGTACTATAAAATACTAAATGGACATTTATGGTCGAGTAAACTGCGATGGATTGTATGATAGCATCTGATATCTTTGAGAGACAGTCTGCGCAGTCGTTTGGTGAAATTGAAGTGCAAGAAATGGACATCAAAAAGGAAATAGCGCTTGCTTTTGCGATATAAGTCCGTCTGAGGTTGAACAGAGCTACATTTTACGATAGAAATTTTGTTTGCAATGTGTGTTGTGCATTTTTTTCATTTGCGCACATTTTGAAGTACTCGTACCATCAACGTATGCATGATGCGTCGCTGACTTTCGATGAAGTGGCTTTTCCATGCGACCAAAGCCGTCACTTGTATGAAAAGTTTGATGCGTCGACGTTTGTAAGTGATTCACTGGTAACTCATATAACACACGGCCTCATTTGATTATTGTTGTTAGGTATATAATGCATTATATATTGTCATCTGTATACTATACTTATATTTTTTTTTATTTGTAATAAAAAATGGCTATCATCCGCAGCAAAGGGTTTACATAGGTTGCTAATATCCAACATAAAAATAATACACACAAAACTTATTTGTTCGTATCTACGTATTTGTTTCCATTGAACTAAGACTAAAATAATTTACTGATGATGTTGGTCATTAAAATTTAAGAAAACCCCTGCGAAATCGATCCATAATGTTATTAAATCATACAGAATTTTGGATAATTTATAGATGGAAGAATATTTTTTATTTATTTTGGTTTGGTATAGGCAAGGCTTAATGCATTTTAAAAAACTTACCCAGCCATCTGTAATATGTAATCTTAATTGAACTAAAACAAACAAGTTTGACCGCAAGAATGCACTATTTTGTCGGATTGCCCATAACATTGGAATGTCGTTCGGTGATTATACATTCACCTGCCAAATTAAGACATACATAGTGACGTTACCCCGGTCCTGGTAAAACCACAAGGGCGTTGTATTCTCAACCGGTCCTGCCCTTAGACCAGATTGAGAACCCCTGCTTTAGGCTAGCTCAGCTCTTAAGTCGGAGGGGGTAGTCAAACAAAAGTTCTTATCGACACTTTCGAACACATCGCAACAATATTTTTATATTAATGTTTTGATATCGCCACCTAATAATAGGATGATGTCAGGATCCTTTAGATACTTTATTTTAATGTGAATTCGTTCCACACCCACGTGCGCGAAACGTCTAAAAGAACAGCTAACAATTCAAGTTCAATATTACCGCAAATACGTACCGAATTGTGGCAGTCGTAATATAGATCGCGGACCTATTCAAATTAAAAGTCTTTGTAGTTATGATTTTTATTATTTATTGAATTATTCTTTCATAAAATAAATTTATTATAATTAATTTTTATCAGATATCTTAACACTACATTTTATTTACTGACAAATCGACAATATTTATTTTTATAAACTTATTTTAGTTACTTAATTTTATTGTATATAATTATTCATATTTATTTATTTAATTACACACGTCACACAAATTCATGGGGTGAGAGTCAACGTCCTCTAGATTGGGGGTTATTGATTTTAGTACTAAAGTCCTCGCAAGGTACTGTAAACCAGTTGCCATGCGCGGCTGATGATGAATGATGTCATCGTAAAGTGATGCAATTGTTTACATCAATCGCGGAGTAATCGAAATAATTACTATTTCGTTACACTTTAAATGCCTCTCCAACTCAATTCGTGGCAAAGGCTTTCTCACGGAAAACTAATAAATCCATTGAATGCGCCACTATTTACGCAGTTAAATCTCGGCTTTTCTTCCGAGTGGATATTTTCAACTTTTTGTCCGCAGAGGAACCGATACGACGTTCCCCTGGGGCTTATACTTTCCCACTACTTTATTAAAAATTTTAATTCGACAGCCTGGACGCTGTCAAAAAAAATGACAACATTTCTGGCGAATCACACTCCTGCTATATGATGACATTTACGTTTAATTTTATACTGCTCGCCAATTGATCGAAAAATCAGCCAATCAAATGCTATACAAATGTCATCATTCTACTGAAGATTTTACATTGCCCGAAATAGATTGGTTACGTTATTGGTTTTATTTTCTGGGGCGAATTCAAAATATTACGTACCTACGCAAAATTATTTTATATAATGCAAAGAAGATTATAGTTATAAATTAGCTTTAGTAACAGCATTTAGCTAATGATAACGCCTAACGTGTTCACATAGATTTTTTTTATTTTTAACCTCAATTTCTAGACTTTTTATTTAATTACATTTTTCTTATAAGACCATTTGGTCTACCTGAAACAAATCATCCATACTTCAGTCTGAGTGGCTGTAAGTCAGGTCTCGAGGTAGGCCGCGTATTCCAACGTGGAATCGATACTCTCGATCGGAGCAAAATAGTTGTGACGTCATAAAATCGTCGCAAAAAAGTCTCGCTTAAGGCGCGCATTTTTGTGGTCGTGTCAATAGGCGACCAATTATTGAAGAAAAAGCTCTGGGAGACCGTTTTTGGCAAACTGTAATGATGATACTGTTACATAATATTAACAATGTTGTTATTTTTAGAAGCGTGAAAACGATATGATGAATATTAAGTATGAGTATAATAATGAGGGAGTTATCATCAAAGAAGAATTTGTTGAGAATGCAATCCACCATATTGATGATGAATTAACCCAACCTTGCTGCTCTAATCTACAATACAAGCCATTAGACCAGGTATGTTTAATTACAAATGTTTTTTTTAAAGCCCGATGAAACTTTAAATTGTAAAAAAGATTACAAGTTAAAATTAAATATTTTTTTTTCGAAAATTCGACACCTACATAACATTAACATTTGAAAATGATTTCGGGTATGTGGCCTTAGTATTCTCAACTAAGCAAATTCTGGGCGCCCAATTTGGACTACTTTTATTAAAGCACTGCCGGTCGTATAGTACGTGAAATGTTGGCTTCTAATACCTTAAATACTGCTGCTTTATCAGCATATACCAGTGACTTCACGAAGCCTCACAGTAAGTAATCCAGAGATATCACATTGAACAAGCGTGTATGCCAATTATTTGACAGGTCCATTTCTCAAAATCAAGTGATCGCCAATACTTAATTTAAATAAAACGATGGTTGCGATAGCTGTATGGCACATCCTGTTGAAATTAAATCCTGTTCTTTCGAATAAATCCATATTTAAATGAAAATAATCATGGTATGACAAGGATTTCCATTGACGTTGACGTGGGCTTTCGCCCCATTTTTAAAGAATTGTGCGTCGATGCCACCAGCGTGTAAACCGCATGAAACGGTGCATTTTTGTGGATGTAATGAATACGAGGGAGTATTCTAGATTGGTCTTATTCAGTGTAGACGATTTTCCTTATTACAAACCCGTTAAGAAAAAATAAACCTCGTCGCTAAACGCAATTTTGCTCTTAAATGCAGTTATCTATAAGTTATGTAAATCGATAGCAGCTTTTCTGAGTAAATTTGAATAATTTATTAGAGTTGTTCAAGCGTGGTTATATTCATGAAGATTTGCCAGACTGTATATACCGATCATTAGGTATGCTTACATACTGTAGCTTAGTTTAGAAGAGATCTTCATTTAGCTACATATTTTTTTCGACTTACACGCGACGTAAATGAAAACTGACATTCTTCGTGTGATTAATTTGTGTGTCTGATAATTATCTTAAGAATCGTGGGCATTAATTTTTTGTTCTCCCAAGGTGCACAACTAACCTGCCATTGATAATGGCAATTGGTATGGCAATTAGTTTGTACAACCAAATTACATCAGATATTGACATATTTCACCTGCGTCAGGATGAGTATATGTAGGCATTGTTTTATAAATTCTTAAAATAGGGTATGCTTATGTCATTCGGTGACTTCCTTATTATTTAAATTTTTAATGTCTATACTAATTGTACTGTTTTATGGCCATCTTTTTTTTTTAATATATATGTAATACTCTTTTATTATTATTCATTTTCTTCTAAATTACATGTTGTAAACGTCTTATATTAATAATTTGTAATTTTCACCATATTAAAAAAAAAAGAAAAGATTTTGATTATAAATGTCAACGAGTGAGCGCAGTGTAACGTATCGTTTTAACAGAAAAACACTTTACAAACGACATAGTATCAGTATCAGTGCTATATTAGGGGACATTGGAACATAAGTATATTTTATTGATAATATTCCTATTCTTTTTGTAGATTTCTACCCAGAAATATTTTGCAGTACGTAGGAGTAAAGCATTGGATATCGTTAAAAAAGATACGGTTGATAATGACCCTAGTATCAACAAAATTGCACATGCAATCAATAAAAACATAAAAATGATGTTGCAGCATTCGGAAATAACCATCGATGAACAGAACATCAAACTCGAATTTAAGAAATTATACTTGCCAAAGGAGGTTCGAATTATGTTGAGAAGAGTTACATATTTCCCACGTAACTTTATTTGTAATAATTGTTATAGAGTGTTTGAAACTGTAAAACATCTAAATCATCACTACGTTTCATGCATGTCTCAGCATCTTAAGTCATACATGAAACATACTGGTGAAAAGAGACATCAATGCGATGTGTGTTTTAAAAAATTTCTGCAAATTAGTCATTTAAAGACACATCAAAAGATACATACGGGTGAAAAACCACATCAATGCGATGTGTGTTTTAAGAAGTTCATCATAAATAGTGATCTCAAATTACATAAAATGACACATACTGGTGAAAAACCACATCAATGCGATGTTTGTTTAAAGAATTTCCGGCGCATTTATGATCTTAAAAAACATAAAATGATACATACTGGTGAAAAACCACATCAGTGTGATGTGTGTTTAAAGAAATTCATCACAAATAGTGAACTCAAATTACATAAAATGACACACACTGGTGAAAAGCCACATCAATGCGAGGTGTGTTTTAAAAAATTTCGTCATATTAGTACTTTAAAAACACATCGATTAACACATACAGGTGAAAAACCACATCAATGCGATGTGTGTTTTAAAAATTTTCTGCAAATTAGTAATTTAAAAAAACATCAATTGACACATACTTGTAAAAAACCACATCAGTGTGATGTGTGTTTAAAGATATTCATCACAAATAGTGAACTCAAATTACATAAAATGACACATACTGGTGAAAAACAATATCAATGCGATGTGTGTTTTAAATTTTTTTTGCTAATTGGTAATTTAAAAACGCATCAATTGGCACATACTGGTGAAAAACCACATCAGTGCGATGTGTGTTTTAAAAAGTTCATCACAAGTAAAGAACTAAAGAGACATAAAAGGACACACACGGGTGAAAAACCACATCAGTGCGATGTTTGTTTTAAAAAGTTCATCGTAAGTAGTGATCTCAAAAAACATAAAATGATACATACAGGTGAAAAACCACATCAATGCGATGTGTGTTTTAAAAAATTTCTGCTAATTGGTAATTTAAAAAAACATCGATTGACACATACTGGTGAAAAACCATATCAATGCGATGTGTGTTTTAAAAAATTCAACGGAAGTGGTAATCTCAAAAGACATAAAGTGACACACATGGGTGAAAAACCACATCAATGCGATGTGTGTTTTAAAAAGTTCATCGCAAATAGTTCACTCAAAAGACATAAAATGACACATACTGGTGAAAAACCACATCAATGCAATGTGTGTTTTAAAAAATTCAGACAAATTAAAACTCTAAAACATCATAAAATGACTCATACAGGTGATAAATGACTCTAATGCAATGTATGTTTAATAAAAATTACGCATTTAAATACTCTAAAATCACATCAAACGGCACATACTGAAGAAAAACCACATCATTGCGATTTGTGCTTTAAAAAAATTCTGAATATTGGTAATGTCAAAAGACATAAAATGATACATACTAGTGAAAAACGATATCAATGCGATGTGTTTTAATTTTTTTATTGCTAATTGGTAATTTAAAAATGCATCAATTGACACATACATGTGAAAAACCACATCAATGCGATGTGTGTTTTAAAATTTTTCTGCAAATTAGTAATTTAAAAAAACTTCAATTGACACATACTGGTTAAAAACCACACAAATGCAATTTGTGTTTTAAAAAATTCATTACTCATAGTGAACTCAAAACACATAAAATGACACATACTGGTGAAAAACCTTATAAATGCAATGTATGTTCATTTAGATGCTCGCAACTTGGTAATCATATAAAACATGAAATGAGACATTTTGCTGAATAACCTTGTTAAAACAATATTATTCATATTATGCAGGTGATATTTTTCGCATTCCTAAATAGTATCTTCAAGAGATATGTCCAAATACCCCCATGGAACAAGAACAAAAATCTCGGCCCTTATTCTCCGGAGGCCAACCTAACACTGATCACGGCAGCAATCAGCAAGGGAAGGCAGAGGGTACTAAGAATCCCCAGAAAGACGGTAACGGCTGCCTACCGATGACCATTGCCACCTATAACGCGAGAACATTATGCAGCAACGCCAAACTTCTAGAGCTCGAAGAAGAACTCGAAAAAATCCATTGGATGTTGTCGGGCTCAGCGAGGTAAGACGACAAGGAGACGATATCGTCAATCTCCACAGCGGACATGTACTCTGTTATAATGGGACTAAGCCGGACGCTCAAGCGGTGTCAGATTTTTAATCCACAGACTCTGGAAAGATCGCATAGTTGAATTTGATTTCTCCTCAGATAGAGTAGCAAGTTTAACACTTCAGCTCAGCAAAAGATACCAGATTCTGCTTTTGCAAGTTTATGCGCCCACTCAAAACTCACCTGATGAAAAAGTGGAGGAGCTATATGAAGAAATCAGTACGTTGAAAAATAAACGGAAATGTCATTTCACTATCATCATGGGGGACTTTAATGCACGAATCGGATATCAACACCAGGATGATGTAGCGGTCGGGCACTTCGGACATGGCACCAGGGATGGCCGAGGAGACATGTTAGTGGAGTTTGCGGAAAACCACAATCTCTACATCATGAAGTCATTCTTCAAAAAGAAGCCTTCCCTAAAATGGACATGGCGAAGCCCAGCAAAACGAACCAGCGAAATCGACTACATCCTCACCGACAAGAAGGATATTTTTCTAGACTGCACAGTCATTAACAGATTTAATACTGGCAGCGACCACCGAATGGTAAGGTGTAAAGTACGATTTAACATCAAACGTGAGAGATCCAAACTGATGCAGAAGCCCAGAGTCCGCAGAGGTTTGAGAAGCAGAGTCGAATTCCAACAAGAGTTGGAGAACAGGCTAGCGGCTTTCAAGGCTGAAAATGACCCCATCTCCCTACAAAACACCGAAGCAATAACAAAAATCATTATAGAATCTTCGGAAGAGACAGTTGCTGCTGTAGTTGAACGAGTAAGCAACTTTCAAAGGAAACGTTGGATCTTATGAAGCTGCGAAGGAGTACGAAAAGCGAGCAACAAGTTGCAAATGATCTCGAGTACTCCACGCTGTGCAAAACTCTACGTAAAAACGTACAAGAAGATCTTCGTAAGTTCAATATGAACCTTGTAGAATCAATTGTTGCGTCAGGAAGAAGCTTACATAAGAACAAGCAGCATCTGTCAATAGGGAAACGGCAGATCACGACACTAAAAGCGCAAGATGGAAGTATCGTGCGTAACTGGGATCATCTACTGGACACTGTTGTAGAGTTTTACAGCGCTCTATACAAAGATGACACTGACATCAATTCAGATCTTCCGGTGAACGGAGAATATGGAGATCCTCTTCCCGAGGTTACCACCACAGAGGTGGAATATGCTATAATGTGCATGAAGAGTGGGAAAGCCCCGGGAGAAGATGGGCTGATTATCGATGTTCTCAAACTGGCCGGGAGGACGGTGAGCGAAGTGCTCGCACGTCTGTTCACGTCTTGTCTGCACGAAGAGAACATCCCAGAGTCATGGAAAAATGCCTCCATTATTATTCTCCATAAGAAAGGAGACACTGAAGATCTGAAAAACTATCGACCTATTAGTCTACTGCCAATTCTGTATAAGGTTTTCACGAAACTACTCTCAAACCGTCTCGAAACAATTCTAGACGAGAACCAACCAAGAGAGCAAGCCGGATTCAGAAGAGGCTACAGTACTATGAATCATATACAGGTTGTCAGGGAAATCATAGAGCGCTACCAGGAATACAAACTGCCATTATATCTTGGTTTTATAGACTATGAAAAGGCGTTTGATTCCATCAAAAAATTCTCAATTATAGACGCCCTTAGCAACCAAGGAATTTCCAGACGCTACATAAATATATTGAACAGTATATACAGTGATGCCACAGCATGCGTGAAACTCCACAAACGGTCGTGTAAATTCCCCATTAACAAAGGTGTCCGGCAAGGTGATACCATTTCACCTAAACTATTCACCGCTACTCTTGAGGACTTATTTAGGAAACTTGATTGGGAGGAAAAAGGTGTTCCAATTAACGGAAAGCACCTCAGTCACCTGCGCTTTGCAGATGATATTGTTATACTCTCACAAGACCCGAAAGACCTCCAAGGTAGAATGGAAGAACTCGCGGATGTCAGTCAAACGGTCGGTCTAAAGATAAATGTCTCAAAGACAAAAGTGATGAGGAACTGTTTTTCGGACCCTGCGATTATCTGTATTTCTGGCACCCAACTCGAGCAAGTCAGCAGCTACATCTATCTCGGACAGCAGGTGTCCATAGACGAAAGCATGCACGATGAAGGGGGTTGACAAAGCTGGGATGGAGTGCTGTCGGATGTCTGAATAGTATCTTCAAGAGTGACCTACCATTATGTCTTAAGCGTAGGGTGTTCAACCAATGTGTGCTACCCGTGCTCACGTATGGCTGCGAGACGTGGACCCTCAACACGAGAGATGTCCAAAAGTTAAGAGTCACACAGTGAGGCATGGAGAGGTGCATATTGGGCATCACGCGAAAGGACCGTAAGAGAAACGAATGGGTTAGGAAGCAGACTAGAGTACGCGATGTAATAGACGTTGCCAAACAGCTGAAATGGAGATGGGCGGGGCACATTGCTCGCTAAAAGGACGGCCGCTGGACAAATGCCGTCATCCAATGGTACCCAAGGGGTACGAAACGGCCACAGGGTCGCCCTCAAAGCCGCTGGATTGACGAACTGGTAAAGTTCGGCGGAAATACGTGGCAGCGAACGACACAGGACCGAGAGAGTTGGAGAAAGCTTGGGGAGGCCTTCATCCAGCAGTGGATTGACCCCGGCTGATGATGATGAAATAGTATCTTCAAGAGACCTACTGACACGACCACGAAATGCGTGCCTTCAGCCAGCACTTCTTGCAACGATTTTGTGAAGTCACAACTATTTCAGTCCGATCGTGAATGTCGATTTCGTGTTGAATTGTGCGGCCTACCTCGAGACAAAGTTAAAAGAAACATGTGATAAGTCCCGTAGTTCAGCCTGAGCGACTTACAGCCACTCAGAGTGAACTATGGATGATTTCTTTCAGGCAGACCAAAAATGGTCTTATAAGAAAAATTTGAGTAATTAAATGATCTAGAATTAAGGTTTAATATACACAATAACATGTAAACGACTTGTGTGATATCATTAGCTAAATGCTGTTTAAAACGTCGCTATAGGATTTGTTTCCCGAATATCCATTTTTGTCGAAATCGACATTTTAATGCAGTTCAATTTCTTTTATCGAACTCTACCGAAATCATTTATAAAAACAATATATTATTATGTAGGAACAGAGAATTTTTTTTAAAAAACCCGAATACGCCATGTTAAGTTACAATTAATCCGTGGTTTTCTCCCGAATATCCAACTATTCGTACCTAAATATCCAAGTTAATTTCTGTCGAAATAGATCTCTGGGAGAGTTTTTATTTCCCGAATATGACTTTAGCCAATCAAACCGCGCTAATGCCATGCATCTCGCTCCCACATTCACGCTGTCTAGCTCTAAAACAATCACGCTCATTTTCATATTTTTCGGCCGTCCGGAGTGCTCTTTCAAATTTCGTCTTATTGATATTGTTTTTAAAGTTACTATTGTTTTAACAGTGAATTCATCAAATTTGAAGAGATCATTCATAGCTGATACAACACCAGTTCGTCCTGAACTTACAGTAGAGTTATGGAAGTGAGTATTTTAACCTAAATAACTGCATTTTGTTTTGATAAATGACACAAAATCCCAACGATTATATGAATTCTACAGTGTGACCCGGCGACTACTATGACGTAAAAAATAATTATTATTTCAAATTATTATTAATCAAAAATTGTTTGTCTTTATTTTACTTTTAATCTAGGTATTTCTATAAAAATAAAGGCAATGCTATTATTAATTTTTGAATGCGCTGATAGTTAATTTAATATGTATGTTAGTAACTATTTATTTGGTGAATATTATATACTTAGGATATTGGTACCTACCTAATATTAGCAGCCAATGGCAATTAATTTATACATGCTATTATTTTGTGTTGTTATTCCTTAAAATAGTAAATATATAATATTTATTTGGTGGTTTGTAATAAGTTAAATTGTTAATTATAGAAATATATAGATATAATAATATACAGATATATAAACATAGATTTTTTTTTTTGGAAAAAGTATTAATATTAAATTGTTAGCAAGTACGAGTAAGTACCATCATAAAATATTGAAGAAATCCGTGACGTCGGTTAGTAATTGAAGTAGTAGATACCTACTTTTATTTAATAAACAAAAACCGATCTCTGATAGTCGCTTGATTTTGAAGAATGCTGATGAGCAGGTATTCCTGCCGGGTGTCTTACTTTTTTCAAAATGATATTTTCTATTGGTTATAATATATTTTCTCAGAAGTGATTTTAAAAATTATGTATGTTCAATTATTAGAATGGTACATTCTTAAATCTTGTGAATTATTCGTTCAATAAAAAAATAGTTAATTACTTAAGAACTATTTTATTACTTAATCCGAAAAAAACCGATTGCCGCATGTTATTATTACATACGAACTTGGGTAATTACGATCATTAAGTATTTAAATAGTAAAAGTAATTATTAACAATTATCGTGTAAATAAATATAACATTTGAGGCGCGTACTTTTTGACCACTTATGCCGGCGCTCCATTGGCACGCAAGTCAGACGATTTACAGTCTTCGGACTTTTTTTTCGCGTGGAGCACCCCAGGTCTGCGGACTTTTTAATCCGCAGACCAGGCTCGTTGGATTTCAAACATGTTTGATATTTTACCTCCGAGTTGCCAGACTTCGTCCGTCGATCGCAATGCAAATTCGATTTGACATTAATACGCAATCATTCGGACCGCAAAAAAATCTGTAATTGTTTTAAACATTTTCATTGATTTATTTGTTAATTTACACATTATAAAATGAGAGATTTACCAATTATTTTTTTATTTGTATTTATGAAATTCATAAAAGAAAACGTAAATCTTGTGTTGTTTTCACTGCTATATTATTTTACGCAAGTCTACATATAAATAACACAAAATTATAGGGTTAACAGAAGACATTACGATAATCGCAATTTTCGACTTTTGACAGCTCGACTTTTTTATTCGTTCATTGATCAGTAGCAGGGCATAGACAAATCGGACGATTTATTGTCCTCGGACTTTTGGCTCGCCAATGGAGCGCTGGCATTAGAGCGGAATGCAGAAACATTTGTCATAACTAAAATTTCCTTAGCAGAAAACACTATGCAGATACATTGTCCTTAGTTAAGATCATTTCTATTGAAAATAATACCATATTTAAAAATTCTCGTTAGGTAAATTAGGTTAATTATTTTATAATTGTTAAACGATGACAACAATATGACAACTGCATTTTATAAATGTAATAACTATAAATACATATTAATATTTAATTATAATACTCTTATGTTTCTGTTATAAGTCATTATACGTGATTCCACAGGCACCGCAAGATATTTTTTTAACATGGTAACACTAGCTTCAAGTGTCATTCTTCACCTGGTATTTTGTATTTCTGTGGGTTGGCGTATAAAAGTAAAATAATATTCTGCAAGTACATGCCAAACGAATTAACACTATCAATATCCTTATTGAGATACATTGTTAAATGAATTTGAGTGTATGGACTGTGTTATAGACATGCGAATTTATTTTGACAGCAGCTGTCAGTGGTAAATGGTAATACAGAAGAGGGCGTGTTCATAACAAAAGTAGTCTATGGTTAAGGATTCCTTAACTCTATACTCAGGATTGTCTATAGTTAAGTCATGCTTTTCGGCGACTTATCCTTAGGAACGAAATCTTAGATTGTGCATTCCGCTCTTAGTAATCCGTCGGCCGTGTAGCAATACGCTACGGTCTTAAATCCCGAACGTCCTTGCTTTGTCCCGAATATCCATTATTCTGAGAGAGCGCTAAAAATTTCCCGAATATCCACAGTGAGTACTTGTAAATAAAACGCATTTTCTGTGCATTTAATGATTTATACCAGTATATTATTCTTGGAATCTATTCATAGATGATGTTGCAATCATTCAGTGTAGAAAGAATGATTAATACATCTACTGATATTTAAATTGATATTTTGACAATGAAATTTGTTTTTCGTCTCCTATAAAATTGACATTTGGTCTATTCGGGAAACAAATCTATAGCGACAAAAAGTTTATTTTTAGTATTTTATATTTAGTATTAACTAATTCATTTTTGTATTATATAAAATCAAAGTTTGCTTACGTGAATGAATTTGAAATTTTGCTGGCGATGTATTTAACGCAGAGCGCCGTAAAATATATTGAATAATTAAAATATGATATCGAATAACGTCGTAATAAAAATCGAATGATTAGATATTGTAAGTAACGGCTGCGCACACCAGTGGGTCTATTCTATGCTTATCGACCGCTAAAGTGATAAAGTGAAAAATATTATCAAACTTAGGGTAGGTTTGTATCAAAATATTAGCACTTATTGTAACAATTACACGAAGCCGGTTTTTATTGTTGCAATAAGTGCTATATTTTAACAGCACCTATCTTGCTGCTGTTAAAATATCGCACTTATTGCAACAATAAAAACCGGCTTCGTGTAATTGTTACAATAAGTGCTAATATTTTGATACAAACCTACCCTAAGTTTGATACTATTTATCAATTTAGTGTTCGATAAGTATAGAATAGACCCACTGATGTAAATGATAAATTAATATAATTAATTGTAATAAAGTACGTACGAATTTAGTACGTACTTATGTAAAAAGTAGATAAGAAAATTACGTACATTAAAAATCTAATAATGTAAGTTTGGAGGCACTATTATTTTGTTAATTTACGAATACAAATTATTTCTTAGATCTGTTAACTACGCCCTACAGATCATTTTCAATTTGTAAACTTAACTTAAACTTTATCTTGACCTTATAGTGCCCCATAAATGTATTTGTATAAATCTAAGTCGTACCTTCTCCTTGAAGGAGTGAAAACGATGCGAAAAGTACGGACTATAAAAGAAAACACGAGATTGATATTGACTCATTCTCATTATCGTAATATGCCGGTACGGTCGATTTCGATATACATGCTGATATTACGCACCGTTTTAAACCAACGATCTTTCATTTTTCATTATTGTAATCCTGATAATTGAATTAGAAGTTATTTATCTAATCTACGTCAAAAGTACCAGAAGGGCTTTTGCAATGATTATAAAACTTGTCTCACTTGTAGATACGTATAGGCCGCTTGTTTTTAACTTAATTAGATGCTCCTAATTTTCCGGGAAAGCGGGAAAGTAAACCGCTTTTTCGTAATTGGTCCGAAGGTCTGTCTCTTGTTCTGATGGAAGGAGTCAAAAATAACCTCATTGGTCCACTTTTCGCGTGTAAACACGCCCCTAAAAGTCATGTACGGATTTGTCTTATCTTTTTCTACACTTTAAGTTATTAAAATCTATATTGCAATGACGGGTGTCGGAACCCATACGCGCTTACATAATTTCTTAATCGGAATTATTAACGGTTCTTTAGATAATTCATGTAAACCTAAATTTAGAGTGGGAGTATTTCGCATCTCTGACGTCAGTTTTTCGGGAAGTTACCGTCTAATGGGTATAAAAACCAGTGTTTTTCTATACAAAGTCAGTCGTCTGCTCCTGTTTTTCTCGCGGGACACGTATGGTCCGTCATAACGGCTACGTCATCGCAATCAGTGACTTTGATATATAAACACTTAGTAACAAGTACCCGCGAATATGTATATAAAAGGAACATGGTTTCCCAAACTTTATAGTCGGTGCCTCGATATTATAAAAAGTGTGCAGCCATACCAATAAAATTAAAATATAAATAAAAATAAATATAGGTAGTTTTATACTATAAATCAATTAATTAAAATAAGTTTTTATATATTATAATATAGAAATTATTTAGAAATAAAATATAGTGTTAAGTTGTTCAATAATCATTAATTTTAATAAATTTATTCATGGAAAATTAATCTAATAAATATTTAAAACAATACTGTTGAAGATTTTTATTTGAAATAAATCTGCGATCTTATTTTCGGTAACATAATTCCGTATAAGAATTGGATGACAGCTATCAGCTGTTCTCTGACGTTTCGCACACGTGGGTGCGAAACAAATTTGGATCAAAGATTAAGGTGACACATCAGTGAAACGGCAAATAATTTTGAACTATAGGCGCGACGGAATTTTGGACTCGCTCGCATTCAGTGAGAGAACGTCGAGCTGGAAACACGTCACTTTGCTTCGTGATGGCGACGGGCCAATTAATTCCTAAATCGTGTAAAGATGACTAAAAACGTTACCCATTTACTTTAAAAAGAAAACATGTCAATGAATATATTATTATTGTTACTAATAGAACAATAAACAGAACATAAAATGGACGTATGTTGGATTTATATGACAAATTATATATTCGTTTGACAGGCGTCATTTGCACTCGCGACCCGCAATCCACGCATCGCCTAGCCACAATCTTTTTAGACCGTGCCTCAACTGATGTACGGCCTTAATAAAGTATCTAAAGGATCCTGACGTCAGCCTATTACTGGGTGGCGATTTTGAACGATTAATATAACGATATTGTTGTGGTGTGTTCGAAAGTATTGACATTAACTTTTAGATGACTACCCCCTCCGACTTACAGCTGAGCTAGCCTAAAGCAGGGGTTCTCAACCTGGTCTAAGGGCAGGGCCGGTTGAGGGTATAACACCCTTGTGGTTATACCAGGACCGGGGTAACATCACTACCTCACATTGTGTTTGCGTAAAGTGTTCAACCCATGTGTGCTACCAACGCTCACGTATGTATCTGAAACATGAACGAATGATGAATGTAAGATAAAATTTAAAAAAAATGGATAGCTTGCGCAACTTGACATGAAAAGGTGCTTCTTGGGCACAACGATTAAAGATTGCAAAATAAAAAAATAATGAATAAGGAAGTATAGAAAACTACGCGATGTGATCGAGCTCGCTAAGCAGATGAAATGGTAATAGACTAGAGATGTCTCTCAGTGAGTGGACAACCACTGGACAAATGGCGTCTTACAGTGGTCCCCAAAAAGCGGAGCACTAAATGCCCACAGATACACCCTTAAGCCCGCTGGTTTCATAATGTTTGGAGAATGCACGTGATAGCAAAAAAACTAGGTACCGAGAAGGGGGTAGCTTTACTGTGTTTCGAGAAAAAACGTCAACCTGCTTCCAGCCAACTAGATTCTGGTTTCCTGGAAAGGAATTAAATACCATCTATCTATAGAGTGCACACTGGAGACCTACGAAATGTTGGTAAGACTTGGAATAATTATACTAAGAGACTTCAAAGCGACATGTATTCCTGAAGGCGCAGTGTCGTGTCTAGCTAACAAGGGAAAACACTTAAAAACAATGAATTATATCAATTACATATTGGATTTTCTTTTAATGTGTTTACTGTCAATAAATGGTGGAACTGCATTGTATTATTAATTTAATAAATCGCGAAATTATAAGTTCATATTTTACTTTTATTTTTAATAAATCTGGACCGGTTTCGTCCGCTTTAGAGGGACATCAACTTTAGATATGTCTCTCTGAGGCGGAAGTTGATGAGCACTAAAAATTTTTGCGTTTTAAATTAACTATTAATATAATATAATTATAGGAATATTATATAATTAATTTTTAGATACATTATCAGGATTAAAACTGACCCACCTTATGAGGTTCACGGGCTGCTTGAAGGGTGGTTATATGAATTATTATAACACATAAGGGATACACTGATTTATAATGTTGAAACAAGCATGGTTTTCTGTTGGCATGGTATATCCGCCACGTGGGCAGCGGACCCTTGCGTGGCACCACGGCTTTCGCAGTTTTTTTCATACTGATTGGAAAATATCTCTAATTATTATCTTATGAAGAGAGGTAGGGAGATGCGTAGGAAGTCTGAAGAGTATAGCAAAATTATCGAATGTTCTCAGGTCTTTTTAGGTTTTGAAAATTTACCACTGCTTGGGATCGAAGCGACCTTGGCTCGGCCGAGGTTTAGGGATAGAAAATAGCCTTGGGCGCATGGCAGGTACTTGAAGATCGCCTCTCGCAGAAATCGTTTGCGAAACGGTATTTATTTCATAATATTTATCAGGGATTGCAAACTTTTATCAGTGGTATGTTTGTTATTTAGGTAAGATTTGTGATATGAAATTGTGGACGTTTTTATGGAGAAGGGTTTTACCTAATCACCTAGTACCTATTATTTTAAATGCCGACATTGCAAAGATCAGATGCTACATTCATCATGATAATAAGTATATGTAGGTACGGTATGTTCCGGTCTGCGGAGTCGAAGCCTAGACGTTAAATAAGAATACTGAAAGCTTTCTATTTTCTATGTGTGGCTATTTTGGGGTACCATCAAGATAATATCCTGGGTTGATCACATAACCAGTGTTAAGATTTAAACGCCAGCAATCAAGACTCATTAACTCATAGATAACCTAAACTTATCAAGCACAGAAAGCTGAATACTTTGACAATATTTACTTTAATGCGAATTATGACTAATTACTCATGTTATATTATGTTGCTCAATTTATTGTTGAATGCATAGAATCAACGTCGTTTTGGTAAGGTCTGCAATCCAGCGGTCGGTGTGTCCGAGTTTCCAATGGCATGATATATTTTATGCTGGTAGTTGCTTCATTTTTTTCTGACGAGTGCAGTATATTGGCAGAATAGAAAATGATGTCTATTCTTATTCTGATTAAAAAACTAGCATTTACCAAAGATATTGGACGGTGCAATCTCTTTGGCATTGACCTTTTTTGTTACCTAATTAAGTAGCTATTTCAAATATTGTAGCAGTTTAACTTTCTTTTATAAAAAAACCGTTACATCACCACAGGTAACTTTAAGGAACGAGCGTGAATCAAAACATATTACTATAGAATCCACAGATATGGCGGCAATGGTATTAGATACCATCCATTAGGATTTTCAACACGAGCCATTGTGTTTATTTTATAAATGAGTTGGATAGGTAGGTACTGAGTTTCCAACACCTTTTCTCATTAGTACCAGCGATCCTAAAGGCTTAACATTATTCGGTAGGTCTATTCAGTAGTTATTTAGTAGTAAATAATATATAGTAAAAAATAAAAGTGATAGTAAATAGTGTAGGTTTCTTATGAGGCCCTTTTGTCAGTCTAACCAAGAAGGTCTCTCTGTATTTAGTTATGGTTTCGGCAATTTAGATCCCATCGTGTTTTGTATTGATGTATTTGATGCTATGGTGAGGCTTGAGTTCGTAGACGATTCGAAGGCATGTGTTCTCCATTGTTTGCAGCATCTTTAAAAAGGATTTGGTGGTGTCAGTAGTCCAAATTGGGGATGCATACAGCATGGTTGGTTTAATAACCATGCTATATAGTGCCTCTTTGTTTTCTTCTGAGAGACAACTTCTACGGTTGAAGATGGGTCTAAGAACCCCCATCGCCATAAAGGCTTTTCGCCTGGCTTCTAATAGGTGAGGTGTTTAGTTCAATCTATGGTGAAGGTATACCCCGAGATATTTCACAGGGTCACTGAATGAACAGGGGATGTCACAAACAGTAATTTTTCCTTTATAGGATTTTAGGCTCCGCGAGAAGAGAAACGCCTCCGTCTTCTACGCGTTAACCGTAAGTCGTCTCCAGCGACTGAAATAATCAGTTAGCTGTCGAGTGCCCTTTTCTAAGTTCCTAATCGCCGTGTCAGTCTGGCGGCTGGTAGAAAGGATGGCTGTGTCATCTGCGTATAGTGCCAGTGTGCAGTTGGCGGTTTGGCATATCACTTATGAAATGATTGAAGAGCCTGGGAGATAGCCAAACTTGCCTAAATTGCAATTCAGCCTATGTACCTATAATATTATCGTCAAAAATGCGTAATATTTGCTACTAATGTGTGTTACCAGTGTTCACGTATGCGGGTTAAACATAGAAGATAAATTTAGAACAATAAGATTGGCGCAACGTGGCATGGAATGTGCATGTTGGGCATAAAATAAAATCACAAATAAAACTAATGGATACGGAAGCAGACAAGAGTAGGTTATATGAAACAGTATGTCGGTCGACGAGTGAACAATCGTGCTGCCTAATTTCCAGGTTATTCTATATCACATTTATAAGCAAAATTACTAAATAATTCAATATGAACTTTCAAATTGCTCTTCTGAGAAATATACTGAAATTGACATAGAACAACCTGGAAATCAGGCTGCGAAATGTCAATATACAGTGGCCCCGCCCCAATCGGCCACTTAAACAACCACAGGGACCCACAACTAGCTCGCTTGACAAACTCATAAACTTCGGCCGATGTACGTGGCAGTGAAGATCTGGGTACTGAAATAGTCGTCAAAGCTAACAGGAAGATAGGTATATAGCCTTTCATATTACAGATATAAACCAAATCCAGAATATGACTGCTCTATATAACAGTATTATTAAATCTACATTTCGCCACTGATGGGATGTTATTGAAGAAAAACATTTTTCTCGGTTACTTTTTTAAGTGTATAGCATTTTAAGAAAAAGGCACACATTAGAATTACCTCAAGATAGGTACAATTATTTTTACCATCATGGGAAGTGAGAGTTCTTCAGAATGGAAAATTTAAGTGACATTAAAAACTTTCTTTCGCATTGTCAGCACTGTAGTTCGGAGAAAACATAGTTACATAGCAATGGCAAAGAGTGGAGGTAGGCTGTTATGGTCTGGCATAAAATGATCACGTATTTCTTTTCATTGGACTAATATAACTACGTGTACATGGTATTTTAAATTATGCATATTAGATAACACTCTAAAGATATTTATTTATCTATAAAATATTGAAAATTATGACATTAAACAATATTTGTAATCAATAATAATCGTTTGAAATAGGAAAAATGATCGCCATGTATCATATTTAGTATTCTTATTTCAACAAAAATAAATAAGTATGACTGAAATAGTGTGAACTATTTTAGTTGGATCGCCAATACGGTACACCTACATTGTTGTGGTTGGGTTGAGGCAGAGTTTAACTCAATTTAAAAAAATTACCGGCACAATCTGCAAATTGTATTCTTAGTTCAATGAAAATAAATAAATTTGACTGACAAATTTAAGTGTGCAATATTTATGTGAAATCTTAATAGCTTTCCTCCACCCTTTTCATAGTGGCTGGACCAAAAGATACCTTGCCATACATTTTGTACATACACATTGCCACGTATTTATAAAAATCAATAGCCTGGGTCAATCTATTGCTGGATAAAGGCCTCCCCTAGCGCCAGGTACATCCACCGAACATTCTCTACTCCATTAATTTAATAATAAGTTATAATCTAGATATTAAAAATCCTCCAACAAAGTTGTGTCAATATCTTTATACGTAAATCATAATTTGTAAATATTGGAAAGAAGCCCGCTTGTTTATAACATACCACATTACGTCATATTACTAGTCTCAAATTTTATTTTTACAACCTACCAAATAGCAAATCATCCACCACTCTCTCACACTTCCATACATGTTGATAATTAGTTGCAGATTATTAATTGGGTTGTAGCATTTTTACATGTAAGATGTTGAGTTTAGTTTGGGACAAACGCTTTATTTTTTCAGTAATAATGAAAAACAAATAAAATGGTGAAGAACAATAATTATTACAATATTAAGTGACCAATAATATATCAGGAATACTAATTGAAATATTGCCACATACAAGATTCACGCTTCAGTAATGCAATTAGTTGCAGTACGAATATAATAAAAATCGAATAATGTTCCAAAACCGGTAAGTATTTAAGTTTATTAGGATATTCCAGATAAAATTAATTTGCAATATTTTTTAAAAACACCTCGCAATTTATGGTTTTTGAGATTAGCAATTTTAGAGAATTTTTTAGAGCACACATCACATTGATGTGGTTTTTCACCAGTATGTGTCATTATATGACCTTTAAGATGAGAAATTCGAGAGAAAAGTTTAGAACATACATGACATTCATGTGCTTTTTAACCAGTATGTGTCATTTTATGTATTTTGAGATTCCACATATTCTGGAAATTCTTTAAACAAACATCGCATTGATGTGGTTTTTCACCAGTATGTGTCATTATATGACCCTTAAGATGAGTAATTCGAGAGAACTTTTTAGAACACACATGACAATGATGAGGTTTTTCACCAGTATGAGTCATTATATGACCTTTAAGATGAGAAATTTGAGAGAATTGTTTAGAACATACAAGACATTGATGTGGTTTTTCACCAGTATGTGTCATTTTATGTATTTTGAGATATCTAATTGAGACAACATTTTTGAAACACACATCGCATTGATGTGGTTTTTCACCGGTATGAGTCATTATATGACCTTTAAGACGAGACATTTGAGAGAATTGTTTAGAACATACATGACATTGATATGGTTTTTCATCAGTGTGTGTCATTTTATGTTTTTTGAGATCACTATTTGAGACAAATTTTTTAAAACACATATCGCATTGATATGGTTTTTCACCAGTATGCGTCATTTTATGTGTTTTGAGTTCATTTGCATTGAACTTTTTAAAACACACATCGCATTGATGAGGTCTATTACCAGTATGTGTAAATTTATGATTTTTAAGGTGAGCAATTTGAGAGAATTTTTTAAAACATTCATCACATTGATGTGGTTTTTCACCAGTATGTGTCCTTTTATGTTTTTTGAGATCACCAATTTGCCGAAAATTCTTTAAACAAACATCGCATTGATGTGGTTTTTCACCAGTGTGTGTCATTTTATGTATTTTGAGAGTACAAATTAGTTGGAATTTTTTTAAACATACATCGCATTGATGTGGTTTTTCACCAGTGTGCATAATTTTATGTCTTTTCAGATTACTATTTGCGTTGAAGTTTTTAAAACACATCGCATTGATATTGTTTTTCGCCAATGTGTGTCATTTTATGTTTTTTAAGGTTATCAATTTGCAGAAAATTTTTAAAACACACATCATTACCAATATTTGTTTTATACAACTTAAGATGCTGAGACTTCGTGCATGAAAATAAATGTAGTGACTATTTAGATGATTTACAGATTCAAACACTCCATAGCAATTATTGCAAATAAAGTTACGTGGAAAATATGTAACTCTTCTCAACACAATTCGAACCACCTTTGGCAAATATAATTTCGAAACTTCCTGTTTTACGTTTAGTACATCTGTAGTTATCTCTGAATATTGTATCATATTTTCCATTTTATTTGTTGAATCTGTTATCTTGTTATTGGTCAGGTTATTTTCAGGCGTATCTTTTCTAACGACTTCCAATAGATTATATGTGAAACATTGCTGGGAAGAAATCTACAAAGGAAAAGGGTTGTATATTTAATTCAACAATATTAAAGCAAATAAAAACAAATTGTGTGTTAGCAGTAAAGTTGTAAATAATTGGTGTTTTTTCTTTTGGTAAGATATAACTTACAAAATTGTTAACTGTCAAATCGTTGTATAATGTGTGACACCCGTTGACTTCATCACATTACTGATTGGTTAAGTCTAGCAAAGAAACACGAATAGAGTCACGTTGAAAAATTTACCTAATCTATCTAGAAAATATGTTGTCGATTCGCGCAACCTATAATTGCATTTTCTCACAAAATTGCGTTTAGTGATTTAGCTCATTATAGCTTAACAGCTTTGTTAGTATGGAAATATGCCGCACATGGATTGGACCTGTAAAATGTTCTCCAAATTCAGGCGATATTTTCTGTGGGGGTTTGCGAATTCACTGGCTGATGCCGATAGTTAAGCATATTGGCGCATTGAAAGCCAACGTTATTCGTGTTATACAACTGGCATTGCACGAAAAAAGTGGACTAAATTGGGCGACCAGTATTTGCTTCGTTGAGAACAGCTGCAGTGGCAATATGCCATAAACCATTAAAAATGTAAATGCCATGCACGTCTGTTTTTCAAATTAAAAAAAACTATCAAAATTTATCTTGTGTTATTTTTTACAGTTTAAAGTTCTATCGGGCTTAAAACACATTTATAATAATTGGAACTTACCTGTTCTAATGGATTCAAGCAGTCACGTTGAGTATCAACATTATCGATTGGGCGGATTGCATTGACAACAAATTCTTTTTTGATGACCACTCCTACATTTTCTGACTTTATATTTATCAGACCGTTTTCGCGATTCTGAAAATAACATTATTAATATTATGCAACAGTATCACAGTTCAGCCAAAGTAGGCCGCCTACAAGTCTATCTTCTGCTATCAGTGACCACTAATGTATAACTGTATTTGGCATGCGAATATAACATACTCACCGAGCGATATTTCAAACAATTAAAATATTGTTTTGATTATTTTTTTTACAATATTCGCAACCAGAGAACTGGCTTAACCTACCTGGTATGGTATAACAGGCTACAGATAGAAGTTTAATATGGAAAATTATGGGATAAACTAAGAAATGTGTTATTTTTCAATAGTTACGTTTGTATGTTAATAATATGCATTATCTGTTACGCAACTATAACGTGCATCCAATATTGCAGGACGTCAGAACGCTTTGTAAATCTTGGGTTTTACGGCCTGCCCGCCATAAAATAACCTGCTTTAGAATATTTGTCCACAGCGATGGCTTTGACATAACTATTTACCTGTTTTTTTATTCGTACATACGTGTCTCCGGCTGAAAGCGCCAATTCATGTAGCGTCTCTAGGTAATGGTGTCGTGTGTGAAACGGCTCTAAGTTTAAAACATAATATATATTGCAAATTACAACCTTCGATATAAGGCTGCACCATGGTAAGAAAAATAACACATTATACAATAATTGAACCAACCTCACGTATTGGGATGAAATCTGAATATGAACAACCCGGTTGAGGATCGTCACCACCACAATATAATGGGTCAATTATATCTTCGATAATCTCGCGCTTGATGACGGTTGGTTGATCATTTGTCTTAGAGTTTATATCCGACAGGTCCGCTTCAAGGGACTGAAAGAGGCGTTATTATACATTGTATACACAGTAAAACCAGTTTCAGCTAACGTTACTTCATTAAGTGTTGAATAGTTATAATCACAATGAATTGGTAAGTAGGTACATAATAAATGTATTTCGGTTATAGTGCCGCAGATGACCGCATGACCATTTATTATTTTGTTTGGAAACAGTTTATCCCACGTAGACAATTACGTTAAATACCCTTTTCTGTCGGCGGAGATGCTTTCAGATCAAATAATTTTTGTAATTTTTTAGAGTTTGATATTTCCATACATTTTGATGCAGCATTATCACACACTCAGGATCGGGTTAGGTTAGATTAAGTAAGGTCAGATTATGTTTAGTTTAAAAAAAAGTTATAAAAGGCACCATTACCTGTATTTCTTGAAACAAAGTTTAATACTCGTATCATCGTAAAGCCCCATCTACATCTTCGACTTTTGTTGTCAACCTCATAAAATTTAACGATAATTATCATATTTTATTGGACCACAAATTACATTAATCGTTTGTTGAACTAAGTTGACAAATGTTGGAGTTGCCAAATCCGTCCTCATTGCGATAAACATGTGGCGACATTTAAAAATGAGGTCAGCCATCATAAAAATAACCACTTTAGTCCTCAAGTTTTAATTACTTTTATCGTATTGCGGATCGAATTTCTGTCGCGAGACGAAGTCACCACTTGTTTCGAGGACTGGCGGAAAAATCAAAAGAGTGAGCAACACACTTTAATAATGGATTATTAATAATTATTGTTAATAAAATTAACATACCAGTTGATTTTAATACGAAGTGCTTCGTAAGTAGGTAGGTACAGGAATTTAGTGATATCGACTGATATACATATTTTACTCTTTATTCTCCGTGTAGGTAGCGATTGCCAATCAATTGGAGCATATGTCTAGCACTTATTTTGATTACTTACCTATTACGCATTTTGTGACATTTTTTACAGAATCAAAATAATAGTATTTTCGGACTCTCCGAAATCTCGTTCTTGACATTTTTTTCCACGTACTTGTGTGAAAGTATTTTTTCTATATTGCATCATGTACATTCAAATATCTGGTGTCAACCAGAAGGTTATAATATATTTTCTCAGAAAGCGTTTTTCAAAATGATGTAAGTATGTTCAATAATCAGAATGGTTCATTCTTTAATCAATCTTGTGAATTATTCGTTGAATAAAAAAAATAGTTAATTATAAATTATTCATTATCACTTTCCAATGCTTCTCGTTTGACAACTTTACTATATAAATTTTTGTTGAGTCAGTGTGCTGGATGACATAATTTGACAGCGATATTTTAGAAAGGGATATCATGCATTTTTTCAGAAGCGTTTTCAAAATTATGTATTATTGAGTTATAATAGTACATTCTTAAATCTTGTGAATTATTCGTTGATTAACAAAATTAGTTTAAGTATTAAAAATTAAGTACTTAGTGTGTTATTAAATGTTTTTATATTTCCTTATTTTCTTTCATTTTTGTGTATATTTTTTAATATATTCAATAAACGGTATAGTTACCAATTTACCTAAATGTTTTTTTTTTTTTATATTCAGTAAATACGATTTAGAATATTTAGATTATTTATCATGAGTACCTACTTCTAAAAACGTGGCACGCCCTACGAATTAAAAAAAATCGGCTTATTTTTGAAATATATAGAAATTTGTTTTAAATGAGCATGCATTTATTATGCAGTTATGCTGTACAATGTTTATTCTTTAATTAAAGGGGTATATTTTTAATTGATCATTCATCAGCATGCTGTACCTACCGAGTTACCCACTTTTCTACTTGTGCATATCCAACTATTACGTAGGTAGGTGGGAACTTTTTATATATTTTTAAAATTTTATGTGATAATTATTGTACTGATAATTATTATTAGTATGCCTTTAATCCGTATGAGTTAGAATAGGTACCTAGCTAGATAATGTTATTATCTAGATAGCTAGATGAGTTTGTGGTATATAACTGTAACTTCTTTCTATTGTAACTTTGGGCTTGTTCAGATGGCGCGATTTGACTCGCGCGTAAAAACTCGTGCGCATTCCAGGTACAAGTGAATTGAGTCGTTTGCATGTCGATGGCTGGAACTAGGAATTACTAGTTTTGAGTAATGGCTGATCACAGTTTTGCCACCCCTAAAAGCGACAAAACATGGACCCTTCGATGACATTTTGTAATTTTTTTGAGTTGTAATTTTGTGGAACAGAAGAGGAGCGATATACCACTATAATGGCCAACATAGCTCAAAACTTGAAATTTTTTACTTTTCTATGGAATTGAAACATCGATGTAATCGCCGTGTGTCAATTTTCGTGCGCAGTCGAGGTACAGGTGACTCATTGATTGATTTTTGAAACCGGTATTTCGGTATCGGTAAATAATTGAATACTGGTTTCGAAATATGTACCGGTATTGAAATCCCTAATTGCATCATTATTATTACACGTGAGCAATAAAAAAATATAACCATAATTCTCTGATAGGTAAGAATGATTACCTACGAGACGATTACATCGAGGTTTGATTTAAAATAATATGCCATAGATGAAGACAATGATATTGATTATTATCGTATAGGTATTGTTTATCTTTTTATTAAGAATTTATAGTAAAGTAAAATAATAATTTTGGTGTCTTTTTCTCGAAGTTTGATATTGACCAAATTGAAGTAGGTACCTACTTACCTATATCTACTAATATATAAATAAGTACCTATAATATTTTCCACTATGATAGGTACCTATATTAAAGAGTGCATGAGTCCCAGTCTCAAATATCGAACGCCTTTTGATAGATAGGTATAGCATGTCCCGACTCGCGACAAATACGATAAAATAATAATAATGAGGCAAACGTTCCGTGGCTTACAAGAAAAAATGACGTTGCCTCTCTTTGTGGACAAATGAGCAACGTCAAAAAGTAGCAACACCTTCGATTCTATTACCCTATTCCGATACATAGTCGTTAAATTTTATGAGGTTGGCGACAAAAGTTTCTGGTGTGGACTTGGCATAAGGTATCGGTTACTATGCTATATTTAATCTACTGTGTAAATGTCTAAAATATTAATATGAACATCTCACGATATAATAAATGCAGAAGAATCTCAATTTTTCTTAATCCTAAAAATTTTATAATGTTCATGGGTAACGCAATATTATGTTGAGAAAATGACATAGGTACGGAATATAATAAATGACTATCATTTTTAGGTTAGGTCCTGTCTGGATAGTTATTACTTTGACAGATCATGAGAAATGGTTTGAGGTTTCAGTTCATACCACTTGTGACAGTCAGAAAATGGTTTGAAGTTTGCTGGTATAAAGAAATAAACGTTACATCTAAAACTATTCCGGTTTACTTATAACGCATGCGCAGTGCGTCAGTTTTTAACTGTTAAGCCGTTTAGCTGGAACGCCTAAATTTATGTTGTCATGCAGCATGGTAGATAATTTAGTATAATTTGAGGCTTACACTATTAATTTGTTATATAAAGTTTTGACAATAGAATAATTGGTCTAATCTCACCCCATTTCACGTAGATATTGCTTTCGTTTATGGTATTTTACAGCTGCAAGTAGTTTTTTTATAGACAATAGGCTTACCTTGTATTACCTACCTAAAAAGGACTCATAGTGCTCGGCCGTAGTCAATTGGCGGGCGCGGCGCGGCGGCGTCTTGCGAAACTCAAACGTATAACCGTGTGTATTATGCCCCAAAAAACACACTGTCTACGAACATTTTACACACGGTTATACGTTTGAGTTTCGCAAGACGCCGCCGCGCCGCCCCCGCGCGACCACTACGTTCTTGCACATAGGCGATTAATTTTATTCACCATACAATTGATCGCAATTTTAGATAATCGCATTAATTATTGCTTTACATTCGAATGATTGTGATGTATAATAAATCATCATAAATAAATGCTCATGATTTGACGAAAGATTTATAAACCTACACATAACTTGTTTTAAAATATCAGTGTGAGCTTAAACCACTAAATGAAACAATTTGGAGCGAATTAATATTGCTGAAATGAGTTTCAAAGTTGCATTTCTAATTCCAACCTTCTATATAAGACAGCACACATTATAACTACTTACAATTGGCATGTAATTTGAATTTGAACAACCCGGTTGAGGGTATTCATCATCATATAATGGGTGTGTGATATCTTCAATAATCTCGCGTTTGACGACAGCTGGTTGATCATCTGTCTCAGATTTTATATTAGAGAGGTCCGCCATATTAAGGTACTGAAAGAAGCATTATAACATAACACGGTGAAAACAGTTTCGGGTCACGTAATCACCATATTACATTGTATAATATTTATATTTAACAAGAATTAGTAGATAAACAAACCTAACCTATAAATATCACAGATGTATCGTAGCTGTCAAATTGTATAAACATATAATTTTTTGAAACCAAGTTTAATATCACCTTATGTTCCTACATAGTTTGTAAAAAAGCCACAGTTTATAATATTAAACGAATCATTGTTATTCTCAATCGAATGTTATTTTAAAATAATGTAGTTTCCAAAAACAAACCTCGAAATTGCAACTTGAAACGTCCGCATTCTTTTGCGTTACATGAGTTCGAGGGTCCGGGTTATTTGGATGGCTAGTCAGCATGTCAAACAAAGGCCTGCCTTCTATATCGGAGTGTACTCCATCACATTCATGCTTTACATCCATGTTAAGTGTAAATATGGCAGGAATAACGTGACAGCCAGGATATATTCGGGGTAATGTTAAAAAAGTGTTGCCACAATACTGAAAAGTGTTTTCGGTGGATACTATTATTTATAATAGATACATAAACACTTCCACACGGGTGACACTTCAATAATAATTATGTATGTTTTGCTGTCAAAATAAAACAATGGAGCGAAAATGAAAATCAGCATTTCCTCAATCATAACAAGATCAGCGTATCTCGGTTTTCAAATGGCAAAAAGGCCCATCTGCATTTTGTCTACTTTAAAGTTTTCTTTTACAGACGTTTTTAAATGCAATACCTGTTTATCTAAAACGTGGCAAAAGAACATATATGTCATTGCAATACATACAAATATAATGCCACCCGTATTTTAAGCCAGGCTCACGGACATTGGGTGTGATTTTCACCATGCACGGATAGACAAGGCAATGTCAATAGACATGGCTTTTTGACAATGTCTTGTTTGTTATACTTACTTGATCCTTGACTGAATGGGTAGGTACCTACACCTTTAAGCCCGCTCGATTCATAGTGTTTGAAGAATGCAAGTGACAGCAAAAAAACTAGGTACCTACCGAGAAGGCTGGAGGTAACTTTACTGGGTTTCGAGCTTCCTGGAAAGTACCTAGTTAAATACCATCTATCTATAGAGTGCACACTGGAGACCTTCGAAATGTTGGTGTGGCTTGGAATTATGCTAAGAGACATCGGAGCGACATGTATTCTTGAAGGCGCAGTGTCGTGTCTAGCTAACAAGGGAAAACAATTTAAATAGGTATAATGAATTATGTCTATTACATATTGGAATTTCTTTTAATGTGTTTACTGTCAATAAATGGTGGAACTGCATTGTATTATTGATTTAATAAATCACAAAATTATACTTACTTCTTTTACTTTTTAATAAATCTGGACCGGTTTCGTCCGCTCCAGAAAGACATTATCAACGAATTGTCTCTGTGAGGCGGAAGTTGATGAAACACTAAAAAAAATTGCAAGGCGATGGTGATTCTGATGAATATTTTGTCGTATTCATTGGGTACCGAGGACTGCGATTTGTAGCCGAGTTTTTTCCCGTGGCAAAAGAAATGTCGCATAGGACTGATATTCTGAGCATATACATAGGTATCCTATCTTATGTGATTGAATTCACTGGATCTGAAAGGCATGAATCATCGTAACATGACGCCATTTATTATTTTTATCCTTTTTATTGCATCAATACAGAAATTAAAAAGTGCATCTCTTCCGGCATCGTTTGTCATGGTCCCCGGAAGGTCTCGAATGTCCGCATCTGCCATCTGTAATAAAAAGTTCAGGTTTTGCTGTTCCTTGCTAAAACTTTGACAATCTAGGAGTAAATGTAGGACGTCCTGGTCGCTACCGTCGCCACTTTACTTTCCATCAGGTGTTATTTTAAACCGGTGCAGGTATGCTCGCATGACTCCGTGACCTGTAAGAATCTGAGTCATTTCAAAACACAGCCCCTTATGCACCATGACGTCTCGTGCTGCTGAAATCGAAGGAAAAAACTTTCGGGTCAAATCCCCTGTCGATGAGTTTATGTAAGTATCGTGAGTTCCATTCGGTTTTCATCATATCTGAAATTGTTATTTTCGCGTAGCTCAGAGGAAATTTGTCATAAGCTATCGCGGTCTTGGGTTCAGAGTAACCATGCCGTGCCAATTTGTCGGCTCTTTCATTTCCTTCTATCCCGGTGTGTTCCCCTTATCCACTTGAAGTGCACCTCAGGGTGGCGCCGTCTCATTATTGCGGACTCGCTGTGAATAGAAAAGGCAATCGGATTAGTAGACAAGGGATCTGCAATTGCTTGGATTGAGCTTTTGGAGTCCGAATAAATACAAATACTATGGTTTTCGGTGAGCTTTCGTTGTATTGTATCTGAGCCTGCCCACTCCAGAGCGCGTTGGATGGCATAGAGTTCGGCCTGCATTACCGTACAATAGTTAGCAAGGCGGTACTTACAACCCGCTATCTCACCGCCATTAATTCATGCCACTAACCCTGCACCAGTACCGCCATCAATTTTGCTCCCATCCGTGAAAATCGGCATGTTATTGCATTCGATGCTTTCCAACGTTGCTGGATAAGAAACCACTTCAGAAAATAGTCTAGCCGGGTACGGCAGCCTTCTATGGTCTACGGGTTTTTCGTAAAGCCTATCGTCTCGCAGAAAACCTGCGAGGCCCTCCTCGCCCTTCTTAGCTCTGTAAGTGAGAGCGACTTGTTTTAAACGTAAATCTAGAGGCATAAGTCCTGCTAGAGCTTGCGATGAATTTAGTGAAGCCATGCGGTAAGCTCTGCATATTCGTATCGCTAGTGCACGCTGAACCGTATTGACTTTTCTCGCTATGTTTTTCCGTTTGGCAGCTTCATCCATATGCTGGCCGCATACGTGATTATAGGCTCAATAGCACAAGTGTAGAGAATTCTAAGAGCTTTAGAAGATACACCCCATGTGGATTCGGCCATTCTTGCTAATTTGAGCGAAGTCACCGCTGCAGACACTTTTGCAGATGCTGTCCGCGTGTTTCGACCAATTTAGTTTGTCATCGTATACTACCCCTAAAAGATTAAAATCCCTAGAAAAAGATAGAGGTTGCCCATTCATCACCAGCGAAGGCGGAGAGACGCGCCTCCTAGTAAAGAATAAGGCCTTCGTTTTCTCCGCGGAGAAAGACTGTTGGACCTTACTTCCCCAGGCCTCGACGCACTCCAACACGCTGTTAGTCATGGTTTCTAGTGAACCAAGTTCTTTGGATTCCACAATCAGCAAAGGCCGGTGCGTGTACACCTTCAGGAAACGGCATAGAGAGAAGATCGTCGAGAACTATATTCCACAGGACAGAGCCGCAAGACGAACCTTGTATGCATTCCTTTGATGTCTCTTTGGTAGCAGATGCTCCAGCATATTCAACGAAAACTTCTCGGTCAGATAGATAGTTTTTGATGAGCCTGAAAATGTTAGCGGGACAATTTTTAGATTTCAACTGTTGAAGAAGATATGGCTACCATGCGTTGTCAAACGCGCTTTAATATCAAGTGATACCGCCACTACGAGCTGACTATCGCGGTTAGCCCCCCTGAGTCTATTAATTGCTGCATGAAGTGCGTCTTCAGTACTATTTTGAGAAGTGAAACCGTACTGGTATTCGCTGAGCAGGTGCTTAGTCTGAAGTTTCCAGGAATCTCGATTAATAAATAATTTTTCAAGTACTTTGCCGAACACGGGTAGCAATCCGATGGGCCGATATGACGAGACGTTAGCGTAGTCGTCCTTTCCCGGTTTAGGAATAACCACCGATCTAGCTACCTTCCAGATTTTTGGAAAATGACCAATTCGCAAACAAGCATCATAAAGAGCGACAACTATGCTAGGAACAGTTAAGAATGAATTGAGACAGATATCCACCGTGAAGTTGTCGTGTCCTGGAGCTTTAGCTGCATTGAACAGTCTCATTGTTTTTCCGACCTCCTCGAGAGTGAAGTTTTCGTCGTCATCTTCCTTTGAAGGAATTGAGGCGGCATTTCGGATCAATGTCTGTTGCTCCGTTTCAGAAAAAAAACGATTAAAACCAAATAAGTTTCCCTTTTTCTTTATTTATATATATATATATATATATAATATATATAATACGCATTGTCACTAAATACAGTTTTTAGTCAAGCTATCGTCATACTCAGCAGGTTGGTACCTTTCACTTTTCAAAGGACTACAAATCATTCTCATTCAACTCATTCAAAACAAAAACTTCCGTCGGCTGACATTTTATTTAGACAGAACCAAGTCCAATCTCTGTGGACATAACTATTATTACCATAACAAGGCAAACTCTTAATAATTAAGAGTAGCATGCATAGAACATTAAATAACAACAATATTTTACAGACGAATATTTTACATTAAACGAAAATACGATGACAGTTGTACATTTTTTTTTTGTAATTAGTGACGTCATACGTATTACGATTCAGTTGAGGAGAGGCCTTTACCTAGCAGTGCATCTATTCTATACACAAGACTGATATCGGCAACTATCGAGGGCAGTTTTTCATTTTTTTGTATCGAAGTATTAGCACTTATTGTAACAATTACAAGAAATTGTATGTAATTGTTACAATACGTGCTATGTTTTAACAGCACCTCTCTGTATTAAATTTTATAGCGGGATAGACAGTTTTAACTGTTTAGAAGGCTAACTTATTGTAAATGTTACAAAACGTGCTAATACTTCGATATGAAAATGAAAAATTACCCTCGATAGCAATCTTGTGTACAGAATAGATGTGCAAAGGCACCTAGCGCAAAATACGAAGCTTGCACACATATATATTTTTATAAAAATCGATGTTTTTTTTTAAATATAAAAAATATTAAAACTGCATTTGCCAAAAATCTCTTAAGTGCAACATAGAAAACTAAATTTTAATAATACCTAAATATTATCAACCTAATAATAAGATGGGATCTTTTGACAAATTCACATTTTTGTACAATTGTAAGTTTACTTTAGACTTAAAATATAAAATATTTATTTTTCAATGTTTTCAGATACCTAAATATTTATTAATGGATACAGTTGAAATTGTAAATTATCAAAAATATGTATATCGCCTTAAACCCTGCGAAACCAAACCATTACCGAATATACTTTGTCAAAAAATACTTATCTATCTATAAATTATCCAAAATTATGCCATATTCATATTTAAAATAAGATATTTTATAGAAAGAATAATATTTTTATCAATTATAGTTTGGTTTGGGAAGGGCATAAAAATTTAAAAAAAAATTAACAAACATGTGTGATATCTAATTCAACAAAAACAAATAAATATAATGAAAAAGTGTGCACAATATTGTCGGATCGCCCAAACAAAACTATGCACTAGCTAACAGTCCCACGATGGCCACGCGGCTTAAGCGTCGGCTTATAGCGTCGTGGGTCCAGGTTCAAATCCTGGAGTTGGCATGTACATAAATTGTTTTTCGATTTGTGTAGGGTCAGAGTATGGACTTAATAGGATGAGAAAGTGTCTAACATCCGTTTCTCGTAAAAACAAAATCTGTTGGAGGCCCATGTGTTCCTATTAGGATCGGATTTGGTTTAAAAAAAACAACTAGCTTACACTTTTTATGTCACTAAAACCTAACGTCCACTTACACAAATCCAAAATAATACAAACGTGATTTCTTAGAGCAAGTGGGTTTGAAGTATTCAAAAACTGTATTAAGCACAGAGGCAATAATTATTATTGTATGGTTTAAAATAATATTACATACGATAACATAATATTATGTCGATATAGAATGGGCTACAAAAATATTAATTGTTTACGTTATCGGTTGATGATAAAAATGACGTACGCACGTTCGGACCTTCTTGACTGACCATTATTTAAATTCTTTACTACAGATACTTTATCCTAGCTAATTAGTGAACGGGTAACCACTGTTTTTATTGGTATTATATATTATAATGAAATTATGTCCCAAAAATGCGGGATTTTTAAAAATAAATAAATCGTGAAATATGCTACCAGAAGTTATGCATGAGCAATTATTTCACATTAAAATGGCCTTGTCTGAATACGCCAATTAGGATGGCCCTAATACAACAGATAAAATCCTACCCACCTGGCAATTTGACCCTTGCCTGGCGCGACAAGTAACGGTCACTCATTCATCAACTTGCGCATATAAACACTTGCCTAAACTAAAACGTCAAGTTCACGCACCGGATGACCCAATGAACAATACCGAACGAGACTGATATAACGACCAGGATTGACAACCAGGCCATGGAGCCAACCGCAATAGTATAAAAGGTCAGTAACTGGCATCCTAAACATACCCTCCCCTCTTCCCAGCATCCGAATCATTCCTGCACAGTTTACAGTTCACTGAAAAGCAAAGCCAGTGTCTTTTATTTTAGAGTTTTTACAGATTATTTGCATTCGGATAAGAATTTACACGAATTGTCTTTTCACCGGAATGGGTCCTTTCATGTAATTTCATCTTATTAAAATATATGCATGGGTAGTTGCATTTATCATAAAAATTATGCATATGACTTTTCACTACAATTAGTCCTTTTATGAAATTTCATGTTATCAAACGTTGTGGATGCGTAACTACACTTATCTCATTAAAATGACTTTTCAACAGAATGAGTCATTTTGTGCGATATTATGACACTAGACGTTGTGCATGAGTAATAACATATATATGATTTAAATGACTTTTCACTAGAATTAGTCCTTTTATGCCATTAAATGCTACTAGATCTAATGCATGAGTAAATATTAGATAAATCACATTTAAATAGCTTATCACCAAAATGTGCCTCTTTATGCAATCTCATTCTACCAGAATTTATGCATGAGTAATCACAATTTAAGTAGCTTTTCACTAGATTGAGTTTTTTGTGCATTTTCAAGCTACTAGAAGTTATGCATGAGCAATTACGTTTATCGCATTATGAGTTTTCACCAGAATGAGTAATTTTGTGTCTTTTCATACTATATGACTGTCTGCATGAGTAATTGCATGTATCACAGTTATATGGCTTTTGACCAGAATGAGTCATTTTGTGTAATCGTTTGCATGAATAATTGCATATATCACAAATAAATGGCTTTTTACCAGAATGAGTCATTTTATGTATTTTTATGCCATTAGACGTCGTGCATGAATAATTGCAATTATCACATTTAAATGGCTTTTTACCAGAATGAGTCATTTTATGTATTTTTATGCCATTAGACGTCGTGCATGAATAATTGCAATTATCACATTTAAATGGCTTTTCATCAGAATGAGTCATTTTATGTGTTTTCATGTTACCTGACTGTCTGCATGAATAATTGCACTTATCACATTTAAATGGCTTTTCACCAGAATGAGTCATTATGTGTTTTTTCAAGTCACTTGAACGTTTGCATGAGTATTGGCACTTATCACATTTAAATGGCTTTTCATCAGAATGAATCATTTTGTGTTTTTTCATGCTACCAGACTGTCTGCATGAGTAATTGCATTTATCACACTTAAATGGCTTATCACCAGAATGAGTCATTTTGAGTGACTTTATGACATGACCAGGACGAAATCTTGAAAAATGACCATCGTCACATTTAATCAGCCTTACAACGGAATCGTTCGTTTTCGCAATTGTGGTTTTGTGTATCGCTTTGTGAAGCAACATTAGGTTGAACGATGAAAAAATATCAACACATATACTACACACAAAATTTTGTTTATGAAACGATTTTTTTTCCAGTTGTATAACAGCCACTAATAATTCTGTGTTTACCATATTCGATTGAAAAATATCACGTTTACTATTGCGACAGGCGACATCTTTGAACCTTTCTATATATTCCTCGAGTTCTTGCTTAGTGTCTTGTTCCTCAATTTGCAGGTTGTCGCTAGACGCTTGTGCTTCAGTCACGTAGGACGATATGAGACTCGCAGCATTAGCCCCTACAGTGCTTCTAGCGATAATCTAAAAAGGACATTTAAAGGTATTAATAAATTATGAGATTTTTAAATAACAGTTCATTATAAGATCCAGGTAGAAATATTGTACCTAGACACGGTATTAGTGAACCTTTTTACGTGGGCACGCGTGCCGAATTTTTTCAAATATCATCTTTCGACTGTTTGACGTGCCGAGCAATTTTTATATATGGAAATATAGAAAAGGTAGTTCTATTAAAAAACGTTTAAATATTACAATGAGAGATTCTATCTTTAACCGTGTTTCTAGACGAATGGATACCTTTTATTCTTTGAATATATTATTTTTCCTTGTTTTCAAATTTTTAAAAAAGTCTTGGGAGCATTTAAACCATGCTTCTTTTATAGATTTCCTATAACTGCACGGTTTTCCATTTTCACTGTCTGTCAGAATTACTACAACTAGCTCCACTTGACACCATTCAAAATGACACCAGAAATGCTGCGATCAGATGAGGCATTCTCTCGCTACAGTGGTCTCAAGCATTGTAAATCGATCAAAATCAGAAGTTCGCGTAGCGGCTTCCTCCGCCGCCTGATGAGGTGAGTGCGATAATATTATATGTTAAGCAATAAGAGCGATATGTTCAATTATATATTTACGTTAAACGTAAATTCTTGAAGAGTATCTGCGTTTTATTTTGTATAGGTACAATACGATCTGTCATTTATGCATGAGTTTCGTCGGTTCCGTTTGCGCATCGATTGGTAAATACCACTCATAAAAATAATATTAAAAACTGTAGAAAATACGAATAGCTATGTCGTCATTATTTTTAATAGTGTATATAAGTAGTTATATTTTTATTCACTTTTCTCTTTATTGTTTATTATTATATTAGGTAATATTTTTGTCTATTCAACATAAAACATTTGCGTGCCATAGGTTCAATGTAACTAAATTGATTAATGATTTGTAAGCAGTGGGAGGCGCAGGAGAGGTAAGACCACTCGTTATCGGCAAGTTTCCGATTGCTTGGGCTTGTACTTGAGTTGGCGTTGCACGGAGTGATCGATCGATTAAAAGCGACTGTGGTACTGCGTGGTGTAAATTGGTACATAATCTTTGTTATACTCGATATAAGTGAGAGCGTGACTATGGTGTGGTACTTTATGTATTTATGAAAATCCAGAATGAGGTTCTCGTTGAAACCATGTATGCCCATCCCTAATCTATTGTCTGCTGGTTTGGAGCTGTCTTGAAGATGGGATTGGTTTAATTTTGATAGATGAGGTACATCATAAATACTACACTAACATTAACACATCTTCCACAAACCTAACGTATAGCTCAACGCCACATAAGACATTTTTAGGAAATCGATGTTACCACCGTTTTTTGCATGAAGAAATAGTTTGACTTTGATAACTTTACTGACGAATAACAGGAATGTATATATATAACAAAAACACTGACAGGTTAAAATTTGATTAGCTATTTTTTTATAATTCAATACGAAACGAGAAAGACCTTATAGTTATGTTGTTATACAGGCAATCTGGGATTTAATTTTGACAGCTGAACAGTGGGATCACTCGTTTGAGAAATGCTTGTACATAAAGATATGCTCAGGCTTTGCATCTTAAGTTGGCGGTGATACTGTTCACAATTTATTATGTATGGATGAAATGACGCAAGATATTTTTAAGTACGTACACGTATAAACCGTTAAAGTTTATTGAAATTAGATCAGTCAAAATATTCTGCGGAATGACAAACCCACAGACTTACTTTATCACCATGCCAGCATGTGACGTGAGCATAATGTCATCGCAACATTATTCTGCTACCTACAAACAATAATGGTATGACAAAAGTACTTTCTGACAGAATAGGTCGATTGGTCATCATCAGTGACAGACATTACATTCAAATACTGTAGGTCAATGCACCCACTCACACTGAACCATAGTATAATAGGTTAGTGAAATAGTTGTACGAAGCGTGTATAACCGAGACGAGGATAAGGTACTTAACTTATGAAATTTAGTCACAAAGCTGTGATAGGATCCATAGCCAACCGAAGAAAATATCGCATAATATACAATTACCTGCTGTACTGGTCCGTTATCTGAATGCGAATATTCAGGTGTTTGATCTTCATCATGGAATGGGTGTTTTGCGTCTGCAACGAACTCGCGTTTAACGTCAACCAGCTGGAGGTCAATCTCGGGATTAATTTCAGCGAGACGCGTTGCCTGTTTCTGAAAGAGACGTTATGCACTTTTGTAATCATATAAAAAACAATTTTGAGCTCGCGTACCTATTTTATAACAATACATATTTATATAATTGAGGTAGGTAGCTGTCTAAATGTATGTCAAAAGGTTTTTGAAAGAAAGTTTGACATCCTCGTATGTTCTTCAAATCAAATGAAATTTATTTATTTTACATATAATGGACATAAGAAATTATAAATTCAAAGCGTTCACGACATGACATAAAATAAGTGTTAATAATTTTTAAAAATAAAAATACAGAGAATAAGTTATACAATAAGAAATAAAATAAGAAAATAAGTAACAAAATAAAAGTAGATGGAAGCACACAGAGTGAACTTTGATATACCCTATCTTAAAAACTTATAAAACAACGTCCACCTAAATTCACCCTCACGTAAGTGGAATATATCAATATCCGAAGCGATTTCATTAAACATGGTTACTGCCCTCCCAATTGCATTACTAATGGCTGGATAGTTCTGCACCGTGGGAGAACAAACAGCGGATGCCCTCGATTCCTAAGGTAATTATCAGAGACACACAAGCCAACACCACCAAGAATGGCAGAGTTCACATTTATGCCGCGTATAAGTCTGAAAAAATATGTAGCTAAATAAAGATCCCTTTTAAATTTTAAGCTACAGTATGTAAGCATCCCTAAGAAAAAATCAGTTGGATCTACCAGTGGGTCTATTCTATGCTTATCGACCGCTAAAGTGATAAAGTGAAAAATATTATCAAACTTAGGGTAGGTTTGTATCAAAATATTAGCACTTATTGTAACAATTACACGAAGCCGGTTTTTATTGTTGCAATAAGTGCTATATTTTAACAGCACCTATCTTGCTGCTGTTAAAATATCGCACTTATTGCAACAATAAAAACCGGCTTCGTGTAATTGTTACAATAAGTGCTAATATTTTGATACAAACCTACCCTAAGTTTGATACTATTTATCAATTAAGTGTTCGATAAGTATAGAATAGACCCACAGGAGTACAAAAAGCCATATCTTGGTTTTATAAACTATGAAAAGGCGTTTGATTCCATCAAAAAATTCTCAATTATAGACGCCCTTAGCAACCAAGGAATTTCCAGACGCTACATAAACATATTGAACAGTATATACAGTGATGCCACAGCATGCGTGAAACTCCACAAACGGTCGTGTAAATTCCCCATTAACAAAGGTGTCCGGCAAGGTAATACCATTTCACCTAAACTATTCACCGCTACTCTTGAGGATTTATTAAGGAAACTTGATTGGGAGAAAAAAGGTGTTCCAATTAATGGGGTACACCTCAGTCACCAGCGCTTTGCAGATGATATTGTTATACTCTCACAAGACCCGAAAGACTTCCAAGGTAGAATGCAAAAACTCGCGGATGTCAGTCAAACGGTCGGTCTAAAGATAAATGTCTCAAAGACAAAAGTGATGAGGAACTGTTTTTCGGACCCTGCGATCATCTGTATTTCTGGCACCCAACTCGAGCAAGTCAGCAGCTACGTCTATCTCGGACAGCAGGTGTCCATAGATGGAAGCATGCACGATGAAATTGCTCGAAGAACAAAGCTGGGATGGAGGGCTTTCGGACGTCTGAATAGTATCTTCAAGAGTGACCTACCATTATGTCTTAAGCGTAGGGTGTTCAACCAATGTGTTCTACTGTCACGCACTGATTTTTCCGCCCCTGTGGGGGGCGCTCCCATAAGGAGTAGTGCTGCCCAGCCGCTCGGTCTGACCCTGGTAGTCAATGTGCCACCGATGGAATGATGACGACCCTTGGCAAGGCCGAACAAAATATTTCATATGTATAAGTCCCGCGGTTTGCTCTGACAGGTCCCTCAGACTTCTCAGAGTGAACTGTGGATGGTTAAGTCGGTCACAGACCATGTAAATATAAGGTAAAAGGTTAAAAGATTAAAATGTTAATTAAATATATGTCTAGATAAGGGGGTAATCAAATTAAAATTAAATGTAAAATGTGATTTGTTTGTAATGATAATATATAGTGTAAATTGTAATATAATATTCAAATGTAAATGTAAACATGCAAAGTATTATTGGGATAATAAATTGGGACTTATGGATGGGCGTTGGTGGTACATAGTAATTAAGATAATTAAGGAATTAATGTAATTAAAGTAATATTAATATTAATCATATTATGTACATCGATATCGCTATATGTTTGGTTGATAGTCTGACATCCGTCAACCTTATATAAATGTGTAGCATATGGCGGTATCGGTGATCGGTGTGAATTTGTAAGAAATACAACCACCCCTAACGGATAAAAAGGCAAGATTATTAAATCCAAAATCAGTCTGTTTTGTCACTTGTGGGTTCCGGGAGTCGCTTCTGCGACGGCTTGTATCCCCGGGACCCTCACGATCTCGTCTGCATAACTAATTAGAAATAATTAAGTTAACGTTAAATAATTAGTTAATAATAATCAAGTTAATTTTAAAATAATTAAATAATAATATTCGAATTAATTTTTAATTAATCAGTAATAAATGTGGTTATTTTTGTGACTTCGGATATTAGTTGACTCTTGTTTATTGAGACTTCGAACTGTGAACTTCGAATATTAATTGATTTGACTTTTCTTGTTTCTTACTAATTGTGGTGTATGGATAATAACAATAAATCGAGTTTCTTTTAATTATTATAAATTTTGGGACTTTCGATACCAATGTGAATGATACCTTTGGACTATAATCCTTGATGAAGGAATGCCATAAGGCCAAGCATATTCTAATAACAATAAAATACGAGTTCTGAAGATTTCATCTGGTGTTTAATTGACTTCGTGCCCCGTGACTTCTTGGTTACTCCACGTCCATGAGGTTCCTGCCTGTTCCTCCACATTAATGAACCTCCACTTCCAAGTGCCTGAGCTAGTCAGGAAGTCGGAGGCCTTCACTACCCGTGTTCACGTATGGCTGCGAGACGTGGACCCTCAACACGAGAGATGTCCAAAGGATAAGAGTCACACAGCGAGGCATGAAGAGGTGTATGTTGGGCATCACGCGAAAGGACCGTAAGAGAAACGAATGGGTTAGGAAGCAGACAAGAGTACGCGATATAATAGACGTTGCCAAACAGCTGAAATGGAGATGGGCGGGGCACATTGCTCGCCGAAAGGACGGGCGCTGGACAAATGCCGTCATCCAGTGGTACCCAAGGGGCACGAAACGGCCACAGGGTAGCCCTAAAAGCCGCTGGATTGACGAACTGGTAAAGTTCGGCGGAAATACGTGGCAGCGAACGACACAGGACCGAGAGAGTTGGAGAAAGCTTGGGGAGGCCTTCATCCAGCAGTGGATTGAACCCGGCTGATGATGATAATATACCGAGATGCGCTGTTCTCGTTATGATCGAGGAAATGCTGACGATCATTTTCGTAACATTGTTTTGTTTAGACAACAAAACATACACATTATTAAATTGTGTCACCGTGTAAGGGTGTATTTATATTAGGGGAATATATATTCGCACAATTAAATAGACTGTTTTCACGAAGCGGTGATAACATTCACACTTGTTTCTCTGTCTAAATGCGCCCATTCATGCAGCGTCTCGAGACAATGGTGTCGTGTGTGAAACGGCTCTAAGATTAAAACATGTATTGCTAATTCCAACCTTCGATATAAGATTGCACCAAGGGAAGAAATATAACACATTATACAATTCAACGAACCTGATGTACTGGCCTGTAATCTGAATAAGAACAACCCGGTTGAGGATCTTCAAAATCAGATATTGGGGCTATTACATCTTCAATAATCTCGCGCTTGACGACGGATAGTTGATCATCCGTCTCAGGTTTTGTATTAAAGAGGTCCGTTAAAAGATACTGAAAGAAGCATTGTGGTTAACACAGTAAAACCACTTCCAATTCACGTAACTTCATATAATATCCATATAACAATGTATACTAATTATAGTCAAAATGAATTAGAAGATAACCTGCCCTAACCAAATGTATGGTAGCTGTCAAAATGTATAGTCCAGTTATTTTTTAAATCAACGATTAATATCATTGTATAAATATCACTACGAAGTTTCTAAAAAGGCAACATATTAATATTCCACACTAATCGTTATTATTTCAAATCTAAAAAAATTAGTTTCAAAAAACTAACCTCGAAATTGCAACTTAAATCGTCGGCTTTCTCCTGTTTTACGAGTGCGAACTTCCGGGCGGATTGGGTGGGTAGTCTGCGTATCAAACAAAAGTTTGACTTCTTCATCAGATTGTTCTCCATTACATTCTCGATTTACGTCCATTTTAATGGTAAATAATTTATGTCAGGAAGAACGTGACAAACAGGATCCATCCAAGGTACATTAATTTTAGAGAAGTGTTGCCAGAATACGTAATTATTTATTATCAATGGCCGAAATTCAGAGACATCTATTCCGTAAAAGCGATCAAACAATAAACTGTGTTTTATTGGATTTAAGTTTTGTACTATTCTATTTGAGTAGTTTTTTTCTATTCGGGTTTTGCCTTTCCATATTTTCAAGAACTACACGTATTCACCAATGGCAAATACACACTAACAGCGTAGGTAGGTATTCTGTTACACCCATGACTATTGGGACTCTCCCGGTAGTCTTAATTACCTACGTAATTATTAGGTGTAACCATGTCACCTGACCTCCTAGTCAACAATGGGCGTACGTACGTCCAAAATTCCTAGATTAACTGTCAAAATATTCAACATGTACTTAGCACGTAAGAATTATTGTTTATCTAATTATAATAATAGTACCTACCTATGTCAGGGAAGAATGTGATTGTGCCGAATAAAATAAACGAAAGCCAAAGAAACTTAATATTCAGGAGTAGGTACCTATGTAAAAAGAAAAGATGGCATCACTGCTCAATGTAAAAAGAGTACCTACAATAGAAAAAATTAGTACCGACATAGTCGCGGGAGGACGTGGTATTGAGTTCGTGAATTCCCGCGCTGAAAACAACAAAAAACGTATTCAGATAATTTATAATTAGAATATAAGCGATATAATTATCATTAGGAACGTAACAATAAAAGATTAATTTGAATACTGTTAAACATAAGTTTCTTTGTGAAATAACCGTTGAAAATATAAAGCCACGTGTTTAATAAAGATAGAAATTTAATTTTTGTGAATCCCGGGCCCTACCAACATCCAGAGCTAGCCACAGGATCCGGGATATCTCAATACATGCACTGTTATTTTTTAACCTACCTATATAATAAATCAAATAATACAATAAAGTTGGGACACTTTATTGCCTATCCATTTAGGATCAAGTACCTAGTAACTACCTATAACTAGCAAGACATTGTCAAAGGCCATGTCTTTTGACTTTGCCTTGTCTATCCGTGCATGGTGCAAATCCCACCCAATGTCCGTGTACCTGGCTCAAAATACGGGTGGCATTTAGTTTGTATTGCATTGCCAGATATGTTCTTATGCTGCGATTAAGATTAATATTGTCTTTCACAACGTCTGTAAAAGAAAACTTGAAAATAGAAAAAATGCAGATGTGCCTTTTTGCCATTTTTGCAAACCGAAATGCGCTGGTCTCGTTATGCTTGAGGAAATGCTGATCTTCATTTTAGCTCCATTTATTTTGACAACAAAACATATATATAATTATTATTGAAGTGTGTCACCCGTGTCAAGTGTTAATGTATTTATTATAAAAATTAGTATCGACGGAAAAAACTTTTCGGTATTGTGGCAACACTTTTCTAAAATTACCCTGAATGTATCCTGTTTGTCACGTTGTTCCTGCCGTATTTACACTTAACATGGATCTAAAGCAAGAATGTGATGGAGAACCCTCCGATATAGAAAGCAAGCCTTTGTTTGACACGCTGACTATCCATCTAAATAACCCGGACCCTTGCTTTCATGTAACGCAAGAGAATACGGACGTTTCAAGTTGCAGTTTCGAGGTTAGTTTTTGGGAACTAAATTATTTAACAATTACATTAGATTGACAAGAAAAATGATTAGTTTAATATTGTAAACTGTGGATTTTTTACATACTATTTAGGGACATAAGGTGATATTAAACTTTGTTTCAAAAAATTACAATATGTTTATACAATTTGACATCTATGATACATATGATTGATATAAGTTAGGTTATCTACTAATTCATGTTAATTATTATAAGTACATCGTTGTATGGACGTTTCGTGAACTGCAACTAGTTTTACTGTGTTTACAAAATGTAATAATGCTTCTTTCAGAACCTTATAGCGGAACTCTCTGATAAAACATCCGATAGTCAACCAGCTGTCATCAAGCGCGAGATCATTGAAGATATACCACACCCATTATATGATGATGAATACCCTCAACCGGGTTGTTCATATTCAGATTACAGGCCAATACATCAGGTACGTTCAATTGTACGTAGGTATATGTGTCGTTTTCTTCCCTTGATGCCGTCTTATATTGAAGGTTTTAATTTGCAATGCATCTTTGAAACTTCATAAGGAACTATTATAATATAATTCAGTCAAACTTGTTTCATTTATTGATTGCGGAGTAGATTCGAGTTATTGGCGATTGCTAAAACAGATATTTTGAGATAGTATTGAGTAGGTATATAAATCTTTTGTTAAATCACGTAAGTATATTTAAATATGGTGATTTATACATCACAATCATTCGAACGTAAAGCAATAATTAATGTGATTATTTGTAAATATAATTAATCGCCCGTGAGCCCTTTTTAGGTAGGTAATATAAAACTACTTGCAGCCATAAAATACCCTAAACGGAAGCAATATCTACGTGAAATGGAGTGAGAATAGACCAATTCTATTTTCAAAACTTTTTGTAACAAATTAATGGTTAGGTACTGTTCGGTTATCAATCTAATCTAACCTAAACTAACCCAAATCGGGTATTTTCAAAATGTGTTTTCCGCTGTATTCCTAATAACCGAACAGCAATTAATTACCTAAAATAACTATTAAACGTCAGAGTGACAGTTGGTACTTTAAAAATAAAAAACGATAAATAATTACATAATTTTGTAATATAAGTTAAAATATATAGAAATAAACTAACGGCGCTTCAATAGGCGGCCCATTTTCTTACGTGTCTAAGATAACAAGATAATTAAGAGCTAGTCGAAGAGTCAAGTATAACTTCTAACATGCGTACATAAGTACACACACAATTTTTGTTAAATTGTCCGACATTGAAATAAAATATATTTCGAATTTTACTGATCATTAAGTTATTTTTATTGTTTTCTTTTATTTCTCTATGTTTTATATTATTTTTATTGATTTTTTATTTGTATAATAAAAGAATTTTTATATAAAATACTAATTTTAATAAAATTTTATATGAAAAAGGAGCATTTGGTTTTCTATTAAAACCATGAAGCCGCATATGTAAGTTTGTTCGTCATTCTCAAACTATATGGCCGCAACTGCAAAAATCCACAATATAATTTAAAAAAAAATATTTTTATATTAAAGAACTACAGTAGGGTAAAGTACACAAAATTATTCTAACATGATTCAATTTTTTGCAGCCTACTGCAATTAATTAAATTATAGTTAATTATTTTACATTCAAACTCAAATTACACAATATCATGTTATTTGCAGTTACGACCCTATAGATCTCAATGTGCGATATGTTTACAAAAAGGCAGATGAGAGTACGCAATGTGCTGCGGTTAGCTGGAATGTCTCTCGGTGAGTATACATTCACTTGCCAAATGCAGTCATACATTATTGGCCACTGAAAGCAGAGGATGTAGCTGTGGCAGGTCTTATCCAGAAATGGATTGACTGTTACATAATATTATTAATCATGTTGTTATTTTCAGGAGTGTGAAGACAGCCTGATCAATATAAAGACAGAGAATGATAATGAGGGTGTCATAATCAAACAAGAATTCGTTGACGATGCAATTTGCCAAATCAATAATGAGAATCCTCAACCCGGCTTCTCCGATCGACAATACAGCCCAGTAGACCAGGTACGTTCATTTACATGTTCACTAATAACATAACTTTTAAACATTTTTTTATATTCAAATGATCGATATCTACATTGTATTAAAATTAATATAGTCACCGCAGTTGTTCTCAACGTTGAAAATTCTGGTCACCCAATTTGGATGTCACTTATTCGAGCACTGCTAGAACAATATTGGCTTCCATAGGGTTTATCAGCATAAGCCTGTGACTCCACGAAGTTTTACAGGAAATAATCCATATATTTTAAATCGCACGACCTTAGAGGAGGCCAATAACTGTCATGTCCGTTTCACGAAATCAACTCAAGCAATCGTTTATAATCGGTTCCCGAAAGAAAATAAATGACGAACGTGTTGTGTTTTCGGATTATATTTTCGTAGTAAAGTCCATTTGTAACGGCGACAAGAGACCCACAAATGGCGCTACCCATTGACGGCCTCGCAAGCGCTATATAGAAGGATCAGGATTTAACCATATGTTAACTCCGTATTTTTTATCTCAGTCTTACGGCCAGTCAGCTTAGTCTGATTAGGTCTGACCCTTTTGATCATGCGTGGCCTCAATTTTGAAACTAAGCATTTTACACTATCAAGATTCATTTGTTGTGTAAATAGTGTGGTTATCTATAAGTCTTATCTTGTTAATCTATTTTAGTAAAGGTACCGTTTGAAGTATTCTCCTTTATTTTTAAATAATCTCTGTTTACTCTGAGTAAATACTTAACCTGGAACTATTTCTATTTGATAAGTAAACTATCCTATACATTTTTATTTCATGTTAAAATTCATACATACACCTGTGTGCTTATTTCAGATTTTAATAGTTTTTTAGTAACTAATAATAATTTTTATTGTGATATATCGTGTAGGTTTATAGAAAGTGTTTAATGACTCAAGTACAAGCCTAAGCATTCGGAAACTTTCCGACAACGAGTGGTCTTACCTATCCTGCGCCTCCCTCTGCCGACCAATCATTATTCTATAGCAGTGATAGTTAACCTATGGCACGCGAATGTTTTATGTTAAAGAGAAAAAAATATTACTTAATAAAATAATAAAAAAAAATACAGATTGTATTGTATACAAAATAATAGGCAAATACTCTTCAAGAATTTGTTTAATGTAAATATATATTTGAACAAATCGATCCTAATGCTTTATGCGTGACACATAATATTATCGCACTTACCTCATCAGGCGGCGGAGAAAGCCGCTCCGCGAACTACTGATTTTGATCGATTTAAAAAGCTTGAGACCACTGTATTGAGAGAATGTCTTATCTGATCGCAGCGAATTCTGGTGTCATTTTGTGTGTAAAGAACAAAGCTAAGTAATACTGTAACAAACTATTTCATTAGCACCAACAAAAATGTCTGTACCAAATAAGAAACAAAAACTTGGTGGAGCTAGTAGTAGTAATTCTGACAAATAGTGAAAATGGAAAACTGTTCAGTTATAGGAAATCTATAAAAAAAAGCGTGGTTAAAATGTTCCCACGATCTTTTTGAAAAATTTGAAAACAAGCAAAAATAATATATTCCTAGAATAAAAGATATTCATTCGTCTAAAAACACGGTGAAAGATAGAATCTATCATTGTAATATTTAAACTTTTTTTAATAGATTTCTTAAAAACTACCTTTTCATTTTTCAAATGAAAACTGCACGGTACGTCCCCAGTCGAAAGATTATATTTTGAAAATTTTGGCACGCGTGCCTTTGTAAAAAGGTTGACTAACACCGTGTCTAGGTATAATATTTCTACCTAGATCACCTACTTATAATGAACTGTTATTTAAAAATCACATAATTATTGAAATTTAATAAAACTTTTATATGTTTTTTTAGATTATCGCTAGAAGCACTTTACCTGCCAATGTTGCAATGATATCGTCCTGGGACGTGTCTGAAGCACAATTGTCTAGCGAAGACCTACACATTGAGGAACACGACATTAAGAAAGAACTCAAAGAATATATTGAAAGGTACAAAGATGTCGTCTGTCGCAATAGTAAACGTGATATTTGTCAATCCAATATGGTAAACACAGATTTATTAGTGGCTGTTATACAATTGGAAAAAAAATCGTTTCATAAACAAAATTTTGTGTGCAGTATCTGTTTTGATTTTTTTTCATCGTTCGACCTCATGTTGCTTCACAAAGCGATACACAAAACCACAATTGCGAAAACGAACGATTCCGTTGCAAGGCTGGTTAAATGTGACGATGGTCATTTTTCAAGATTTCGTCCTGGTCACGTCATGAAGTCACTCAAAATGACTCTTTCTGGTGAAAAGCCATTTAACTGTGATAAATGCAATTACTCATGCAGACAGTCAAGTCACATGAAAAGACACAAAATGATTCATTCTGATGAAAAGTTATTTAAATGTGAATACTCATGCAGACAACCAAGTAACATGAAAACACACAAAATGACTCATTCTGGTGAAAAGCTATTTAACTGTAATAAATGCAATTACTCATGCACGACGTCTGGTAACATGAAAACCCACAGAATGTCTCATTCTGGTGAAAAGTCATTTAACTGTGATAAATGCAATTACTCATGCAAACAATTAGGTAACATGAAAAGACACAAAATGACCCATTCTGGTGAAAAACCATTTAAATGTGATAAGTGCAAATACTCATGCAGACAATCAAGTAACATGACAACACACAAAATGACTCATTCTGGTGAAAAGCCATTTAACTGTGATAAATGCAAATACTCATGCAGACAGTCAGGTAAATTAAAAACACATAAAATGACTCATTCTGGCGAAAAACCATTTATATGTGACACATGCAATTACTCATGCACGACGTCAGGTAGCATGAAAACACATCAAATAACTCATTTGGGCAAAACGCCATTTACATGTGATATATGCAATTACTCATTCACGACGTCAGGTTACATGATATTACATAAAATGACTCATTCGGGCGAAACGCCATTTAAATGTGATATATGCAAATACTCATGCAGACAGTCAGGTCACATGAAAACACACAAAATGACCCATTCTGGGGAAAAACCGCTCAAATGTGATAAGTGCAATTACTCATGCAGAGAATCAGGTGACATAAAAAAACACAAAATGACTCATTCTGGTGAAAAGCCATTCAACTGTGATAATTGCAATTACACATGCACGAGGTCTGGTACCATGAAAATACACAAAATGACTCATTCTGGTGAGAAGCCATTTAACTGTGATATATGCACTTACTCATGCACGACGTCTGGTAACATGAAAAGACACAAACTGACTCATACTTGTAAAAAGTCATAATGTGTTAAATGTAATTACTCGTGCATAACGTCCAGTAGCATGAAAATACAGAAAAAGTCTCATTTTGGTGATAAGCTTTGTAAATGTGATTTATCTAATATTTACTCATGCATTTGATCTGGTAGCATGAAATGGCATAAAAAGACTCCCTCTGGTGAGAAGCCATTTAAATCTTTTATTTTTGTAATTACTCATGCACAACGTCCAGTGTCATAATATCGCAAAAATTGACGAATTCTGTTGAAAAGTCATTTTAATAAGTGTAGTAATAATTTTAATAAGATGAAATTACATGAAAGGACCCATTCCGGTGAAAAGCCAATTCGTGTAAATTCTTATACACATGCAAATTGTTTGTAAAAACACTAAAATAAAAGACACTGGCTTTGCTTTTCATTGAACTGTAAACTGTGCAGGAATGATTCGGATGCCAGGAAGAGGGGAGGGTATGTTTAGGATGCCACCTACTGACCTTTTATGCTGTTAAGGTTGGCTCCATGGCCTGATTGTCAATACTGGTCGTATTATCAGACTCGTTGGTTATTGTTCATTGGGTCATCCGGTGCGTGCACTTGACGGTTTAGCTTAGGTAAGTGTTTATATGCGCACGATTGATGAATGACTGACCGTTACTTGTCGCGCCAAGTCAAATTGTCAGGTGGGTAGGAATTCATCCGTTGTATTAGGGCCATCCTAATTGGCGTATTCAGACAAGGCCATTTGAATGTGAAATAATTGCTCATGCATAACTGCCGGTAGCATATTTCACGATTTATTTATTTTTAAAAAATCCCGCATTTTTGGGACATAATATCAATATAATATTATATTATACCAATAAAGGCGTTAGCTACCCGTTCACTAATTTGCTAGGATAAAGTATCTGTAGTAAATACTTTGAAATAATGGTCAGTCTAGAAGGGACCGAACGTGCGTACGTCATTTTTATCATCAACCGATAACGTAAACAATTAATATTTTTGTAGCTTATTCTATAGCGACATAATATTATTATGTAACCGTATGTAATATTATTTTAAACCATACAATAATAATTATTGCCTCTGTGCTAAAAACAGTTTTTGAATTCTTCAAACCCACTTGCTCTTAGAAATCTTGTTTGTTGTTTGGTGTATTTTGGGTTTTCGTAAGTGGAAGTTAGGTCGAAGTGAGATAAAATGAAGTGTACCCAAATCCACTACCGTAAGCTAGTTTTTTTTTATGTTAACACATGGGCCTCCAACAGATTTTGTTTTTACGAGAAATGGGTGTCATCCACTTGCTCAACCTATTAAGTCCATACTCTGACCCTACAAAAATTGAAAAATAATATGTGTACATGCCAGACTCAGGATTTGAACTTGGGACTGCCGACATTAAGCAGCGCGACCATCGTGGGTGTTCACTAGTTCAGAGCTTTGTTTGGGCCATCCGACAATATGGTGGACATTTTCTCATTTATATTTATTTATTTTAGTTGAATTATAAATACATACCACTGGTGTCACGTTGTTTGCTATTTTTTTTTAATTGTTATGCTCTGCCCAAACAAAACTATAATTGATACAAATATTATATTATCTATAAAATATCTTATTTTACGTATGAATATGGCATAATTTTAGATAATTTATAGATCGATGAGTATTTTTTGACAAAGTTTATTCTATTCTGGTTTGGTTCGCAGGGTTTAAGGCGATATATATTTTTTTATAAGTTACAATATTTCAACTGTATTAATTAATAAATATGTATCTGAAAACATTAAAAAATAAATATTTTATATTTTAAGTTTAAAGTAAACTTACAATTGTACAAAAATGTGGATTTGTCAAAGGACCCCATCTTATTATTTGGTTGGTAATATTTTGGTATTATTAAAATTAAGTTTATTTAGTTTTCTATGATGCACTTGAAAGATCTTTCACTCATTCATAGTTTTAATATTTTTTATAATTATTTTAAAATCCATGGATTTTTCTAAAAAAATAACTGTGTGCAAACTTCGTATTTTTGCGCTAGGTGCCTTTGCACATCTATTCTGTACACAAGATTGCTATCGAGGGTAGTTTTTCATTTTTATTTTAAAGTATTAGCACGCATCGAAACTGTTACAATAAGTTAGCCTTCTCGCTATAAAATTTAACACAGAGAGGTGCTGTTAAAACATAGCACGTATTGTAACAATTACAACCAACTTGTAATTAATACAATAAGTGCTAATACATCGATACAAAAAAATGAAAAACTACCCTCGATAGTTACCGATAGCGGCCGATATCAGTCTTGTGTATAGAATAGATGCGCTGGTAGGTAAAGACATCTCCTTAATTGAATCGTAATACGTGTGACTAAACTAAATACAAAAAAATGTACAACTGTCATCTTATTTTCGTGTATGCCTGTAAATTGGTGTTATTTAACGTTCTATGCATGCTCCTGTTAATTATTAATAGTTTGCCTTGTTATGGTAATAATAGTTATGTCCAAAGAGATTGGACTTGGTTCTGTCTAAATAAAATGTCAGCCGACGGAAGTTTTTATTTTTAATGAATGAACCCAACATTTTTAGCCGTTTGACAAGTGGAAGATACCTGCTGAGTATGTCGATAGCTTGTTTAAAAACTGTATTTAGTGACAATATGTACTAATATAAATAAAGAAATTCGGAAACTTATTTGGTTTTAATCGTCTTTATTCACACTATCCCATTCATAATAAGTAGCACCGGTTCGCACAAGAAAACTTCATTAATATGAGGTACATCATTGTGACCCATATAGTTATTGCCATCTCCCGTCAGAGCGATAAAGACGCATTCCCTTTCTTCGCTCGGTATGCTGGTTGCTGGTCATCGTCTGTTATTTGGACTTGGGAGTGAACAAATAAATACCTCTGAAACGGCGATTTTTTATTTGACTTATACTTTTAATATTAATTTATTAAATTTTTATCATTTTTTCGGAACGCGAGATGTATATTGTTTACAATTTTATTGCAGTCTCTGAAAGCCTAAACTTGTTCGCTTTCGATCTTGCTATCAGCGAGAAGCGCGTCAGCGCTACATCCGATCTCCCATCACAAAAGCGGTGGACACAAATGCAGCGTTGCATTTTTTGCGTTCTGACAAACAACGTTGCCGGATATTTATTTTCTCGTTATCGACCCATTACTATGAGTCAGCTCGGAAATGGTTCCAGCCTCTCCAGGTCGCCCGCCGAAGGACGTCCCTCTAAGGCCATGGAGAACGAAGGAAGCCCATGGTCCCGAAACCCTTGAAGACACGCGATGGAGGGCCACCTCTCGATTCTTCCTTGGAAGGAATCGAGGGCCAAAGGAGCTGAGATCAAGGTCCATTTACCTGGATCACCCAATGAATGTTAAAACTCAAACTTTTTTTGGGTGCATTTGTTTGTGCATCGTTATTTCACGTTTGTACACGATTTTTTTTCGTTTGTGCACATTTAATAACAGAAAAATTCCAATTTCAAATTGGGTGTTCCAGCTAAACGTTTGGTCTCTAGTGACTTGATACTTGAACCATTAAATTAGGCTAAATTTTTTTTGTTAAATACATCTGATTAGGTATACTTATGTCAACTTTTACCACGATTTTTCAAATTTTTATCTCTTATATTAAGCTAGTAATCTGATTTTGAGCGGCCGTCAAGCTATAACACCAACCATTTTTTTTCCTCATTTTTTAAATGCACACCTTTGAGTAATTTAATTACATGATTTTTCATGAAGTTTTTATTGTTTTTCCATTTAAATTACGCGAAAAATTCGCATTTTTCCATTTTCAATAAGTAACCCGTCAAAATGTCCCGAACAAAAACAACCGCATCCGTTTGGAACATCCAGTCAAAAGAGTCTACACAAAATAGCCAAAACGGTGTAATGCTCACTAAATATGTCGGTTTATAATAGACTACCTTAAAATTGACATTTTGATTACACAAAAGTGTCAAAATTACAAAAACATTCAACATTCATTACATTTATCTTTTTATTTATGGTTTTGAATGTATCAATGTCAGTTTCATAAGGAAAAAAAATAAATAATAATTATACTTACCTACTGTTTTTTTTATATGATCCGTAATAAAAATAAATAAGTTATTAGAATACAATTAAGTATGCATACTATTGGAAAATGCAAAATGTTTTTGTGCAACGATATTTTCTTCAAAAGATAATTCAATGTATGTTCATATAGATTTTCGCGACATGGTAACGCGACGCGCAACTTAGTCATCTTAAAAACAAACAAATGACCAATTCTGGTGAAAAACCTTTAAAATGCGATGTATATTCATATAAATGCGTGCGACTTAGTTGTCTTAAAACACATGAAATTAATATATACATGTATAGAACATACTCGTGAAAAATCTTATAAATGCAATGTATGTTCATTTGGATGCTCGAGACGGAGTAATCTTCAAACACATGTAAAGATACTTAATGGTGAATAACCTTTTAGATAAATTGACTACCTATACGGAGCCTCGGCACAACATTATCTTAAAGTTCATAAAACGAAACAGGAGAAAAACCATTTGCGTGTGATCTATTTCATTTTAAATGTAAACAAATATATCATTTAAAAACTCATAAACGTGATGAATTTAAATATAAATGTAAAGAGATATGTAGGTCGGTACGTTGTTTAAGAACTCATAAACTCACACATTCAGAAGAAAACCATCTGCGTGAAACAATTGTCGAAGCCGTCAGAGGCAATAACTTTTTAAAGTACCTACAAAACTTCATTTGATATCGATTCTGAAGAGCATAATATGAAGTTTTTGTCTAACACTTCTCTCCTAACATAATACCTACCAGAACTACAAGCATACGTTGCACCATCTGGAGAAACAGAGAAAAAGAAAAAATCATAATACCTATGCAAATATTATTAGGAAGAGTTAAGTGCCTGCAAGGTAACTCCTATATACAAAATAAATATAAATGTCATTCCAATATTATCTTTTGAAGAAAATAACGTTGCATAAAAAAAATATATTGCATTTTTCAAAAATATGCATACCTAATTGTATTCTAATAACTTATTTATTTTCTTACGGATCATATTGTTAAAAAACAGTAGGTACCTAAGAATAATTATTAATTACTGCTTTTCCCGTATGCAACTGACATTAATCAATTCAAAATCATAAATAAAAAGATAAATGTTAAGAATGTTGAATGTTTTTGTAATTTTGACACTTTTGTGTAATCAAAATATCAATTTTAAGGTAGTCTATTATAAACCGACATATTTAGTAAGCATTACACCGTTTTGCTATTTTGTATAGACTCTTTTGACTGGATATTCCAACCGGATGCGGTCGTTTTTAATCGGGATATTTTCACGGGGTACTTAGTGAAAATGGAAAAATGCGAATTTTTCGCGTCATTTAAATGAAAAAACAATAAAAACTTCATGAAAAATTATGTTATTAAATTTCTCAAAGGTGTGTAATTAAAAAATGTGGAAAAAAAATGTTTGGTTTTAAAACTTGACGGCCGCTCAAAATCAAATTAATAGCTTAATATAAGAGTTAAAAATATAAAAAATCGTGTTCAAAGTTACCATAAATATACCTGATCAGATGAATTTAACAAAAAAAAATTTAAGGCTAATTTATTGGTTTAAGTATCAAGTCACTAGAGACCAAACGTTTAGCTGGAACACCCAATTTGAAATTGGAATTTTTCTGTTATTAGGTTCGTTTCTTAGGTCCATTTACCTGGATCACCCAATGTTAAAACTCCAAAAATTTTTGGGTGCGTTTGTTTGTGCATCGTTAGTGCACGTTTGTGCACGATTTTTTTTTCGTTTGTGCACCTATAATAACCGAAAAATTCCAATTTCAAATTGGGTGTTCCAGCTAAACGTTGGGTCACCCAATGTTGAAATTTCAACTTTTTTTGTGTGCATTCGTTTGTGCATCGTTAGTGCACGTTTGTGCACGCGTTTCTTTCATTTGTGCACACACATTAAGGGGGTTATTCGGATTTCAATTTGGGTGACCCAGCTAAATGCTGGATACTTGTGTCACTAAACTTGGATTTTTTTCAAAATTTAAATTGTAAACACTAGTGCGTTGGTAGTGAACGTTAGTGCACGATTCGTTTTTTTGCCTTTTCATCTGTATTCAGCGCGCTATTTGATTTTTAAGTTTGTATCCAAAACCTGAATGCGTGGGTTTAAAAATATTTTTGTTAATGAAATCTCTTGTCGCATAGCTAATGCGCAATTCTGCATACTTTTTTAATTTTTTTCTCATATAGTGCGTGAGATAATTGATATGAAATATTTGATGAACGTTAAGTCGAACCACCCAACAAACTTTTTTAACTTTTTATTAGGTCATCAATTTGTCTATTATTGGCTTACGTTTGTGCAGGTGCTTTTTTTGATTTCGAGATTATATCTTGAGAGATATTATTTTTTTAAATTTAGTGACTTGATACTTGAACCATTAAATTTACCTTAAAATTGTTTTGTTAAGTGAATACGATTACATAAATTTTTTTAAACTTTTAACATGATTTTTCATTTTTTTATCTTTTACATTAAGCTATAAATTTGATTTTGAATGGTCGTCAAGTTTTAACATCAAACATTTTTTTTCCACACTTTTTAAATGCACACCTTTGAGTAATTTAATTACACGATTTTTCATGTATTTTGTATTGTTTTTCCATGTAAATTACGCGAAAAATTCCCATTTTTCCATTTTCACTAAGTACCCCGTCAAAATATCCCGAACAAAAACAACCGCATCCGTTTGGAAGATCCAGTCAACAGAGTCTCGAAAAATAGCCAAAACGGTGTATGCTCTCTAAATATTTCGGTTTATAATAGATTACTTAAAACTCAATATTTTGTATACACAAAAGTGTCAAATCTTAAAAAAAATCATTATTAAACTAAAAATTTGTCTTTTTATTTATGATTTTGTTAATTTCATAAGCAAAAACGCAGTAAATAATAAGTATACTTAGGTACCTTTTGTTTTTAACTTATGATCCGTAATAAGAAATAAATAAGTTATAATACAATAATTAGGTTGGTATGCATATTTTTGAAAAATGCAATGTATTTTTATGCAACGATATTTTCTTCAAAAGATAATATTGGAATGACATTTCGTCAACTAAATGCGCGGAACTTGTAACTCCGTATTAACCAACTTCACAGAAGGAAGAAAAACTGTTTTAAAATAAAACGGACTGGTTTAGGAAATTTGAACACTTTTAGTATTTTAATGTTATAAATGAGTAAATCTGGTAATTTTTACAAAATATTTATTAACATAGAATATAGAGGAGTTACATGGTTTGCTTTTGTTTTTTTGAGATTTGAGCTGGGAGTTACAATGTTTGAATTAAAATAAACAGCACCAAGTTTTACAGTATCTATTGCTTGTCTACATTATGTTGGAAAATTCAATAAAATCGCATAAATAGGGGTAATAAGCATCACATAAATGAACAAAATAATATTTAATTCATTTTAATTTTCGAGTTAGCTTTCAAATGACAGATTATTATAAAATTAGTGATAATCAGCCACCATACTTGTTTTCAAGAACTGAAGGTATTCTTAGTTATTTTATTTCATGCCTTTCTTGATATAGTTGAGGAAGGCTGCAAAGAATTTTGGTTGCATAATAGTACTTTAATTTATTCGTACAGGGACAAAGAGATTGGAGGGAGCTCTTGCTATTCTTCACCAAAACGCAGTTTGAAATTAATATTTCCATTTATTAGATCCATTATATTGCAGTGCTCGAATATAAGTCATTAGTTTTCCTCCTGGTCGTACCTATGGATTTGTAAAATCTAACACCAATATTTTTTTTATTAAAATGATGGCATAAATATGTAACATGGTATCTTCTTCTTCTTCCACGGTGCTACATCCCGGGGTGGGATTTGGCCTCCTCCACAACCGCTCTCCACTCACTCCGGTCTCTCGCCACACTTCTCCAGTTACCGGATCTTCCTATATGAAGCCAGTCAATTTCTACGGCGTCAGCCCATCTCTTTCTTGGACGGCCTCTGGGTCTCTTCCGTTGGGGTAGCCACTTCGTCATGATCCTTGGCACTCTCTCCACACGCCCCGCCCATCGTAGTCTTTGGAACTTACAGTGTCTTATGATTGTTTGCTGTTCAATCAGCTCTTCTAACTCGTGGTTCATTTTAATTCTGTAGTTCCCATTTTCCAACGTGGGTCCAAAGATTTTGCGGAGTATTTCGCTCGAAGACAGCTAATTTGTTTTCCTCGTTTTGAGTCAAGCACCAAGTCTCACAGCCATAAGTGACCACTGGTCTTATAATCGTTTTATAAATTAGAAGTTTACTTCTTCGGCCTAGAATTTTCGACCCCACCAGTCGCTTGCAGGCATGCCAGCATTTATTCCCGGAGATAAGGCGGATTTTTATCTCCTCTGCTGTCTTATTTTGGGTATTTAGGCTGGATCCGAGATACGTGAACTTGTCCACCCCTTCATATGCATGCTGTCCTATGACTATATTCTGCAGCGGTACCTGATCGCGTGTGCTGACCATATACTTAGTTTTTGACTGGCTTATTTCCAGCCCAGCGTTTTCTGCTTTTATTTTCATAGTGCCACCATGGTCGATCATTCTCTGTTTGGATCTGCTTGTAATTAGTATCCGTCAGTGTGGTCTTTATAAGCCTTACTAGTTTTAAGGGAATTCCCAGTATTTTTAGGCTTTGCAGCATCTTATCCATATTCACACTGGCGAAAGCTTGTTTAAAATCAATAAGCAGGTGGTGGAGTGTCAGGTTGTATTCGTGCGCTTTCTCCATAGTTTGCCTCATGAGATGGATGTGATCTAGGGTGGATCTATTTGGTCGGAAGCCGCATTGGTATTCTCCCAGGATTTCCTCACCATAGATCATTAACCTGCTATACAGTACAGATGAGAAAACTTTATAAGCTGTGTTTAGAAGTGTGATCCCTCTGTAGTTATCGCAGATTGTTTTGTCTCCCTTTTTCAGAATAGGCACGATTATTATACCCATCTTCCATTCCTCAGGTAGAATTTCTTTTTCCCAAATATTGAGAATTATCTTGTGGATATTTGCTTCCAGTGTAGGGCCACCAGTCTTTATCAGCTCGGCTGTTATCCTGTCGGTTCCAGGTGCTTTATTGTTTTTCAGCGTTCTTAATGCTCTTCTTACTTCAGGCGGAGTAGGCTCATTAATAAATTCCTCAGCAGTGTGGTACAATACTTCTTCCGTTTCCTCATGACCATTATTATAAGCCTGATTTAAAAGTGTTGTGAAATAGCCTTTCCATCTTTCCATAATGTCCTTCTTTTTGATCAGCATTTGTCCTTCACTATCCTTACAGGAGTTTAATCAGGGTTGATAGTATTTAGTCTTGTAAAATTTTCTGGTATCATTGTTTCTTCTTTGAAATTCCATGTCTTGAAGTATTCTCTTGAGCATCAATCGCTTTTTCTCTCGACAGAGCCTTGTTGCAGTTTTTCTCTTTTCTTTATAAGTTTCGTAATTTTGGCGAGTTTCCCTTTGTAGGCATTTCTTCCTTGCTTCATTTTTTTTCAAACAGTGCTTGCCTGCAATCATCATCAAACCATCCTGCATCTATTTTTGCTTTGTTTTCCCCCAGAATTTCTGTGGCACTCGTGATAACACAGTTTTTTGTATTTTCCCAGTCCACATTCACATCATCGGTTATTAAAGTCATTTTTAAGTTTGTTTCTATAGATTCCTGGTATTTATCCAAAATTTCTTCATCCCTCAATTTTTCAGCTCTCCATTTAGTTCTTCTCTGGCCTTCTTTTTTCAGTATTAAGGAGATTTTTTGTTTTAATTTTGCTCTCACCAGGAAGTGATCAGAATCGCAATTGGCTTCTCTGCAGACGCGCACATCCTCCACTGTTGTCGCTCTTCTTTTTGATATAAGAATGTGATCATTCTATTTGGTTGCATGTATTATTTCCAGGTATTTTCCAGGTTCCTTTGTGGATATTTTTATGTTTAAACCATGTACTACTAATTAATAAATTATTTGCAGCCGCTAAAAAGCATAGACGTTCACCATTATCGATTGTCGTTTGATGCAAACTGTGCTGCCCAGCTACTTATTTAAATGCTTCATCTTTTCCAACTTTTGCATTGAAGTCTCCCAAGATAATTAGAGCATCATGTGGGAAGACTTTTTCGCAGGCTCTCTGCAGATCTTCATAGAATCTATCCTTAATTTCCTCGGTCGCATCATCAGTTGGGGCATAAACGTTGATGAACGTAATATTGAAAAGTGTACCTTTCAGTTAAAGTTTACATAATCTCTCACTAATTGGCTCAAATCCTAGTACTGCCCTGCGGATATCAGAGCTGATTAAGAACCCAGTTCCATAGCGACCCTGCGTACCTGCAGATCCACTTTAATACAAAGTGTAGTTTCCCTTGTTTATGAAACCTGCGCCCTCCATCTTATTCCCTGCAATACAGTCACGCTCATTTTATACTTATGCAATTCAATTGCAACCTCCTCCATCTTGCCGGGCTGCAACATAGTGCGTACGTTCCATGTACCACATTGTATATATAATCGTTTGTCCTTAATTCTTTGCTTGGGTCGTTGGTTTATGGGGAGTCCGGGGTTCGTAATCAGGTTTTTTTTTTACCGTGTTGGGTGATTAAACCTACGACGAACCCTCCTCCCTTATCCGGGCTTGGGACCGGTCATAGCGTAGGTAGAGTCGTTCCCTATTACTATAGGCGGAGATTGTGACATGGTATGGCTTAGGTTTTTTCCAGGCTTCTTTAAACGCAGTTATATAATCAGCATGAACACGTTTTTTTTAATTTCTCAACCTCATTTCAATTACAGAGCGAATCGTTCAACCTCAATTTGAGTGTGGTCCTTCTCCTTTTTTTAATGTACATTGGTGATATTACGTGGCATTGCAATATTAATTTAATAAAGCATTGGTGAGTACTAAATTTTTTCCTGGTTTTTTTCCCTGCTCCATCACTATACAGAATAGTGGTTTTATAGTCGTCGTCGTCGTCGTCGTAGAAAGAGGCAGAAGAGGAAGAGTAAATTATTGACATATTATTACACTGGAAAGCTAATTTGCAGTCAGCCCACTTTCGACTTCAATCAAAACGTTGCAAAGACCATCAACCGTTTTTGGTTGCAGAGAGTAAAATTATGAATGGCAAGTTTTGTTTTAAATTATGCGCTGGACACATTAGATTTTGGATATATCAAAACGCATTGTCTATTGTAAACACATATTTTTCAGTAATTTTGTCAGATCCTTTTCCCTTCTGGCGTAGGTATTTTTTCTTTTCTTGCTGAACAAGGTATCTTAGTCCATCTAAATTATTTGTTTGACTGAAATAGTTTTCAATTCAGGTATTCAAATTTCTGACAGACTTCTATACTATGTTTAAAATGTTTATTTGTCCCTTAAAATGGTCGAAATCAGTGTTTCTAAACCTTTTTACAGCTGTGGATTACTGAAATTATTAGAAACGTTTTACGCACCGCTAACGTATAACGAAAACATATTATATAATATATAATAACGTATGATAGCAGTTAGTTTCGTCACGTAAAACCATTAATATATTTAAGGACAAAAACACAATGCTCAAATACTTACAGTTGCACAGGTTTTATTAAAATTTTAGCATTAGCATTTGGACGCCCAAAAATTGCGGACCACAAGAAAACTTTCTGAGGACCACTGGTCTAAATTAAACTTTGGCATCATTGAATATACAACCAAGCCAGGGCTCGAAATAAACCGGAACGCACCGGAGCGCCGTTCCTGTTCGTGAAATTCTAAAAGATACCGTTCCGGCTCGTGGATTCTTTGAAAATTGCGTTCCGTTTCGTGTTATTGAGATAATATTGCATGTAGTATATAGTTCTTAAAGTTGTAAGAACTGATTCGTGAGAATATGTTAGGTTATTTATTAACGATTAGTCCTACAAGGTCTACAATATAATATAAGCTGTTCGGTTTTCAGATGTGCTCCAAATTTGTAATTATTTACCTTTACAAGCAGGGCTGAATTTCCAAAAAGGGCTACAGGTCCGGGACCTAAATTTAGTAGGTCTACAGAACCCGAAAAATAATGTGAAATCACAAAAGAACCTTGCAGCGAAGGAATACACAAATATACGAGCTTCTAGAATTTTGAAGATAAGAGCCCAATTCTAAGAAACTTGATGAAAAATAAGTGATTTGCAAAAACAAACATAAAATAATATGAAAAAACCATTAAAAAAATAATTGAAAAAACCAGGTTTTAGTATTTCTCTGTATCCATCTTTCAGAATCGTCCTTGTTTCTCTTATGAATGCCGGATTTATCTGAAATACCATCTGAGATATTATCTGGCACCACATAGTGCAAGACACAAAAACAAGTCATTATCTTCCAATACTGGAGTAATATTTTTTGTGTTAAATATAATAATTGCTATAGGTACTATATAATTATTATAATACCATTAATATCGATAATTCCTAGTATGTATCATCTGCAAAGAATAATATTTTCCGAATTAGGTACCTACCTACTCGTACCTATTTTAATAACAACTGTTGTTTCACTATTGCAAAAAAAAAGGTTTTAATTTTTTTCTTCAATTTTCTAGTAGGTTTTTTAAACGGAATACATAGTTTTCAACTGCACCACAGTGGATCAAATAAACAGATGTGGATGGTTCAATGTCATCTTGCCGAGATAATAATATTATGTAAATGATTGTCGGTTCGTGATTAGACTGTGGTTCTATTTCATTAAGTGTTCTTAAAACTGTTGAATACCTACATAGGTAGTAGGTACATCAATATTATTGTATATTTGCATAGTAGAAGCTGTTACCTTATGGCAGTGAAATTTAATGCTGCTCTGGTCTTTTCATTTTCTGATGTTTTAAAATAACTCCACAATATTGAAACAAGTTATAATTTTTGGGGGTGTCTTCACAGCCTTTCTGGTGTTTATCATTTTGAAGTGTTTGTATTTTTCTTCACCAATAACTTTTTTTAAAAAATCACAGGGAATAATTTTGGTTCAAGTTTTTCTGTATGAAAATGGAGACCAAGCTATACATATCAACAGACGACGTAATAAAATAATGACTGACACCTTATTTTATCAACCAAAAGTTGAAACGGCCAACTACTATGCTATGACCAATTCATAAATAAAAGCACCATATCTATGTATTAATCAAATACATAGAAATAGGTATGTACCTACATATTATACATATTCGGCGTAAAAACCTCAAAAATGATAATCATGCACGACTATTGCCAATCGATTACTAATAAATGGTAGGTAGGTACCTACCTATCATACATTTTTTTCACTTAATGTGACCTGTATGGGCACAATGAAAAAATGGCGTTGCGAAAACCTTTATAACATTTTGTAGTCTTGGGACATCTCTCAACAGCAGCCTCAAAATGATTGATTCCTTGCTATAATTAGAAGAGAGGCGATCTTCCTGTTTTTTTATCTTCACAGAATTATTAAACTCATTATTTCGTTCTTCCAGTCAGCTTTGAACGTAATATTAGATTGATTAAGGGCTTAAGGCGAGATATAGGTACCTAGGTAGTAACTTGCCGACAACACCGAGTTGAGTCTTTATTTTAATTGAGGCTTTTCAGTGATTAGGAATGCAGTAGGTATATGTATGAATAGAATAGTTACCTAAATTATAATAATACTTATATTATAAGTACCCACATATAATTTGATTTTTTACGGCGTATTGAAAACCTGTGTTATTAAAAATCTATAAACCTTATAGAGATAGGTACCTATCTTCTTCTTATTGTGCCATCCCCTAGCGGAGGTCGACCACCATCAAGGCGATCTTATCTTTGTCGTCTGCTACCCGGAACAGTTCGGTGGAGCTGCACTCGTACCAATCACGGAGGTTCTTAAGCCACGAAATGCGGCGCCGTCCTATGCTACGCTTCCCATTGATCTTTCCTTGAATGACAAGTTGGTGAATGCTGTATATGTGTCCTCTCATAATTAATGTGGTCGAGGTATTGTAGTTTCCTGGTTTTGATACTACGTAGAATTTCTCGGTCCTTCCCCATTCGATTGAGAACTTCAACATTTGTCACCCGGTCAGTCCAAGGAATTTTGAGGATGCGTCTATACAGCCACATCTCGAAAGCTTTAAGTCTCCGTGACATCTCTTGGTTTAGCGTCCATACTTCCATGCCATAGAAAAGAATTGAGAGCACATAACAACGTACCATACGCAGTCTCAGACCTAGGTTAAGATCTCGATTGCTAAGGAGGCGTCTCATTTTGAGAAAGGCGCTCCTTGCGATCTCAATTATAGTTTTTATTTCCTGAGACTGGTCCCATTTCTCATTGACCCATAATATCGTTGTTAGGCAAAAAATACAGCAAATCATTAATAGGTAATTAATAATTATTATGCTGTGTTATAATATGAATCATTATTTTTTACTGTTTATGTGTTAGCAGATCTAAAAAACTATAACGAAGTGATCGTATACTATTTTAAGCCTTTAACTTCCGAGTCGTATTTCTGATATAAATTTTATAAGCCCCACATGCCTATACGCTGAAATGATTCATTATTTTTCTATGTTACTTAGAGAAGCTTCATACATCGATTGGCGTAGGCCGTAGCGTATCGTTATACCGTACAATAGACAAAGGGTTAAGTTGACGATTATTCGTTATAAGAAAATATAATATATTATGAATTTTGCAGCAATGTGAAAATAGATTACGGCAAAGCAATAATTCCTTACGGGGCATCCCAAGTTTTCTAATGCAGCTCGAAGACGGTGAATTCCCATAACACGGGTAAGTACAGCGCAATTATTTTTTACTCTAGTAGCTTAAAATGTAATGACGTCATTCTTTAGTTCCTCGTACCTACAGCAGGTGCCTGGTCATGCGACTTCGAAACATTTTGATTTTTGATAATAGTGTAAAGATAAACCATCACTTATTTTATAATAATGTAGTGTTTTGAATGTATAGTTTCGTTATAATTATTACATTGAACTAGCTAAAGTTTTGTGATGTGATTTTACTTCATTTTATGACATGTGACGTAACCAATGTCGTTTGCCTAATCTAAATTATTGTTTTTAGGTGATCGAAGTTGGATCCTGAACAATTATTACCTACCGCATGAGATGAAAAAAAATACTCAGTATTCTTCGCCTAGAGAGATCCCACTTATCATCTGGGTCAATGTCAATGTTGGCGTAAGTAGTAAGTACTTATAAGATTTTACGCATGGAATGTAATGAAGTTAGAATGTCACCATCAATTTCCTAGGGAAAACAGTCTATTGTAGAAAAAAAAACTATCAATTATAATCTGGATGGCGAACCCTTTTGAGTAGGTATATTAATATTTTACTAAATAACTAAATGAATACTTTTTTAATCAATTTTTATGGGTAATGATTACTCTCTGGTGTTTGCTTTTCTCCATCGCCAACCACCATGTCTCGACACACATAGTCGAGCGTATACCATGGTGTACCGAACATTGGGCGTTTTTCATAGCTGTGCTAAGAGTGACACCTGTAGAATCTTCCCGATATCTCGATTGGCGTGCAAGAATGCATGATTTCTAATCCAATTTAATCTATTATGGTCATGCCTCAATGAAAAAAGACCTTGCTAATCATATGGCGTTTCAAACTTTTTGAAAGAAATAGTGCCCCATAGAAACCAAGTTACAATAACCGAGCCGGTATTAAAACTTACTCGTTTGTATACATTGATATAAGTACCATGATAATACACCGTTTCATACAAAATCACAATATTAAAGTGGGCAAGTTTTGCAGAATAGGTCAAAGACACCTTTCAAAAATCTCGAATAATCCTTTTTTTGCAATGTGGGTAAAGTTTATATTTAACTACTTGCTACAATATAATATAATATATATATTAGCGTTTCGGAAAGAAATGTAAAACAATAACCCTTATTGCGATGTAGGCAGGGTTAATTTTTCAACCACATTTATCCACATTTTTATATCTAGAGAGAATGATATTTGAATGAATGGATGGTACCTGTCGGATCTTGATTTCTATTAGCATCGTTTGCGAGGGTCCTTTCAATTTTTCAAATTGCGTATTCTCATATAAATGTTTGTATTCTATACAGGTACCGTACGTAAACAAAAAGAACTGATGACTTCATTAAAATCTTGGATGCGGGCCGCACCGCGGCCAACATCGATTATTCTAACTCGGAGAAAGATCAGATGCGGTGCCTGGACAAATGCTCGCCACATACTGCGTGCAGGAAGCTAACCATGAAAAGAATATAAACATGAAACGGGATCTGTTCACCAAAGCCACAAACCTATACACCACTGCCGACAAAATCATCATGTATGATCATGTAAGACGATACCTACCCACTTTCATTACCTATTTTATTCAACCTAGTCAAATTTTGTTCAAATTTCTTTATATATAATAATATGAAGTGAACTTTACAATTTACAAGTTCAATCCATTAACAACATGACTTGAAAAAACAAAATGAAAACAACTGATTTTTCATTATACAACAGCCGAATTTACTTTACCGGCGAAAATGCTGTACATCTGTATTTTTTTTTTTTGCAGAATCTTTTGGGCCGAGCATACTTGTGCTTGTTGGAGGGTGATAAAGTGGTGGACGGTGGATGCGCAATTCAATTTTGTGGTGAATCAATCTTCCAACAACATCCCCTCGCTGTTCTGGAAAGTGTGCATCGCTTTCAATAATTTTCTTGTCAATGTTTTCAGATACAAATTTATTAATTATTACAGTTGAAATTATAAATTATCAAAAAAATGTCTATCGCCTTAAACCCCGTCGAAACCAAACCATAACAGACTATACTTTGTCAAAAAACACTCATCAATCTATAAAATATCTAAAACTATGCCATTTAATCATACATAAATACATAGAATAATATTTTTATGGATTATAGTTTGGTTTGGGCAGGGCATTGAAAAAAAAAAATAACAAACGTGTTCATAATTCAACGAAAACAAATAAATAGAATGGAAAAGTGTGCACAATATTGTCGGATCTCCCAAACAAAGCTATGAACTAGCTTGCAGTCCTAGGATGGCCGCGCGGTTTAAGCGTCGGCTTACAGCGTGGTGGGTCCAGGTTTAATTCCTGGGTCTGGCATGTACACATATTGTTTTTCAATTTGTGTAGGGTCAGAGTATGGACTTAATAGGATGGGAAAGTGGCTGACATCCGTTTCTCGTATAAACAAAATCTGTTGGAGGCCCATGTGTTCCTATTAGGATCGGATATGGTTTAAAAAAACAACAACTAGCTTACGGAAGTGGAGTTCGATATACTTCAATCTATGTCACTAAGACCTAACGTCCACTTACACAAATCTAAAATACAACAAACGAGATTTCTTAGAGCAAGTGGGTTTGAAGTATTCAAAAACTGTATTTAGCACAGAGACAATAATTATTATTGTATGATTCAAAATAATATTACATACGGTTTCATATTATGTCGCTATATATGTTTTAAGCGTAGGGTGTTCAACCAATGTGTGCTACCCGTGCACACGTATGGCTGCGAGACGTGGACCCTCAACACGAGAGATGTCCAAAGGCTAAGAGTCACACAGTGAGGCATGGAGAGGTGCATGTTGGGCATCACGCGAAAGGACCGTAAGAGGAACGAATGGGTTAGGAAACAGACAAGAGTACGCGATGTAATAGACGTTGCCAAACAGCTGAAATAGAGATGGGCGGGGCACATTGCTCGCCGAAAGGACGGCCGCTGGACAAATGCTTTCATCCAGTGGTACCCAAGGGGTACGAAACGGCCACAGGGTCGCCCTAAAAGCCGCTGGATTGACGAACTGGTAAAGTTCGGCGATAATACGTGGCAGCGAACGACACAGGACCGAGAGAGTTGAAGAAAGCTTGGGGAGGCCTTCATCCAGCAGTGGATTGACCCCGGCTGATGATGATGATATATAAAATGACGTACGCGCATTCGGTCCCTTCTCGACTGACCAATATTAGTCTTTACTACAAATATTTTATCCTAGCTAATAAGTGAACGGATAGCCAACGCTTTTATTGGTATAATATATTATATTGAAATTATATCCCAAAAATGCAGGGTTTTTTTAAAATAAATAAGTCGTTGTGAAATATGCTACCAGAATTTATGCATTAGTAATTATATCACATTCAAATGGCCTTGTCTGAATACGCCAATTAGGGTGGCCCTAATACAACAGATAAATTCCTACCTACCTGACAATTTGAAACTTGCTTGGCGCGACAAATAACGGTCAGGCATTCATCAACCGTGCGCATATAAACACTGACCTAAGCTAAGCCGCCAAGTGCCACGCACCGGATGACCCAATGAACAATACTAATCGAGACTGATAATACGACCAAGATTGACAACCAGACCAAGGAGCCAGCCTCAATAGCATAAAAGGTCAGTGACTGGCATCCTAGACATACCCTCCCCTCCCAGCATCAGAATCTTTCCTTCACAGTTTACAGTTCACTAAAAAGCACAACTAGTGTTTTTTATTTTAGTGTCTTTTACAGACAATTTGCATGCGTATAAAAATTTACACGAAATGGCTTTTCAATGGGTCCTTTCATGTATTTTCATGCTACTAAACGTTATACATGAGTAATTTAATTAACCACATTATAAATTTTCACCACTATGAGTCATTTTGTGTCTTTTTATGCTACCAGACGTCGTGCATGAGTAATTGCATTTATCACATTAAAATGGCTTTTCACCAGAATGAGTCATTTTGTGTTTTTTCATACTACTTGAATGTCTGCATGAGTAGTTGCATATATCACATTTAAATGGTTTTTCACCAGAATGAGTCATTTTGTGTGTTTTCATGTTACGAGGAGTCGTGCACGAGTAATCGCAATTATCACAGTTAAATGGCTTTTCACCAGAATGAATCATTTTGTGTGTTTTCATGTGACTTGAATCTCTGCATGAGTAATTGCATTTATCACATTTAAATGGTTTTTCCCCAGAATGTGTCATTTTGTGTATTTTCATGTGATTTGACTGTCTGCATGAGTAATTGCATTTATCACAGTTAAATGGCTTTCACCAGAATGACCCATTTTGTGTGTTTTCATGTTACTAGATTTTCTGCATGAGTAATTGCAAATATCACATTTAAACGGCTTTTCGCCCGAATGGAGCATTTTGTGTGTTTTTACGTCATATGATCGTTTGCATGAGTAATTGCATTTATCACAGTACAATGGCTTTTCACCAGAATGAGTCATTTTGTGGGTTTTCATGCTACTAGACTGTCTGCATGAGTAATTGCATTTATCACACTTAAATGGCTTTTCACCAGAATGAACCATTTTGTGTGCTTTCATGTGACTTGGACGTCTGCATGAATAATTGCATTTATCACATTTAAATGGCTTTTCACAAGAATGAGTCAATTTGTGTTTTGTCATGGCACTTGAATATTTGCATGAGTAATTGCACTTATCACATTTAAAAGGTTTTGCACTGGAATGGGTCCTTTTATGCCGTTTCATGTGACTAGACCTTGTGCATGAGTAATTGCAATTGTCACATTTCAAGTGTTTTTCACCAGAATGATTCATTTTATGGGTTTTCATGCTGCTAGATGTCGTGAATGAATAATTGCATTTGTCACATTTAAATGATTTTTTACCAGAATAAGCCATTTTGAGTGACTTCATTACGTGACCAGAACGAAATCTTGAAAAATGACCATCGTCACATTTAACCAGACTTGCGACGGAATCGGTCGTTTTCGCAATTGTGGTTTTGTGTATCGCTTTGTGAAGCAACATTAGGTCGAACGATGAAAAAAAATCAAAACAGATACTGCACACAAAATTTTGTTTATGAAACGATTTTTTTTCCAGTTGTATAACAGCCACTAATAATTCTGTGTTTACCATATTCGATTGAAAAATATCACGTTTACTATTGCGACAGGCGACATCTTTGTACCTTTCAATATATTCCTTGAGTTCTTTCTTAATGTCTTGTGCATCAATGTGTAGGTCTTCGCTAGACGCTTGAGCTTCAGTCACGTCCCAGGACGACATGAGGCTCGTAACATTGGCTGGTACAGTGCTTCTAGCGATAATCTAAAAAAAACATATTAGAGTATTAAAATATTATGAGATTCATTATAAGTAAAAAGATCCAGTTAGAATTATGATAACTAGACACGGTGTGATTATACTTTTTTACGTAGGCACGCGGTGCCAAAGTTTTCCAAATATAATCTAAGATCTTGGCATAAAAACAGCAAATGTCACAAAACACTTTTTTTCAGGAGAGGGCAAAAACATAATATCTTGGTTGTCAAAAGAAATTTTATTAATTTGACAATGAAAAATTATAGAAAAACCTTATATGCACTATATGAATGTAAAAAAAATATTAAATTTATTTCGGTTAAATAGATATTTAAAAAAGAATGAGTGTGACATTTGCTGTTTTTACAAAATTGTTGGATTTTTGGTTTATTTTTATTTAAAAATTGAAAAAATCGAAATGTAAATAGTATGACTAAAACTATAATTTTATTAAATAAAATAAAGAATATATATTTCTGTAATTTTTTAATCATAATACAACTTTTAATAAGGTTTGGACATATTATTTACCTATTAACAAACGACTTCAATGTTTCTAAAAAATCAAGAATGAAATATTTAAAAAAAATATTTAATCATATGAGGGTTAATACTGATTAGTTTCATATTATTATTATTGGTTTAATTTAATAAAACACATTTTTTAGTATATACTTATTTCTTTTTTAATAAATAAATCTGGACCGGTTTCGTCCGCGTCTGTTTTTCTGCCAACTGTTTTCAACAGTTGAAAATGTCCCTCTAATTCGGACAAAACCTGTCTAGATTTATTTATTAAAAGTGAAATAAGTAATAAAAACATGTGTTTTATTAAATTAAATTTAATCATGTATACAAGTGCTCCGCAACCTTTTCTCAACCACGGCATACCACAGGTGTTCCCAGAATTCCGCGGCACACCGCACGTTAAACAATTTATACACCAAAACCTGGACCCCACATCCTGAAGGGGAACCCCTAACCTATCGCTAAGGTTAAAGACAGTGTGATACTCTAAAATAGCGATTTTCAAATGGTATTCGAGGTAAAATTAATGGTACTGATTGTATGTTTAGCAATTGTATTTATTAATACACCCACTTGAGTTATGATTAGTTGTCGGTTTAAGAATAATTATTTGATGAGTATTGACATAATAATAATAAATTTTCTTCTACAACTGCATGTTTTAAAATATTAATAGCAGCGTACAAAATAGCGCCGCAGGTTACTTTTTTTTACAATTAGCGAAAATTTGTAATTTGTGTTTATCTCACTTATCTGGTTGCCCTGCCACGCCACCCCCCCCCCAGGCTAGAGACCTGTCAGCTCCCCCTTATGGGGGCTTTTCACCTAAATTACATTAATTTATGTTTTGTTATTTGATAAACAATTAAATATACACACAACATAACACACGACGAAAAACCAAATGTACATATTTCCATGTATTTTTATTATCAATATAATAACTAATTCTTGTGATAACTGAGCTTGTTTCAATGAACGTAAAAGTTTTATATATTTTGGCTTGATACTTGAAAGAGCAAATTCGAAGTTCTCGGTCAAGACCCTTCAAGCAAGACTGCTTATTATTTTTAATTATAACATGAGTTCAAAAACTTTCGCTCACCTAGATATGTCGTAGAAAATGGGAGCTGAACTGCGATAGTGACATGGCCACAAAACGCATGCCTTCAGCCGGCATTTCTTGCGATAAATTTGTGACGTCACAACTTTTTAGTCCGATCGTAAATGTCGATTTTTGTATTAAATTGCGCAGCCTACCTCTTAAAAAAGCTATAATGATCATGTAATAAATCCCATAGTACAGTCTGAGCGACTTACAGCTACTCAGAGTGAATTATGGATGAGTTTCTTTCAGGAAAACCGAACGGTCTTGTAAGATAAAATCTGAGTACCTAATTAAAATGTCTAGAAATAACGTTAGAAATAAATAATAAAATGTAAACGACGTATGTGATATCATTTGCTAAATGTTGTTAACAAATGCCCATTCATAATTAATCCAACTTTGAATTATATAAAACCAAATTTTATTTACGTGAAAGAATTTGATTTTAAGTCGCGATGTATTTCCCGTTGACTATTGTAAAATATCTTAAATAAATAAATTATTATATCAGATAACGTCGTAATTAAAATCTAATGATTGTGTATTGATTGCACACACTTAATTTAAATAAAATATTAATGTTATCAATTATAATAATGTACGTACAAGTTAAAGTACCTACTTTTGTAAAAGATAGATAAAGGAATTTCAAAAATCAAAATTCTAATAATGTAAGTCCGAGGACATGATTATTTTGCTGATAAAAATTATTTCTTAGATCTGTCAATTAAACCCGACAGATCATTTTCGAATTGTAAAAAGTTTCCCTAAACGGGTAAATTTCAAACCTTATAAGTTGATACTTATCGTAGGAATCTTACTTTGATCTAAAGTCGTACCCCTAGTTTAAAGTACCTTATAAATGTAATTATATAAATTTTAATTGGACCTACTTCCCAGCTGAGTAAAATCAGCGCGGAAATTCTCGGTATAAAAGAAACGACTGGATTAAATTTTGCCTCATTCCGTTTACACTAACACATCCGAACGGGTGATTTTATTATTCGTATCAGCAATACGCACCGTTTTGGATGGATTATTTTTCACTTTCCATAATCGCGATCCTGATAAATGAACCAGAAGATATTTAGCTAATCTTTGTTAAAAGTACCAGAGGGACTTTTGCGATTGTTACGAAACTTATTCCACCTATAGACATCTATAGGCCGCTTATTTTTACCTATTCAAATATTCATAATTTTCCGGAAAAGCCGGGAAATAAACAGCATTTGTGTAATTGGTCCAAGAGTGTGGCTCTTGGTCTCATGGATGAGGTATAAAAGCTGCCCCATTGGCCTACGACCCCGAAAAGTCATGTAATATCTTTTCCGACCCTTTTTTGTATTTTAAGTTAATAAAATACATATTTCAATGACAAGTATTTGACATAATTTCATAATCGAAACTATGGACGGTTCTTTCATTATTCAAAGAAAACATAAATTTAGAGAAGGGGAAATTTACATCTGTGACGTCAAATTTCGGGAAATTCCTTCTAAAGGGTATAAAGGAACGCGTTTTTCCATACAAGTCAGTCGTCGATTTCCTATAATAGAGTTATGTTGTCCGTAGCTGTGTCGCTGCACAGAATAAAAGGCATCGGTTACTACGCTATAATATACTTACCTACCTAATTCTACTGAACTCCTACTGTGTAAATGTCTAAAATATTAATATGAACATCTCACGATATATAAATGCAAAAGAATCTCAATTTTACTTATTCCTAAAAATATTATAATGTTCATAGGTAACGAAATATTATGTAGAGAAAATGACATAGGTACGGAATATAATAAATAAATGACTATCACTTTTATGTTACGTCCTGTCTGGAGAGTTATTAATTTGAAAGACGTGAGAAGTGGTTTGACGTTTCAGACCAAACCACTTCTGACGGTCAGAAATTGATTTGAAGTTTGCTGATACAGTGAACTAAACGTTAAAACTAATACCCTGTTCATCCAATATTTTCGAATGCGATTTTACGCCAGATGGCGTGCAAAACGTATAATTGCGTTCATCCAGATTTTGTATATAAGCATCTCGCCGAATCCGTGCACAGAATGTCCCTCTACCATAAGTTTAGCGAACCGATTGCAAAATTTGGCAGAGTCGATGTTTGACAGATTGCAACTGACAGTCCGTGTTTGTTGATAAATGTCATAGGTACTTGTTTTCTTCCGCATTTCATTATGTTTCTGTGAATTATTTTGATTATTGTCTAATGGTATTATCTATTTTACAATTGATCTTATAATTGGTGCTTCATTTTATTCAATCATGACTGCTTTATTTATACTTAACCTTGCTTTCGTAGATGAAGCTAATCTACAATGCCGCAAATTTCGTAAAAGCGGCGACGCTTTCGAATTCAAGAGTTTCGTTAGTAAATACACATCAGACGCAGATTCATGAAATCTAATAAATATAATATTATATTTTTAACAACTCAATTCACGTGATTGTGCTGGAATCGATGTATGCATAATAATTATATGGTAGGTACCTATACTATCACGATAACCATTTACTTTTATTTGTTTACCCTCCACGTTAAGAGATTTCCTATAAATAAAGTATATTGTAATGATTATATATTTATTCAATAACGTAACATAATGAAGTATTAAATCTAAAAATAAAAGAAATATGAAAGTATGTAATAGCGAGTTCAACATATAGAGACTTTAGGGATATCTAGCGGCAAAATGCGAAAATTTATCGTTTATTTGACAGTTAAGCGCCGATAGACATCAAAAAGTAGCCATAGAGGAAAATATTTTCTGTTTATGTATAAAGGTTCAAATAGACTATATGACAATCGGGCACATATATGCTAATAGCGTTTTAGTGTCTATGATCAAATCTATGCCATTCCGACATATTATACACACATATTGTATGACAGCTATGACATCCATTTTACACTCTGTGACACAGGACGCAAACATAAGAAACGGGTTTTTCGACATATATATGACGGATCATCATGGAGTGTATTTGAAGGATAAGGAATACTTCTTTCAAATAGACGTGCATGTACAAATACTGTTATTTGAATGGAGCATTATGGAACACGAAGGAGATTTCTGTATACAGTTTCGCAAGCACCTCCATGAACCCTCGACTAGTTAGTACATGGCTGTAAACGGAAACAGCGTAAGTTATGAGGGTAATAAACTATTCGGTTTGGCTTATTCCATGGAGGGGCTGTAAAACTATTCCGGTTTGCTTATAACGCATGCGCAGTGCGCCAATTTTGACCTGTCAAACTGTTACGTTGAAACGCCTAAATTTATGTTGTCATGCAGCATGGTAGATAATTAAGTAAAATTTGAGGCTTTACAAAAATTGTTACAAAAAGTTTTGAAAATAGAATTATTGGTCTATTCTCATACCATTTCATGTAGATATTGCTTCTGTTTATGGTATTTTATGGTTGTAAGTAGTTTTTTTATAGACAATAGGCTTACCTTTTATTATCTACCTACCTAAAAAGATCTTACGGGCGATTAATTTTATTCACCATTCAATTGATCGCAATTTTAGATAATCGCATTAATTATTGCTTTACATTATAATGATTGTGATGTAAAAATCACCATATTTAAATATACTTACGTGATTTAACATAAGATTTATATACCTACTCAAAAGATCTATTTTAGCAATCGCCAATAACTCGATTCTACTCCGCAATCAATAAATGAAACAATTTTGACCGAATTATTTTATAATAGTTCCTTATGAAGTTTTAAAGATGCATTACAAAATCAAACCTTCAATATAAGACGGCATCGAGGGAAGAAAACGGCACATGTACCTACGTACAATTGAACGTACCTGATGTATTGGTCTGTAATCTGAATATGAACAACCTGGTTGAGGATCATCTTCATATAATGGGTGTGATATATCTTCAATAATCTCGCGCTTGACGACAGCTGGTTGATTATCAGATGTTTTATCAGAGAGGTCCGCCATAAGGTACTGAAAAAAGCATTATTATATTTTCTAAACACCATAAAACCAATTTCAGTTCATGTAACGTCCATGCAGCGATGTGTAATAATAATATTTAACATGAATTAGTAGATAACCTAACCTATATCACATATGTATCATAGCTGTCAAATTGTATAAACAGGTAATTTTTTGAAACAAAGTTTAATATCCACCTTATGTTCCTACACAAATTGTAAAAAAGCCACAGTTTATAATGCTAAACTAATCATTGTTATTCTAAATCTAATGTTATTTTAAAATAATTTAGTTTCCAAAAACTAACCTCGAAATTGCAACTTGCAACGTTAGCATTATCTTGCGTTACATGAGTGCGAGGGTCCGGGTTGTTTGGATGGCTAGTCAGCGTGTCAAACAAAGGCTTACCATCTATATCTGAGTGTTCTCCATCACATTCTTGCTTTACATCCATGTTAAGTGTAAAAATGGCAGGAACAACGTGACAGACTGGATACATTCAGGTTAATGTCTGAAAAGTGTTGCCACAATTCTGAAAAGAGTTTTCCGTCGAAACTGATATTATTATTATAGATACATTAACACTTGACAAGGCCACACACTTCAATAATAATTATGTATGTTTTTTGTCAAAATAAAACAATGGAGTGAAAATGAAGATCAGCATTTCCTCAATCATAACAAGATTCGCGCATCTCGGTATTCAAATGGCAAAAGAGCCCATCTGCATTTTTTCTTTTTTTCAAGTTTTATTCTACAGGCGTTATTAAATACATTATTAATCTTCAACGTGGCAAAAGAACATATCTGTCAGTGCAATACAAACAAAATGCCACCCATATTTTGAGCCAGACACACGGACATTTTTTGGTGTGTTTTGCACCATGCACGGATAGACAAGGCAAAGTCAAAAGACATGGTCCTTTGACAATGACTTGTTCGTTATGCTTACTACTTGATCCTTGACTAAATGGGTAGGCAATTAAGTGTCCCTACTTAATTGTATTAATTAATAGATTTATTATATAGGTTAAAAATAACAGTGTAGGTATTGAGATATCCCAAGTCCTGTGGCCAGCTCGGGATGTTGGTTGGAGCTGGGATTCAAAAAATTAAATACCTAATAAATGAAACGTCTTTCTTTGTTGATCACGTGTCTTTATAATATTTTCAACGGTTATTTTTACAAAAGATATATAATATGTAACAGTATCCAAATTAATCTTATATTGTTACGTTCCTATTGTTAATTATATCGCTTATATTCTAATTATTATTAATCCTCTGAATTCGTTTAATTGTTAAGTTTTTAGCGCGGGAATATGCGAACTCAATACCACGTCCTTTCGCGACTACCTATGCATTTTTCCACTCTTTTTATATTGAGCAGCGATGCCATCTTTTCTTTTCTCCCTAATAATAAATTTCTTTGGCTTTTTTGGCTCTTTTATTCGGCACAGTCACATTCTTCCCTGACATACTATTAATATAATTAGTTACAATTCTTACGTGCTAAGTACCTACATGTTGAACATTTTGACAGTTCATCAAGGAATTTTGGACGTACGTACGCCCATTGTTGACTATGAGGTCAGGTGACATGGTTACACCTAATAGGTACTTAATTGTAATTTGGACTATCGGGAGAGGTCCAATAGTCATGGGTGGAACAATATACGCTGTTAGTGTGTATTTGCCATTGGTGAATACTCGTAGTGCTTGAAAATATCGAAAGGCAAAACCCGAGTGCAAAAAAACTACCTACCTACTCAAATAGAATAGTACAAAACTTAAATCCAATAAAACACTGTTTATTGTGTGATCGCTTCCACGGAATACACTTTTCAGTGTTTCGGCCATACATAATAAATATTTACGTATTGTGGCAGCACTTTTCTTAAATTAATGTACCTACCTTGGACGGATACTGTTTGTCACGTTCTTCCTGACATATCTACCATTAAAATGGATGTAAAGCAAGAGTGTGATGGAGAACAATCTGATACAGAAGGCAAGCCTTTGTTAGATACGCAGACTAGCCACCCAATCAGCCCGGAAGTTCGCATTCATAAAGGAAGAGAATGTCAACGTTTCAAGTTGCAATTTCGAGGTTAGTTTTTGGAAACTGATTTCTCTTACAATTACGCTGTATTGTGACTAACAACGATTAATATATTATTATAATATGTTGCTTTTTTATAAACTCCGTAGAGACGTACAATGATATTAAACGTTGATTTAAAAAATAACTCGATATACATTTTGACAGCTACGATACATTTGTGATTTAGGTTAGGGCAGGTTATCTTCTAATTCATTTTGACTATAATTAGTCATTGAAAGTGAAAGTGGTTTTACTGTGTTAACCATTATGTTTCTTTCAGTATCTTTTAGCTGACCTCTCTAATTTAAAACCTGAGACGGATAATCAACTATCCGTCATCAAGCGCGAGATTATTGAAGATTTAATAGACCCATTATGTGATGTTGAAGATCCTCAACCGGGTAGTTCTTATTCAGAATACAGGCCAATACATCAGGTTCGTTCAATTGTATAATGTGTTCTCTTCTTCCCTTGGTGCAGTCTTATTTCGAAGGTTGGAATTAGCAATACATGTTTTAATTTTAGAGCCGTTTCACACGCGACACCATTGTCTCGAGACGCTGCATGAATGGGCGCGTTTAGACAGACAAAACAAGTATGTCGCGTTCGTATAATTATATGTAGAGAAAACGATAATGCGGTGCCCAATCCGTTGACATCTTCCCAATTGATGAGGGTGCGTGTTTAGAATTATTAAAATAATTACGAATACCCGCTCTTACGGACCGCATGTGTCCCAAGATTTTTTTTAAAGGGCTGTATTAACTTTTTCAAATGCCATTTTCATATATTCAACCGGACAATAGAGACGGGTATCTTTCCGGAAGCATGGAAGATGTCGAAGGTTACTCCAATTCATTAGAGTGGTACGGAGCCATCAGTGGAAAACTATAGGCCGGTAGCCATTCTCTATGCACCAGCAAAAGTTCTTGAGATGATCATGCACAACATGATTTCTCCAAGGATTGAGTCATTTCATTGCCGACTCAAGTATTAATCTAAAGTTGGTCATCTATAATGAATGAGCAGCATGGATTTAGAGCAGGCCGTTAAACGATTTCTCGCGTTATTTTAGGAATCGTCAACAATACGTATCGTACACCATCTATCAGTCACAGACGTTTAAAACATTTTCTGGTGTGCCTCATGGCTCAAACTTGGGGCCATTGCTGTTCACGCTTTTTTTTCTAAATGACATAGCATTGGTAATTAAAAATGCTATGTTCATGTTGTTTGCTGATGACTTGAAACTCTTCATGAAAGTTGTCACCTTATATGATTGTCGTCGACTCTAACTTGATATAGATAATATATTAGATTGAAGATGGTTTACTAATGCCTCGGGAGTATTGCTATTCCAGTATTCGATGCATGGCAGAGTTCTTTCGGGAATATCATCTGTAAGGGACCTCGGCATTACATTTGACAATAAACTTACGTTTAGTGGTCATATGGATACCATTTGTGAAAAGGCGCTAAAACAGTTGTGCTTTATCTTCCTTTCCTCTTTGTCTCATAATTCTCTATAACTCCTTAGTTAGAAGCAGACTTGAGACTGGGTCTATTGTTTGGGCCCCGCATCAGTTTAAGTACGACCTTATAGTGGAGAGGGTCTAGAAAATTTTTTTTAGACTCCTTTACTTTCGGCTATATGGATATTATCCGTGGCTCTATCCGACTGACTTTCTCTTAGGAATGCTTTCATACTGTAACTTAAAATTTCGAAGGGATCTTTATTCAGCTACATATGTTTTCCAACTTATACGCAGCATAAATAAAAACTCCATTATTGGTGGTGTTGCCTTGTTGTCTCTGATGATTATCTTCGGAGTCGAGGGCATCCGTTGTTTGTTCTCCCAACGTTCAAAACTAACCTGCTATTAGTAATGTAAATTGAGAGGGCAATAACCATGTTAAATGATATCGCTTATGATATTTATATATTCCACTTACGTCAGGGTGAATTTAGGTGGACGTTGTTTTATAAATTTTTAAGTTAGTGTCTATCGATAGTTCACTCTGTGTGCTTCCATCTGCTTTTATTTTTGTTATTTTATTTCTCATGTTATTACCTATTATATTATTAACTCACATTGTTCTGTATTTTAATTTGTAACACTTATTTTATGTCATGTCGTGAACGTTTTAAATTAAAAATTTATTATGTTCTTTATATGTAAAATAAATAAATTTGAATGTTATCAATTGTGCAGTGTTTAGACTGTACAGAGAGAGACGCCAGTGTCCAGATACTAGTGTCTCGTGTGAAACGGCTCTTACTTTTTAATGAAGTCATTTTAAAATACGTGCGAGAACTGGTTTCATTTATTGGCTGTGTAGTAGAAATACATGCCATTAGAATATGTACGTTCATTTTTGTTTTATAAAGGTTGTTTTTTTAGCCCGATAGAACTTTAAATTGTAAAAATATAACACTAGCTAATTTTGATGGTTTTTTATTTCGAAAGACAGACGTGCATGGCATTAACATTTTTAAATGATTTAGGGCATGTTGCCACTGCACCTGTTCTCAACGAAGCATATACTGGTCACCCAATTTAGAACACTTTTTTCGTACACTGCCAGTTGTATAACACGAATAATGTTTGCTTTCAATGTGCCAATTGTTGCTTAAGGGGGTACCTGCTCAGCGTAAGTGATAATAGAGCTTTTTTGTATTTTCAAACCATGATCATGGACATTCCTTAAACGTTGTAGATAATCTATTTATATAATTTTGAAGCGTTATTATCCATTATATTCATTTTAAACATTTGATGACTGCTTGAAGTATTTTTATTACATAAAATAGTGTTCTTTTAAACCTAGACCTTTAAAATTAAGTCAATAATTATTATAAAGCATTCATTATTCGTAGGATGTTTATCACACTTGAATGGTCAAAAACATAGCTTATAATTAGCATCTTTAGAATTATCTTCAAATGTGTCAATTTTGCCCATTTTTTGAATAATAAAATGTCTAATTCTTGTCAAATTTGGGATCACAGAGATTATCAATATAATTTTTTATCGTAAATATTTCACTATAATAATGTCAACATAAACTATACTAACGGGTTGTTAAATGCGTTTAAAAAATAATAAATGTAAAAAATCTTAACACCACTGCACATGGATGTACTGAAATATGACTATATTCTAAAACATTAGAGCGAGAGGTTTAAAAAAACACTATTTTATGTAATAAAAATACTTTATACAGTCATCAAATGTTTAAAATCATTATAAAGGATAATAATGCTTCAAAATGATATAAATAGATTATCTACAACGTTTAAGTAATGTCCAGGATCATGGTTTTAAAATACCAAAAAACCGCAATTTTGACCTACGCTGAGCATGTCCACCCTTAACTACCGGCATCAGCCAGTGAATTCACAAACCCCCGCAGAAAATATCGCATGACTTTAGAGATCAATTGACAGGTCCATCTATGGAACTAACTTATCCCCTAAATTTTATATCGATGAGTGCTGCTGTGGTATGGCATATTTCGCTCGGATGCTTGTCATTATATTTTCAAAAATATTATTGATCAATGTTCCATAACGCAATCTTCAGCCTAATTTTGAAAAAATATTGTCCGGTAATGCAATCAAGGGACTTTTAAGGATCGGTCTCAAGCCATATGCAGCATATTTCCATACTAACAAACCCGTTAAGCTACAATGAGCTAAATCACTAAAGAGCAATTTTGCGAGAAAATGCAATAATTATAGGTTGCGCGAATCGACAACATATTTTATAGGTGGATTTGGCAAATTTGTCAACGTGACTCTATTCGTGTTGCTTTGCCAGACTAAACCAATCATTAATGTCATAGGGCCGTATGTATGAGATTCCCAAATTCTTTATAAGCTATTTAACCGATTTTCCATCATATAGCTTATAGCACTGTTTGTGACGTAAGCAATCTGACGTCACGCGCCATTCAAAATGGCTGCCTCAGCTGTCACTTTCAAATGTCATTTTAATGTGCATTCATTGAAACGTTTGCTTGAGGCCCTTGTTAATTTTGTAGACTCTGTAAAACATTTGCGAACTTTAAAAACAGTTCCTAGTCGTGCTGTTTACAAAATACGTATGATTTTGATCCCTAGTCTATAATCTAGATAGTAGGTAGGTAACTGATAAAATTCCTCGTACCTATTTCGCTTGCAATGTTTCTCATGAAGAGATAAGATGGACTTACGTAAGATTACGATAAAATATCACCGCTAAACGACCGAACAAATATGTAACTACTGCTGTATCTGGCATTAAAATATGCAATTGGAAGCATTCTGCATTCTTCAAAATATTATGGTATCTACCTACCTAGTTAATTATTGTAAGATAACTGTAATAAACAAGGCACAACTCTCAAATACACTGGAAACAACAATAGTGTCATACGGTGATTGGTATAAATGATAATATTATACAGAGATCATTACATATTATTATCTAAATCATTTGCATTCTCTGTCATTTATTCTTATTCTGTTTTGACATCTCATAATTAGTGAAGTGAAGTTAGTCATAATAATATTCAGTATTGCCACCAAATGTATTCAGTGTTGCCACCAAATGGAAAAGTTTACTAGCAACACTTTATCCTTTCGTACAGTAAAATAGTTTTAAAATAAATGTGATAAAATAGCTGATAAATTATTCAAAGTTCATAATAATTATTCATGTGTAATTATTAAATTTATATGGTACCGTTCGCACACTTTCAGACACATTTACAATTTCAAAATTTTGAATTATTTATCGAGTAATGAAATTTTATAATACGAACACCATGAAACATGAGATGTCACATACGTGACGTCACTAAACAGCTAATTACGTTTGTACTCATGCATACAAACGTGCAGTATATAGCCTATAAGGTTTTTGGGAATCTCATGCATACGACCCATAAAGTCAACGGGTGTCACACATCACACGACGATTTGACAGTTATAGACTATTTTCGACAGTTTTATACTATTAGACTATCTACTACTATAAAACACCTAGCATTTACAACTTTTAAAACAAAAATTATTTTTATTTGCTTTAATATTGTTGAATTAAATATACCTACTCTATTCTTTTTGTAGATTTCTTCCCAGCATTGTTTAACATATAATCCATTGGACGAAGCTATAAAGGATACGCTTGACAATAACCTGACCAATAACTACACAACAGATTCAACCAATAAAATAGAAAATATGATACAATATTCAGAGATAACTACAGATGAACTAAACGTAAAACAGGAAGTTTCGAAATTATACTTGCCAAAGGTGGTTCGAATTGTGTTGAGAAGAGTTACATATTTTCCACGTACCTTTATTTGCAATAATTGCTATGGAGTGTTTAAATCTGTAAATCATCTAAATAGTCACTACATTTCATGCACGTCTCTGCATCCTAAGTTATATAAAACACATATTGATAAAAAACCAAATCAGTGTGATGTGAGTTTTAAAATTTTTCTGCAAATTGATAACCTTAAAAAACATAAAATGACACATATTGGTGAAAAACAACATCAATGCGATGTGTGCTCTAAAAAATTCTCTCAAATTGCTTATCTCGAAAACCATAAATTTCGATGTGTTTTGAAAAATATTGCAAATTGATTTTCCACTTAAATATTCTAATAATCTTAAATACTTACTGGTTCTGGAACATTATTCGATTTTTATTGTATTCGTACTGCAACTAATTGCAATACTGAAGCGTGACACCTGTATGTGGCAATATTTTAATTAGTGTTCCTGATATATTATTGGTCACTTAATATTGTAATAATTATTGTCCTTGACCATTTTATTTGTTTTCATTATTACTGAAAAAATAAAGCGTTTGTCCCAAACTAAACTGAACATCTTATATGTAAAAATGCTACAACCAAATCAATAATCTGCAACTAATTATCAAAATTTATGGAAGTGTGAAAGAGTGGTGGATGATTTGCTATTTGGTAGGAAGTAAAAAAAAAATTGAGACTTGTATTATGACACAATGCGGTATGTTATAAGCAAGCGGGCTTCTTTCCATTATTTACAAATTTAGATTTACATATATAGATATTTACACAATTTTGTTTGAGTGTTTTTGGTATCTAGATTATAACTTACTATTACATCAATGGAGTAGAGAATGTTCGGTGGATGTACGTGGCGCCAGGGGAGGCCTTTATCCAGCAATTGATCGACCCAGGCTATTCATGATGACGATGATATTAATAGAGTGTACTAAGCTAGTTTTACGATTGTTTAAATTAAAAATAATAAAATTATCAAAAAGAGAAAAAAGCCGTTCTGTTTTTAACCCACTTATTTATAAATACTTATGTATGGCAAGGTATATTTTGGTCCAACTACTATGTTACAGTGGCGAAGAGTGGAGGAAGGCTGTTAAGATTTCACATAAATATTGCACACTAAAATTTGTCGGTCAACTTTATTTATTTTAATTGAATTAAGAATACAATTTGCAGATTGTGCCGGTTATTTATTTAAAATCAGTTTAACTTTGCCTCAACCCAACCATAACAATGTAGGTGTACCGTATAGGCGATCTAACTAAAATAGTTCACACTATTTCAGTCATACTTATTTATTTTTGTTGAAATAAGAATACTTAATATTACACATGGCGATCATTTTTTTTTTAATTCATTATGCCCTGCCTATTTCATACGATAATTATTGATAACAAATATTGTCCAATCTATAGAACATCGAAAATTGTGTAAGTATAGTTAAATGTCATAATTTTCAATATTTTATAGATATACGAAAAATTTTAGACTGTTATCTACTATGCTTAATTTAAAACACCATCTACACGTAGTTATATTAGTTTAATGAACACAAATACGTGATCTTTTTATGTCGGACCTTCACAGCCTACCTCCACTCATTGCCACTGATATGTAACTATGATTTCGCCGAACTATAGTGCTGACTATGCGAAAGAAAATTTTTAATGTCAAACAAATTTTCCATTCTGAAGAACTCTCATTTCCCATGATTTTCAAAAATAATTGTATCTTTCTTGAGGTAATTCTAATGTGTGCCTGTATACCTAATACAAATGTTTTCATCAATGACATCACATTATTCGCGAAATGTAGATTTCATAATCTACTGTTATATTGACCAGTCAAATTTTGGATTTGATTTATATCTGTAATATGAAAAGCTATATACCTAACCTCCTGTTAACTTTTACCACTATTTCAGTACCCAGATCTTCACTGCCACGTACATCGTCCGAAATTTATGAGTTTGTCAATCGATCTATTTGTAGGCCCCTGTGGTTGTTTAGTGCCCGATTGGGGCGGGGCCACAGTATATCAACATGTCGCAGCCTGATTTCCAGGTTGTTCAATGTCAATTATTTCAGTAAAATTCTCAGAAGAGCAATTTGAAAGTTTACATTGAAATATTTACACAACCAATATACATATATATTAAAAACTGTGTTCAGCATATAAAGAATAACTTACTTATTTTCGACAGTATCGACAAATACACTCATGTTTTTTTATTTTGACTAAAGGGTTAAACAGAGTTCTGGAAATAGACCAAAATGGCATTAAAAAGTAATTTTGCTTAAAAATGTGATATAGAATAACCTGGAAATCAGGCAGCATGATTGTTCACTCGTCGACCGACATATTGTTTCATATAACCTACTCTTGTCTGCTTGCGTATCCATTAGTTTAATTTGTGATTTTATTTTATGCCCAACATGCACATTCCATGCCAAGTTGCGCTAATCTTATGGTTTTAAATTGAATACGTGTATTAATTAAGGCTCTAAGTACCAAAAACAAAAAAACTGACATTTTTATAGAAAAGTGTTCTACATACTAACGCCAATAACTTCAGCTATGGTCTAAGTGCCTCAAGCAAGTCAAAAAAATACAGAAAAATATTTAAACCTGTCGACGTTCTAAGTCCGTTGGCCTGTTTTATTTATAATGGTGTAAATAACACTACAGTGGTCAACTTCATTCAATATAAAATGGCTGACGATGGTGTGTTGACACTTGCGAGTTCCTAATACCTAAAATTATAGAAGCTGCCGTGATTGCTTCACACTGTAAAACCACATTTTTCAAAAGGTCTGCTTCATGAAATTTTACTGCAATGACTCGGTATTTTGTATCTACAGGCAGTACAACTTTTTGGTACTTAGAGCCTTAATTAATACACGTATTCAATTTATCTTCCATGTTTAACCCGCGTACGTGAACACTGGTAACACACATTAGTAGCAAATATTACGCATTTTTGACGATAATATTATAGGTACATAGGCTGAAATGCAATTTATGCAAGTTTGGCAAGCTCCCAGGCTCTTTAATCATTTCTTAAGTGATATGCCAAACCCCGCCAACTGAACACTGGCGCTATACGCAGATGACACAGCCATCCTTTCCTCCAGCCGCCAGACTGACACGGCGATTAGGAACTTAGAAAATGGCACTCGACAGCCAACTGATTATTTCAGTCGCTGGAGACTTAAAGTTAACGCGTAGAAGACGGAGGCGATTCTCTTCTCGCGGAGCCTAAAATCCTATAAAGGAAAAATTACTGTTTGTGACATTCCCTGTTCATTCAGTAACCCTGTGAAATATCTCTGGGTATACCTTCACCATAGATTGAACTAAACACCTCACCTATTAGAAGCCAGGCGAAAAGCATTTATGGCGATGGGGGTTCTTAGACCCATCTTCATCCGTAGAAGTTGTCTCTCAGAAGAAAAGAAAAAGGCACTATCTAGCATGGTTATTAAACCAACCATGCTGTATGCATCCCCAATTTGCACTAGGTACTGACATCACCAAATCCTATTTAAAGATGCTGCAAACAATAGAGAACAGGTGCCTTCGAATCGTCTACGAACTCAAGCCTCACCATAGCATCAAACACATCAATACAAAACACGATGGAATCGATATTGCCAAAACCATAACTAAATACAGAGAGACCTTCTTTTGTTAGACTGACAAAGGGCCTCATAAGAAACCTACACGATTTACTATTAATTTATTTTTTATTATATACTATTTCTAAGTAGGTAATATATATTATTATTACTATATATTATTTACAACTAAATAACTACTGAATAGACCTACCGAATGATGTTAAGCCTTTCAGGTCGCTGGTACTAATGAGAAGAGGTGTTGGAAGCTTAGTACCTACCTATCCAACTCATTTATAAAATAAGCACAATGGCGCATGGTGAAAATCCTATGTTAGGTACCATTGCCGCCATATCTGTGGATTCTATAGTAATATGTTTTGATTTACGCTCCTTCCTTAAAAGTGCCTGTGGTGATGTTACGGCTTTTTTATATAAGAAAGTTAAACTGTTACAATATTTGAAATACCTACTTAAAATTATGTAACAAAAAAGGTCAATGCCAAAGAGATTGCACCGTCCAATATCTTTGGTAAATGCTAGTTTTTTAAAATCAAGCTTTAGCTAACAGAGGTGCCAGCGAAATCAATTCTTGCGTTTTGCTGCACCTACAAGAAAATAGTAGTGGCAGAACTGCACTCTTCAGAATAAGAAAAAACCAATTACCAGCATGAAATATATCTAGCTTGGTATATGCCATTGGGAACTTGGACATACCGACCGCTGGATTGTAGGTCTTACAAAAAAGACGTTGATTCTATGCATTCAACAATAAATTGAGCAATATAATATAAAATGAGTAATTAATCATATTTCTCATAAAGTAAGTATTCTGTTAACTATGAGTTAATGAGTCTTGATTGCTGGCGTTTAAATCTTAACACTGGTTATGCGATAAGCCAAGAATATCCTGATAGTACCCCAAAATAGCCACACATAAAAAGCTTTCAATATTCTTATTTAACGTCTAGGCTTCGACTCCGTAGAGCGGAACATAGCGTACCCACATATACTTATTATCATGATGAATGTAGCATATATTATGATCTTTGCAATGTTGGCATATAAAATAATAGATACTGGATGATTAGGTAAAACCCTTCTCCATAAAAACGTCAACAATTTCATATCACAAATCTTACCTCAATAACAAACATACCCCTGATAAAAGTTTGCAATCACTTATAAATATTTTAAAATAAATAACATTTTGCAAACGATTTCTGCGAGAGGCGATCTTCGAGTAGGTACCTACCTTGCGCCCAAGGCTATTTTCTGTCCCTAAACCTCGGCCGAGCCAAGGTCGCCTCGATCCCCAGCAACGGTAATTTTTCAAAACCCAAAAAGACCTGAGAATATTCGAGAATCTAGCTATACTCTTTAGACTTCCAACACATCTTTCTCCCTCCCTTCATAAGATAATAATTAGAGATATTTTCCAATTAGTAGGAAATAAACTGCGAAAGCGGTGGAACCCCGCAAGGGTCCGCTGCACACGCGGCGGAAATACCATGCCAACAGAATGCCACGCATGTTTAAACATTATAAATCAGTGTATACCTTTTGTGTTGTATAGTGTTGTATTGTAGTGTATAACCAGCCTTCAAGCAGCCCGTGAACCTAATAAGGTGGGCCAGTGTTACTCCCGATAATGTACCTAAAAATTAATTATATAATATTCCTATATATATTATTGGTTAATTTAATAAAACGCAAATTTTTTTAGTGCTTCATCAACTGACGTCTCAGAGAGACAATTCTAAAGTTGATAATGTCCTTCTGAAACGGACGAAACCGGTCTAGATTTAATAAAAAGTAAAAGTAAAATAAGTATTTATGATTTTGCGATTTATTAAATTAATAATACAATGCATTTCCACCATTTACTGACAGTAAACACATTAAAAGTAATTCCAATAGGTATGTATTTGACATAATTCAATATTTAAAAAAAATATTTATTGTTTTCACTTGGTAGCTAGACACCTTTCAATTTTCAATTTCAATTTCAATTTATTTATTTTACATATTGTGGACATTATAAATTATAAGTTTAAGACATTCAAACATGACATTTAGAAACAAAGAAATATTATTAAAACATTTTTATGCACATAACACAATGGATAGATCAGTATTAAGTTATTCTACAATATAAATGTGTTAATACAAAAAATATTAAGTATATAGGCACAAGGAACTACACCGGATGAGTTAAGCAGACCCTATTTTAAGAATTTAAAAAACAACGTCCACCTAAATTCACCTCACGTAAGTGGAATATATTAATATGCGAAGCGATTTCATTAAACATGATTATTGCCCTTCCAATTGCGCACACACCACATTGCGTCTTCAAGAATACATGTCGCTCTGAAGTCTCTTAGCATAATTCAGAGCCATACCAACATTTCGTAGGTCTCCAGTGTGCACTCTATAGATAGATGGTTTTGTTGCTGTCACGTGCATCCTCCAAATATTATGTATCGAGCAGGCTTAAGGGTGTACCTGTGGGAATTTAGTGCCCCGCTCATTGGGTACCACTGTAGGACGGCATATGTCTAGCGGTTGCCTACTAACTGAGAAAAATCTCTAGTCTGTTACCATTTCATCTGCTTAGCGAGCTCGATCACATCGCGTATTTTTGTCTGCTTCCTTATCCATTAGTTTTTTTTGCAATCTTTAACCGTTGTGCTCTAGAAGCACTTTTTCATATCAAGTTGCACAAGCTATCCATTTTTTTTAAATTATATCTTACATTAAGAATTCATGTCTCATATACTTACGTGAGCGTTGGTAGCACACAGGGGTTGAACACTTTACGCAGACACAATGTGAGATAGGTCACTTGAAGATACTATTCAGGAATGCGAAAAGTATCACCTGCCTAATATTGTTTTAAAAGGTTATTCACCAACATGTCTCATTTCATGTCTTATAAGATTACTAAGTTGCGAGCATCTATATGAACATACATTGCATTTATAAGGTTTTTCACCAGTATGTATCATTTTATGTGTTCTAAGATGACCAGATTTTGAGGATCTATATGGACAAACATTGCATTTATAGGGTTTTTCACCGGTATGTGTCATTTTATGTGTTTTAAGATTACCAGATGTCGAGGATATATATGAACATCTATTACATTTAAAGGGTTTTTCACCGGTATGTGTCATTTTATGTGTTTTAAGATTACGAGATGTCGAGGATATATATGAACATATATTGCATTTATAAGGTTTTTCACCGGTATGTGTTATTTTATGATTTTTAAGATGACTAATTTGCGAGGATCTATATGAACACAAATAACATTTATAAGGTTTTTCACCAGTATGTGTCATTTTATGTTTTTTAAGATCATCGAGTCTCGACGACCCATATGAACATAAATTGCATTTATAAGGTTTTTCTCCGGTATGTGTCACTTTATGTCTTTTAAGGTCACAAATATGCGAGCATCTATATGAACATTTATTGCATTTATAAGGTTTTTTACCGGTATGTGTCATTTTATGTGTTTTAAGATTACCAGATGTCGAGGATATATATGAACATAAATTGCATTTATAAGGTTTTTCACCGGTATGTGTCATTTCATGTCTTTTAAGATGACCAATTTGCGAGGATTTATATGAACACACATTACATTTATAGGGTTTTTCACCAGTATGTGTCATTATATGTTTTTTTAAGAATACTAGAATACGTACATCTATATGAACATACTTTACATTTATAAGGTATATCACCAGTAATTGTCTTTTTTTGTACATTAACATTACTATGTTGCAAGACTACTATGCTTTGATTTTGATCAGGAATCACGTCCATGTGCACCATTTTGTGAGTTTTTAGAGAATTTTCGCATCCGAAAACTGCGTTACAAATGCAGCAAATTAAATTACGTGAGAAATGGATTACTCTTCTAAGAATAAGTCGAATTTCCTTCGGAGCATCTCGTTCTAAGATTTCTTGTTTAATGTTACTTTCATCTATCGTCACTTCTGAATACTGTATCGTGCTATCCTGGATGCCATCGTCTGAGGATTGTTGACTCTCATCTGTATCGTGATGCCTCGTGAAAAATCCCTTGGTAGAAACCTAGAAAAATCGTAATAATCGATTATCAATTATGAGTTATAATATTCAATTTGTTTTTTTGACGCTTTATTTTTCAGCACCTTCAGATATTATTAAAAAGCGAAATGAGAGTGAAATATTGTTACGGAGAGATCCATAAGTAGTTCAAAACAATGCACTTATATGTGTGTATACATCATCTTTGAGAACAATAATGATATCGTGTTCTGTTTTAGTGTGTCGCTGGAGAGTGTGCACATTGCCTACCATGCTGAAATGCAAAGCTAGAAAATTATATTCAAATTGATTAAGCAACCTCGATCATTGACAGTATTTTAATATTTCTTGATTTAATAGATTATAAACGACAGGTACTATTACGTATTGAAGAAAATGTGGCCAATCATTCCCAGTAGAAACCTTTACTGTTGGTTTCAATATATCGTGAATTTGGAACATGATTATTAAAAATAATATCACTATTATTAATATGCAAATAAATTAATAACGTTTGGCTTGCCCACTTTTGCGGCACACTTCGATGTTATCTATAAATTATTGGCCGTTTAACGAAAAAATGTTAATTGAAAACAATGTTCCATTAATTTTATTTGTCTCGTCTGCAACAGATTAGGGCAAGGCGTCCGATCATTTATCCACACTAAAAATATACGCTGCATGCAAGGAGAAGTGAACCAAGAATATCTTACTTTGGAGATGAATCTTTAACTACAGCACATGACTACACTCATTAAAGATGGTATTTGTTTTTATAATATTAATACAAAGCACATGGGAGTCTTCAAACTTTATGTCAGGAGAAATATTGCTAGTTTCATGACTACTTGGTTCGATTTGAATTAAATGTCATTTACCCTTCTGTTTGTTGTGAATTTAAAACTATTTTTTTTTTTGCTTAGATAGAACTTACGAAAGTGTTAACTGTCAAACGGAGCTGTGATACTGCGCATACTTTTTGACATTTATGAACCATATTTAGACAGGCAACCAATAATAGAGGAACGATCGAGTACTGATTCCAAATTGTCAAAATATTCTTTGACTTTACGGAATGGTTAATAGACAAAATTGACGTATATGTAGTCCAATCTAGGTGAGATCCTACATAATCAATTACATCAAATAAATGCACTGCTTTTTGCGGTTCACATTCTGGTAAAATCATCGAACTTTATTTATTAAAAAATGAAGCCAGCACTCGCGTTACGGTCAATGGAGATCATTAGGCGCTGGGCACTGATCAATGATATTTGTTGCTGTTGCATATATGGATGACATTGATGCGGATAAGATGTAGTACCTACAGGATGAAACTACGTAGTTATAACTGCTACCAAGGATGTTATACGTAGTTAAGATATGAAGTTATTTATGGTTAATACGTGGGTCGGGATGTGTAGTCAGGTAAGTCACAAAACAGCAAAAATGAGATATGAATGCCACTATACTAAAAAAAAAAAAATCTTTCGTTGTGTGTAGTCAGGTAAGCCGTACGTCTCACCATTGGTGAGATGCAGTTTCAGTCAAAACATATTTTTTATTTTACGGGGTGTGTACACAGTTAAGTCACATGTGTAGTCAGATAAGTCAACATTTTGTGTGACTTACCTTACTACTCATAGTTGGCTTACCTTCAAACGTCATACCTACTCAGTGTTGATTTTGGTGAATTTAACGTATTTTTAAAGATATTTTGAGAAATATTTGAAAAAGAAATAACAACAGAACCTAAGTAAAATAGTCATAGGTATTATAATAAATTATGACTTATATAAATAAGTATGTGTATTATTTGTAAATAATAAAAAATATACCAAATTTATCGAATTTGATTTATTTAAATCTAAAAACACGTACATTATTACAGTCTAATTTACCAACATTGAAGAACCACGCCTTTCATGCTCAAATAGTGCTTCCACGATTACACATCATAATGATGTTTTAACCTGTTACCCTCGTTCTCGATTGAGAAGTAATAATCACCAAAAATGTAACTTAAGGGATGATACAAAGCCTTCAGAAATGATAAAAAAGTTGCACGAAATACTGGAAAAAGTTACACAATAAGTACCTATAATGGATGTTATGAATACGAAAAAAAGTCGTATCAGACAAAGCGAACCATGAAAACAACATTTTCGCCAACAGTTTAATATTACTTGACTGTTGAACTGTTACGGAAACTAATTTGTAAAGGTTGTACACTAAAAACATTAAGTGAAAGTCACAATCTTTTTGTTTTGGAAAAAAAAGTGCGACTTCTTCCGGTATACTTATTCAAGAATATGCAAGAGGAAAAATATCTCTAAAAGATAGCGAAGAAGATAGGCAAATATCTAAGATACATATTATACTCTCAATTTCATCATTATGAGAGTCATTACTCTAGAAGGAACTGTCAGAAAATACTTACCGCCACATATGACAATAACTGTGATGTATTCTCAATATTTGAAGAGTATTAGCTCTAATCCCATCAATATTCGTTTATACGCAGAAATATTCCCTGGCATGAACTTAACATTCAAACGGCCAAATAAGGATACCTACTTGCCAAACATACGATAAACTTAACTTAATTAAGAATTCCACCAACGATGAAGAAAGAAATAAATATCATGAGGAATTGAAAGAGCATCATAACGAAGCTGACTTTGCATATTCAGCTAAAAAAGTGTGATAAAAAGTACTTGCAAGATTCTTCTTGCCAAATTGTAACATTTGACATGCAGCAAAGTTCCCTGGCCTTTTACAAACGGCATTTGACAGTGCATGATTGTGATAATAACCAGGGATATTGCTATGTATGCCATTAAACTCTTGCTGATAGAAAAGCTAACGATATCGCTTCATGCCTGTTCAAATACTTAACCAAGGGGTACATGATAATATTAAGCATATGATCATGTATTCTGATAGATGTGCGGGTCAAAACAAAAATAGCCACGTAGCTATAATGTGCATGATAGCAGTAAAACATTCTGAGACTTTAAACAAAATTGATCACACTTTTTAGTCCCTGGCCACACACATATGGAGTGCGATAGTGACCATCGCATAATTGAGAAGAAAAAAAAACATTTGGTGGAACGATCGAACATCCTCATGATTGGGCCAAATCAATGTGTGAGGCTGCAAAGAAAAATCCTTTTAAAGTCACTGAAATAACTCGTGCAATTACAAATTTTTAACTACTCGGATCGATTAAAAGGACCATTGCCACTCAGCAAAATAGACACAGATGGGAATAAGTTTGTTTGGAGAGATGTTAAGTGGCTTCAATTCAACAAACACGAACCGGGAATAGAGAAATTTGAAAGAACTCTCGACGAAACGACTGCATTTTAACAAATTTCATATATAAGACGAGACAAGACGAAAGATTTGATAGACTTACTTCCATACATTTCACCGTATTATAGAGAATTTTATGAGTCACTTGAGACATCTGAGATAGTCAGCGATATTTAACCTGATACTATTGAAGAAATTCATACTGAAGTTTAATGATAACGATTAAACTTTATAATATTCAGGTTTGTGTGCCTTTTCATTACTTAAATAACATTAAAGTAAAAAAAAGTTGTAAAAATGCTAATTTTAAATTTATATAATATTTTGTTCAATAAACCAATAAGATTTATGTATAAAACGTGTGTTTTATTGCTAATATTAGTCGGATTTACATGAAAAAATAACAATATTACTTTATGCGTAGTAAGGTAAGTCAATCATTTTTTGTGCAAATCCAGTTAAGTCAATTCCCTTTTTTTTAAACCAATTAAGTTTTAATGAAACGAAATAGTTAGAATACTTCTAGGACATATAATTGAAAGCTAATTACATGTACTTTGATTTGTTACCCATAAAAAAACATAACTATAATTAGGGGAATGTGGGGAATTTTTTGAACTTTGTTTTTGCTATATCTCAAAATGACATTTTGTGACTTACCTGACTTCACATCCCGACCCACGAATAAGTTGCTGATCAGCAATCACGTCCGTGTGAATCAATTTGTTACTTTAGAGCCTTTCCGTATCCAAAACTGCGTTTCAAATGCTGCAAATCACAACATCACAGAAGTTCCGTTGGACGGAAGCCGCGACAGCTTCTATGCAAAGCATAAAAGAAGAGCTGCGGAAACCCTTACAACTAGCCCGCCCCGACTTAAGCTGACGAATCTTCCTACAGAAGGACGCCAACGGAAATGGAATGGGGGCTGTCCTCTTCCAAGATAGGGACGACGGCGATCGACACATCATTTTATACGCCAGCGGTTGCCTATCTGCTGTGGAACGCAAGTACAACATCAATGAACAGGAGGCCCTTGAGATCAACCGGGGTATTAAACGTTACAGGGTCCGATTAGAAGACCGAGAGTTCACCCTGGTAACCAACAATAGGGGGCTCACTTGGCTCCAATAAGCGAAAGACCAAAGAGCGAAACTAAACAGATGGGCGGTCCTATTATCGGAGTTTTTTTTACCAATACCCACTGTCAAGGGAAAGATAACCAACTACCGGACGCTTTAGCTCGGAACTGGAACCGTCGGAAGACATAGACATGGACGTATGAGCATACCAGAGGGACCGACAACAGATTCAACCCCCATGGTTTTAGTGTTGGAGTTACCAGACCTGGTGACCAGCATAGTACAAAAGCAACGAGACAATCCGGAGTTGGCCGAGATGATCACCAAAGACCCACTCCAAGAGACGACACCCAGAGTGACGATCGCACTACAATGCACTACTATGACTACGCCCTATGTAGAGTAGTAAAAGGCAGACGCCTGATAATAGTACCACGCTACCATAACGGCGTACCATAACGACCCTAAAGCAGGTCACCTTGGAGCGGAAGAAACCAACAGGGCGATCGCAGGACTATATTTCTGGAAGAAGTCACGAAAACAAGCAGACGACTACGTCCTAGGTGTCGGAACTGCGCAACAAAGAAAAAGGGAGCCTTACAGACGGCAGCTACACAAAGGCGCATACAGAAGCGCGCCGCCCATGGGACATAGCATCCAATACCACTAAGAATGGCAGTTTTCATTTACGCTGCGTATAAGACGGAAAAAATATGTAGCAAATTAAGATCCTTCTAAACTTTAAGCTACAGTATGTGAGCATACCTAATCAGTATACCTCGCCCGGCAGATCTTTATGAATAGAACTACGCTGGAGCAATGCTAATAAAGTATCCGTATTTATTTAGCAAATCCGTTGTCGATATACGCAAATTATAACTTTTTTTTCTAGATTTTTATCTCGCATTTACTATCGAGTTCATTTAGGAATTTATCACTCAAACAACTTTACTTGATGCTAACCCAACTGCATTTTATCGCAAAATTGTGTTAAGCGATGACCCTCATTTTTGCTTAACGGATTTGTTAATAAGGAAAATTTCCTACACGGAAAAATAAAAAATACAGAAGACTTCCTACAATTTATTACACTCACAAAAATGCATCATTTGTTGCGGTTTACACGCTGGTAGCATCGCCACACACTTCTTAAAAATGAGGCCAAACCTCACGATAAGGTCAATGGATATCCTTGTCGAACCATGATTAATACTTTATTTTAAATATGGAATCATTCGAAAGAACAGTGATTCTTCTCTTTTTATTTAGGTACTTAACACCCACAGTGGCCGCGCGGCTTAAGGCCATTGGACCCGTTTTTTCCTGTCTTCTCAGAATCGTGGAAATGGCAAGGACGTTTAACACGAATTGATACATAATAAACTCTTTATTTATTTAAAATCTAATAAATAATATTCAAATAAAACTTTTTGTGTCATTAAAATTTTCTGATTCGCTTTACTTTTTAAAATAAATGACAAATTGTCGGTCCTGTTTTCGAAATTGGCCAAAACGACTGTCACGCCACAGTGAATTTTTGGACTTAATAATAGTTTTACAGGTATTTGTATGAAACAAATGGGTAAAATAATACATTTGATTGATTAACCCACGTGCTTTTTTTAATATCAGAAAAATAAATATTTTAAAGCCATTTTAGTTTGAGTATACATCAGCCAATTTTGAATGATTTTTTCTCACAAAATAATATATACTGCACAATAAAAATATTTTTTTATTATAAAATAACATTCAAGTAATACTATAAAAAATAATTAACAATGAAAAAATAAATAAAACCCTATAAATTCGGTACAATTAGTGACGCTATATTACCAAAACACGTCGTACATTTTCATGTATTTATCCTGTTTTCAGACAATTTAGAAATATAATTATTTTGCAAAATTAGCAAAAAGAGATCATTTGATCGATTAATCCATACAGTTTTTCTAATTTCTCATTTCTAACGTTAGTACGGTCAGTAATTTCAACGGGTGATGACGTCTTTTTTTTCAAAATGTAATCCGTCGCGAACATTATTTAACTCATAGAAAAATGACCTTTACTCGCATTGCAGTAACAATCAAAGTGGCAAGTTGCAATTATTTGCATATATACCTTTATGGTTCTATTCGGACCACACGACGTATGCCAGGTGTTATAATTTGTGTTGACAAAATATCAAACATCGTAAAATACCACTGAATGTCAAACTGAGAAAAATGTATTTTATTTTGTTAACTGTCAATTCATGGTGGAACTGCATTGTATTGTTGTTTTTATTTAATAAAACGCAATTTTTTTATTATATAGTACTTATTCCACTTTTATTTATTATATTTGGACCGGTTTCGTCCGCCTCAGTGGGACAATTTCAATTGAAAATGTCCCACTGAGGCGGACGAAACCGGTCCAAATATATTAATTAAAATTGGAATAAGTACTATATAAAAAAAATGCGTTTTATTAAATAAAAACAACAATGAGAAAAATGTAGTTATATTATATTATTTATTATCTTGTAATACAAATGGTTGCAGCATGTGAGATATTGTAAGATAATTGAATCTAATAACCACGATGGCTACAAGGAAGTCCTGAAGGTATTCGTTCGGTGCAACATTTATAAAAAAAAATATTTTAGACTTGAGCAGTTTGGATAAAATATAGGTAGACTTTAATTGTTTTGATAAATACCTACTTGGTTGGGCTTTAAGCGATTTGAAAAACTTTGCATGTACTTAATACAGTTTTTATGTACCTGGGTGGCCATGTTTTGTTATTTTCAAAGCGACGTATCCAAGAGTATGTTTATTGGCATTACCAATAGAAACAAAATAATATTATTATCGATCTTAAGTGGTTTATGTCACAAATAGTAAATTGGTAGAAAATTTTAAGTAAAATACGTTTTCGAATGCTGTTATAGTAATGGCCACTGAAACATGTGTCATAATTTTCATAATCGTCAAAATATTAATAAAAAAAGTCTTTTGGGGCACAAAATCACGTACGTATATGTTTTATGATTTATGTATTTTTCAGATGGTTTGTGGTAAAATCTTTTTTTTTTCATACCGCCACAATTCAACTATTCATAATTAATTGTTTGTTAAATTTTTCATTGTGCACTTTGACAGGTAGGTGATAAAGTTTTTACCTTACTTTATTGTATTAATTTATTGTTAAGTGAGAATTAGCTGCTTTCGTTGTCAGTGTGTATTTGATGAGTGCGCATAGTGCCTGACGATGTCGAAAGGCGAAACCAGGATCGCATAAAACGACTCAAATGAAACACAAAACTCAAAACTTAAATCTATTAGAATTTAATATATTTAATGCCGAGTTGAATTGAATGGAATCACCGTAGGCATTTATTAGTAATTATTTAACTCAAGAAAAAATATATTGAGGTAAGAACCTAGTTCATTGAATAATAAAAACAATATTACTCTTCACATCACATGTGACAAGATTTTCATGAATTGTGTATTGCCTGAACTCGTTGATCCTAGACTAACACGGTCGATGGATATAAGAAACCCTCAATATAATAATTATCAAGTTAACAATTAATATCTATCAATATAATAATATAAATTATCAAATAATAGCTATCAATAGAAAAGAAAATAAAATTATAAAAAAACAATTTATAATAGTTATTCTAATACATTACATACCGTTAAACCTATACACTAATTAAGGAACCATTTATTAATTTTCTATACACTAATGTTCCGAAATCCTCCGCGGCGACCAAAACGTACTGCCGTCAAATACACGTTATTATAATAATGGTGTCTTAAATCATAATTGTTGTGTACTAAATTAAAAAAAAAAAATCCTCGACAAATATTCATTGAATTGCTTTCTTGTATGAGTCATGTTTTTATAATTTAATAAAAACGCAATAACAGAAATCTTTCATGCCATCTTGTGAATGTTTTAAACTTATAATTTGTAATGTTAGCTTATGAAAATGAATAAAATTATATTTATTTACACTTTCGTGTTTTTTTGTATTCATACACATCGATGTATATAATATACAAATTTGAAACACATCAGAAACATACATAAGTATTAGATTTTTTTTTGAAAAATATTTGCACTGAATTTCAACCTACAATATGATAGGTTCAAGAAAAGGTGTCACTTCACAAATTCAGCATATCAATAATTTGACGTTCTTATTTAGAGATATACTATTTTTATTCTTATAATTTATTCTACCTACTACAAAAATGTTTATTAAATTTGTTAGGAAAAAAATATTATTAATTCAACACTTTTAAAACCTCTGATTTCGTATCTACTCCGCGAGACGCCGAGTGAAAAGATATTTGATTTTTTACTTTGAAATGCGCTTCGCGGATGGTTATTTTTTGTGGCGCTTATGTCAAATTTGATTCTTGCGAATAAACCCATACGCCTTAAGCGTTAGACTATAACGCCGTGGGTTCCAGGTTCGAATCCTGGGTCTGGCAAGTACACATATTGTTTTTAAATTTGTGTCTGTCAGGGTACGGATCTAATAGGTGGAGCAAGTGGCTGACATCCATTTCTCGTAAAAAACAAAATCTGTTAACATAAACCTCTACTCTGTGGAGGCCCATATAATCTTATTAGAATCGTATATGGTCGAAAGAAAAGAACAATATGGATTCATCCGAAAGAACGGTGATTTCAACAAGAAATGTTATACAACTACCGCAACTATCGCTTTATTTGAATCAAGATTTGGAGATAAATTGATTTGAGAAATCGACATGTCAATTGGCATACAGGATTGTGCGATTTAACATCTCTGGATTATTTCCTGTGAGGCTTCGTGAAGTCACTGTTATATGCTGATAAACCAGCAGTATTTAACGCATTGGAAGCCAAAATTAAGCGTGCTATATGACCAGCAGTTCTTTAATAAAAGAAGTCCGAATTGCGCGCCCTGAATAAGACTTCGGCCTATCGGACTTTAAAAAAACCGCATTTGTTTTTAAACATACCAGGTCTAATGGCTTGTATTGTAGATAAGAGCAGCAAGGTTGAGTTAATTTATCATTGATTTGGTGAATTGCATTCTCAACTAATTCTTCTTTGATGATGGCTGCCTCATCATTATTCCCATACTTAATTTTCATCAGACAGTTTTCACGCTTCTGAAAATAACAACATTATTAATATTATGTAACTGTATCATCATTACGATTAGCTAGAAAGGGTCTCCAAGAGCTTTTTCTTCAATAATTGGTCGCCTTAGCAAGCTAACCAAGAACTTGACACGGCCACAAAATGCGGGCCTTCAGGCAGCATTTTTCGCGACGATTTTATGATGTCACAACTATTTTGGTCTGATCGTTGATTACAATTCTACACCAAAATACGGGAGTCTACTTCAAGACAAAGCGAAAAGGTACATGTAAAAGTCCCATAGTTCAGTATGAGTAGCTCACAGCCACTCAGAGTGAACTGTGGATGATTTTTCAGGCAGACCAAATGGTCTTTATAAGAAAAATGTAAGTACTTAAAAGTCTAGAGTATAAGGTTAGATAAGTAATTCTATGTAAACAATTTATACGTTAATATTATTATCAAATTGTTGTAAATTTATAACTAATTCAAATAAACTAACTTTTTAATAGAATCAAGCAAATGTAATCATTGAAAATAACTATTTACTAATATTGTTAAATTACAATTACGAATAATTTTTTATTGCTCTATTTTTTTCCCCATAAATATTTTTAACTAGTTGAACGATGTTCTAAAATAATATAATGTTTGGTTTATATAAAGGTTTCAATGAAAGAAGGGCATATTATATATAATGTATTAGAAAGATAACTACATGATAATCTACATTACATATTATTGTTTTTGCAAAATAACATACGCACAAGAATTCATGAGTAGGTGAAGGATAATAATATGTAATAAGCTCTAGTTATTTCGTAAGAATATAAAATCAATAACGTGATCGATCTATTTTTGGGCAATGTAAAATATTCAGCAGAAATGATGATATTTGTATAGCATACGATTGGCTGAATGTGAATACATTTCCGATCAATGGGAGACTAGTATATAATCGAACGTAAATGTCGTCCTATAACTGAAATATGATTCGCCAGAAATGTTGCCATATTTTCTCTATACCCCCGAACAGCGTCTAGGTTACGAGTTTAAAATTTTCAATAGAAGAGTGGGAAAGAATAGTCCGCAGGGGAATGACGTGCAGATGCCTCTGCGGAGATAAGTTCGAAAATATTCACTCGGAAAGGAAATTCGAGATTTAACCGCGTAAATAGTGGTGCATCCGATGCATTTATTTATTTTCCGTAACTTTTCGTTTCCCTTACTACGATTAGATTTGAAAAGGCATTTTAAGTGTAACGAAATTGGAATTATTTCTATTACCCCGCGTTTGATGTAAACAATCGCATCACCTTACGAAGGCATCACTCATCATCAGCCGCGCATGGCAGCCGGTTTCCAATACTTCATCGAGGACTTAAGTACTCAAATCAATAGTCCTCAATCTAGGAGGACAGTGACTCTCACCTCATGAATTTGTGTGACGTGTGTAATAAGATAAATAAATATGAAAATAAACATAAGTAGATATATAGAATAATATTTAGTGACTAAAATAAGTTTACATAAATAAATATTGTTGAATTTGTGAATAAAAATATTAGTGATAAGTAACCAAATAAGATTAATTATAAAAATTGTTTATTGAAGAATGATTAAATACTCGTAAATAATTAAACTATAATTACAAGAACTTTTAACTTAATACAGAGCCCCGATCCACATAACTAGTGTCACAATACGGCACGTGAGCACGGTGACATTGAATTTGAAATCACCAGCCGATTTTGGCATTTAACACAGTGGCCGTAAATTAAATTTAAATTAAATAAATAATATACCTATTGGATTCTGACGTCATCTGGGTGGCGTCTACAAGTTATTATAACGCAGTGTTGCTATGGTGTGTTCATAGATGTCGTTAAGAACTCTTACTTGACTAACCTCTCCGACCCCGCGCTGAGCTAGCCTAAAGCAAGGGTTCTCAATCTGGTCTAGGGACAGGGCCGGTTGAGAATTTAACGCCCTTGCATCTTCATCAGGACCGGGGTTACGTTACTGAGTAAGTTTTTTAAAATGCATTAAGCCTTGCTTATACCAAACCAAAATAAATACAAAATAATCTTCCATCTATAAAATATCCAAAATTCTCTATGAGTTAATAACTTATTATCGCTTGGTTTCGCAGGGTATCATCAGTAAATTATTTTTAGTCTTAGTTCAATTAAAACAAATACGTAGATACGGACGAAGAAGTTTTGTGTGTACTATATTTATGTTGGATATTAGCAGCCTATGTACACCCTTTGCCGCTGGATGATACCCATTTTGTATTACAATTTAAAAAAAAATATATAGGTATAGTATACAGATGACAATATAATATATAATACAATATATACCTAACAACAATAATCAAGGAGCATGTGTGTTATATGAGTTACCTGTGAATCACTTGCAAACGTCGACGCATCAAACTTTTCATACAAGTGACTGCTTTGGTCGACGGCTTGTGCGCATGGAAAAGCCACTTTATCGAAAGTCAGCGACGCATCGTGCATATGTTTATGGTACTTCAACATGGGCGCAGATGAAAAAAATTTACAACACACGTTGCAAACAAAATTTCTAACGAAAAATGAAGCTCTGTTCAACCTCAGACGGACATCTTTCGCAGAAGCAAGCGCTATTTCCTTTTTGATGTCCATTTCTTGCACTTCAATTTCACCAAACGACTGTGCAGATTGTTTCTCAAAGATATCAGGTGCTATCATACAATCCATGTCGCGGTTTACGAGCGGAGTCTGTCAAGAAATAAAATACAAGCATAAATCAATCAAAATCAACCAACATAAAGAATGCAAAGTTTCTGGACTATGACCACCTAGAAGGGCAATTTTTGAACGAAGCAGTATCGAAGTCGTTGTATGAGAAAGTGATTAGAATGTATGAGAAATTTAATTTCTAATTAGATTTTGACAAGCGCGTCTGAATGTGGCGGAGGCTTTTGAGCTTCATAAGCTTCGACGGTTGAGGCCCTAATTTTGGCAGATGGTAAACAGATTAAATGTCGGAACGTAATGTTGAAAGGCTCTTTATTTATTGTTTTTTGTCTTTTACATATTACCGTAAGAAGTGTTGTATTGTATTTAAATTCTCAATTAAGTATTTATTGTGTTTTGTTATACAGAAACATACATATTTTATCAATATTAGGTTTGCAAAATACATCGGAAGTTACGTTCACATTCTCGTAGGTACTGAATATTGTAATAACACTATTATGAGGTAAATATTGAAGTAAGTAGCTTCTTTAAGGATTAATTAGCTACGTACTTTAACAATCAATCGTTTTAATTCAGCGATAACTAATAAGGAGTGGTTAAATAATATGATAATGTCATTACCACATTTTAGGTTATTTTACATGTACCTAAAATGGAAGTGATTCACGCTGAAATTTTGTTGTTAAGATTTGGTAACCGGGCGGATCCATTCAAAATGACAAACGAGGCGTTCGTGAAAAAATTCAGGATATCGAAACCATTGGCAGATATATACATTTCAACTAGCTGTCCTGTGAGCATAGACAAGAATATAATGCATACTGTTACTCGACCATAAATGTCCATTCAGTATTTTTGTTGCATTATTGGACACCGTTCGAAGCACTATACCTCCTTTGAAGATACTGTTGCGTTTTGCTTCTTGTTTGCGTACTGCTTCGTTCAAAAATTGCACTCGATTGAATAGGTACGCCGAGGTTTGATTGTTTCGCTACGCTCATGTAGACACCCTTAACCGATTAACTGATGACCTACTATTTACTACTTAATTACCACATTTAAATATCATGGTAATTATATCTAATGGCCAACTAATGCAAACGTGCCGTCGCATTGTTAGCACTAAATGAGAACACAATCACTGCTGACCTTGACCTTTTAATTACCACATTTGAATAACACGTTAATTATAATATCGATTGGCCAATTACTCACAAACGCGCCAGTCGCGGTGTAAGCACTAAATGAGTTATTAAGGCCGGTTCGGATCAGGCGAGAAGTTTAGTAACTAAACGAGTACGAACAGACAAATTGAGTCGAGTACTTTAGTAAAATCATTTAGTCGTTCCAATCCATTCTGTTGTAATTTTTCGGTCAAGTAGCGACCCCCAATACCTCTCACTAAATACTAAAGAAGTGATGATATCGAATCAAACTCTGCATAGAAAATTTGGGTGGAATCATGGGACAATACGACCAAAAGCGGTTTATTGTGAGCATATGGTAACTAATGAATAATAGGTATCAGTTACTACGCTATAATATGCCTATCAAATTCTACTAAACTCCTACTGTGTAAATGTCTGAAATATTAAGATGAACATCTCACGATATATGTATGCAGAAGAATATCAATTTTTCTTAATCCTAAAAATATTATAATGTTCATAGGTAACGCAATATTATGTAGCGAAAATGACATAGGTACGGTATATAATAAATGACTATCATTTTTAGATTAGGTCCTGTCTGGACAGTTATTACTTTGACAGATCGTGAGAAATGGTTTGACGTTTCAAACCAAACCACTTCTGACGGTCAGAAAATGGTTTGAAGTTTGCTGGTACAGAGAACTAAACGTTAAAACTAAAACTATTCCGGTTTGCTTATAACGCATGCGCAGTGCGCCAGTTTTGACCTGTCAAATCGTTTAGCTAGAACGCCTAAATTTATAGTGAGATGCAGCATGGTAGATAATTTAGTAATATTTGAGGCTTACAACATTAATTTGTTACAAAAAGTTTTGAAAATAGAATTGGTCTATTCTCACCCCATTTCACGTAGATATTGCTTCCGTTTAATGTATTTTATGGCTGCAAGTAGTTTTTTTTATAGACAATAGGCTTACCATGTATTACCTACTTACCTAAAAAGGACTCACGGGCGATTAATTTCATTTATTTACCATACAATTGATCACAATCTTAGATAATAGCATTAATTATTGCTTTACATTCGAATGATTGTGATGTACAAATAATCATCATAAATAAATGCTCATGATTTGACGAAAGATTTATAAACCTACACATAAATTGTTTTAAAATATCAGTGTGAGCTAAAACCACTAAATGAAACAAGTTGGAGCGAATTAATAATGGTGAAATGAGTTTCAAAGTTGCATTGCAATTTCAAACCTTCTATATAAGACGGCATTACGGGAAGAAAACGGCACATATACCTACGTACAATTGAACGTACCTGATGTATTAGCCTGTCATCTGAATATGAACAACCTGGTTCATCTTCATATAATGGGTGTGTTATATCTTCAATTATCTCGCGCTTGACGACAGCTGGTTGATCATCCGTCTCAGATTTTATATTAGAGAGGTCCGCCATATTAAGGTACTGAAAGAAACATTATTACATTTTTTAAACACGGTGAAAACAGTTTCAAGTCTCGCAATCACCATATAACGTTGTATAATATTTATATTTAACAAGAATTAGTAGATAAACAAACCTAACCTATAATATCACAGATGTATCGTAGCTGTCAATTTGCCTAATCAAGTATTCTTTTGAAACAAAGTTTAATGTCAACGAATGTCCTTACATTCTATACCTATCGTTGTTATTCTCAATCTAAAGTAATTGTAAATGAATTTAATTTCCAAAAACTAACCTCGAAATTGCGACTTGAAACGTCTGCATTCTCTTGAATTACATTAGTGCGAGGGTCCGGGTTGTTTAGATGGCTAGTCAGCGTGTCAAACAAAGGCTTGCCTTCTATATCAGAGTGTTCTCCATCACATTCTTGCTTTACATCCATGTTAAGGGTATATATTCCAGAAGCCACGCGTTACGTGACAGACAGGATCTATTCAGAGAAAAGTGTTGCCACATTACTAAGAAGTATTTTCCGTTGAAACTAATATTTATAATACCTAGGTCATTACCGACTGAACAACGAAATAGAAAGCCGTTAATTCACAACGACTTGTCCAACTTTTTCCGCCCTTCCCGTTGTTATCAATGGATGACCTGTCATTGTTCTATAGAGTGCTCATACTGACGCGTCTGTCATGTTCACACAGGGAATGGTTTGATTTGGATAGATTAGTTACATGATAAATAATACACTAGCATTAACACACCTACAATTATTAGGGCATTTTCGCCAAAGTTTGTACATGTTTGAAATTTGGGTAATATTATTTTTTCACTCAAATTAACCATTTTTATATAGCTAGCAGATTCCTTGTTCTATTGCTGAATTGGTGATAGCAATTTTTCAGCAAAATATTGATTAATACAATATTTATATCATTTTTATTATGAAATTGGGCATAATAAGTTTCCGTTCCGTGACTACGAAACTTAGCTTTTAAAACATGAATGAAACACTTTTTATCACTTAAAAGAGCTCTATTAGATTAAAAAAACCATACACTTCAAAATAAAACTACAAATAGTCAAAAAATATTATTGAATTTTAATTCTTGGGCACATTTCGTTCCCCTCCGTTACCCTATGTCTATAATGGCAGAGCATTTTTCCTTTAGTATTTGAAAAAACCAATCAATGTTCGTTCTGCTATTTTTTTAAAGACAATAATCACTTTTACTAAATTTTATTGGAAAAATAAATAAGTTTCGTTATTTAATAATCAAATGAAAAATAGTTAACGTTCAACTTTTTTGGGGACATTTTCGGAATGGAACGAAATGGTAACGGAGTGTAATTTGTAAAGCTTAAGTTACATGTTACCATAAAAACAAATTTTTGTTTTATGAAATTTATTTGAATTTTTTGATAGACAGATAAATATTCAACGTGCGTCAAAATAACAAAACAAATCAAACTTAATCACTAAAATAGACATATTTTATAATAAATTTCACAATACTTGTAAAATAAGGTAGGTAATAATTTTGACACACTATACATTACCATAACTTTATTTGGCATTTATATTATTTGTAACTCAGATAAAAAATATTTTTAAGCAAATTAACAATATATGAAAAAAAAAATCAGCAAGGGATTCAGACGCGAGTTCCTAGCGCGGCACGGAGTATATAACTTTTACGAAAATAATTATAGTCAAACTCGGTTATTACGATCTCTGACATAGCGAGATCTCGGATGTAATAACGAAACATTTGTTGACAATTGGTTTATGATTTTCGCCATACATTTAATTCTTTCACTGTTATAACGAGCAACTTATCGGATATACCGAGCTAAAATACTGTTAATGTGTCGACCGTTTTAAAACATTTCGACCCTAAGCAATAAAATCCGATTGGACAGGATGCCGCCGGGGTCGGATTACGTTTATGACACTAGTAAAGTGTCTAAGTACCTACCTTATTGGTGTTTCACCGACAATAATAAAAAAGTATCCACGCATATGGTTGAAAAATCCAAGGTTTGTGAAGTCCGTAGGTACCTACCAGCGTTAATTACAATAAACAACTTCTTTTGTAGTTTATGAATGCCATGCTCGTTTCGGGGATTTTTACGATGGTTTCCAAATTTTTTATTTTCGGCTTTTTGTGTAATGTGACATGCTCATTTAAAAATACCTATTCTCTGATATAACGAGTAACGCTTATAACAAGCAAATTCAGTCGGTCCCATCTTCCTCGTAATAACCAAGTTCGACTTTATGTTGTCTTGAAATTTAATTGTATTCATCAACATAAAATGTAGCTATACAGGTTGATTGTAATCAAGACGTACTTTTCTGACATTTCGTGAATACCTACAGTTCTAGGTATTAAATCTAATCGAGTACACATTTCTGTTAAACGTGACAAAAAAATACTTTTTCATACATTTTTATAAATTTCTATGCCTAAAATGTATGGAGAAGTTTTAAAATTTTGGTGGCGTATAACAGAAAGAGTATGACAGAGCCAGTGCCTGTCTCGCAATTATTTCAGTCTGGTGTTTTTTCTTTTCCTTCTGTTGTTTTTTTTTATCTCCATACTTTTATGTGCGCTATTTTTGCGTATTCAGACATATCACATACTTTTTTAATCTTTATTATATTATTATATTATAGTCAGGTTATTTTTTATATTTTTTAATGAAAATATTTTTGTTTTTCATACGAACAGACAAAATAATTTTTTTTATAATCTATGAAGAACTAAACACACACTGTAAACCCAACTTTATGCATGCCATTTCGTTACTTTTACATTCCACATATACGTTACCACCAATATAGTTTCGGAGTGGAAGTAACGGATTCTGTTTCAGAAGTGTTTGAAGCCAAAATTTAGCTTAGTTTTATTGTTAAACCTGCGATATGTTTTATTATATCTGTAGTATGAAAGATAAGCTCCATATGTGTAGTATGTGAAATAGAAATATGTGTTTTCTTACCTTATAAATCGTGGTAACAGTAGTGGAACTTCTTAAATGACCAACCCAGAAAGCAACCTGTTCCGATAGCGATACCGACACACACCAACAATTTAAAGTGTACATGGCGATCAGTGTTATACAAAAATGTTGCTACATTAAAAAAAAACATATTTATAGTGAAAATTTTTCGCCTTCATGCTAAAATCGTGGTAACGGAATGTGGAGTTCCACTTTTTCAAATATCCTGGGACACACTTTAAACGTGATTTTTTTTCAATATTGGTACAAATTTACGAAAAAACTATATATTTTCCAAAAATATATAATGTAAGCTGTTGAAAACACTACGAATTTAATTTTACACACTCAAAATTAATGACGAAATCAGACTTTGTTTATTTGAATTTATGGGTGGGACATGGTAAAAACGCACTACCTTTCGATCTAAATAATCAATTAAAAATATATACAGGTCAGATAGTTGTATTTAACTGATTGAATAGAGTAAATTAATAAATTTGCATGTTAAAAGTACATAACTTTCCAACATTTTATAATATAATAACTATGAAAAAATCAATCAAAGTCATGGGACATGCCAAAAACGCAATGTACAAACTTTGGCGAAAATGCCCATTAATATCATGCATAAATCAATGTTACATATATTTTTTGGAAAACCATATTACCACCGGTTTTTGTGTGAAGGACTAGTCTGAAGTTAACAGCTAATGAATAACGGGAGTGTATATTATTTTTGAGATTTTTTTATAAGTAATTCAATTTGAAACAAGAAAGGGTGAATCAATATGTCAAGCAATCTTTGATCTAATTTTGACAGCTAAACATTGCCACCACTCGTTGCTTGTGCAAAAAGATATGCTGAGGCTCTATTTATTTAAAGATGGCGCTGAATAGGTACATTAAAACTTGACATGGTGACAAACTTCAATAATAATTATTTGTATGTTTTGTTGTCGAAACAAAACAACGGAGTGAAAATGATCATAAGCATTTCCCCATCATAACGAGATCAGCGCATCTCAATTTTCAAATGCCAAAATGGTCCATCAGCATTTTTTCTATTTTCAAGTTTTCTTCTACAGACGTTGTAAAATCATTGCAGTAAGCTATTGGCTGGGTATAATTGGAAAATACGAAAAATGGATATTTAATATCGCGAATCAATATGCTGACACCGGATGAGTTGTTTATCTCCATATAGTTTTTATCGAAATATTAAATAGTATTAATTCTCCGACCGCGTACTATAAATTGGTGGCAGCACTATAAAATACCACAAACAATAATTTTCTTTTAATACTACCTAATAACTTTCTGGCAATCCAAAATTGCGAGGATAATACGTTTTTGAGCAAAGTACAAAAAATGGATCCAAATAACGAACAACATCAAAGCGAATCTAATAAAGAAGGACAGTACTAGTCTGAAAGCCCGGGCTCTTACGTAAAACAAGACATTTCAGACGACGATAGTTGCACATTTGAGGTTAGTTTTTCAGAACGTGTTTATTATAATATTATGTTTTAGAGCGCGATGCAGAACCATACTAGGCGCGCTATAGGAGCATGGGTAGATCGTCGAAATACCTTTAATCTATCTGAAATCAATTTACATGCATAAACGATAATACAATTACAATCAATCGTTGAACGAGGTGCTTTTAAACGATCAGTTTTGTTAAACTGACGTGTAAATGCAAAACTTAAACGGAGCAGTGTTGCCATATTTTGAAAGTGGAATTATAGTACAGTGCCTTCAAAATTATAGTATTTAGGCAAAAAATATAGTACGCGTTGAGTGACCAATAATTTACTTGCATTTTCAAAAAATTTAACGTGGGGTAATTAACGTCTAGTTTTTTTAGACAAAATATCCATGAAGGGTAATTAACGTCTCGTTTTTTTAGACAAAATTCAAATGTTAAGTCAGTTAAAGCCAAATTTTATGTTACTACGCTTCCCTTTTAAAAAATCGAATCTAGGCGCCTCCTCCCCCCTTACTTCATTAAATAATACATTTTAAAATAGTCAACGATGTACCTACTTACGAATACAAAAATGAAAAAAAAATAAACAAGGTTTTACTACTTATATTATATTAATTTTTGACGAATGTGCTTGTTTATTAGCACAATCAATTTCAATTGTAGTCAATCCAAATTCATCTTCGTTCATTGATAAATCGATTCTATTCTATCGACTTTTTTTTGCTATTAATAAAATAATGTGAAAAGTGCATTAGCAAACTAACCAAGAACTCAGTAAATAGATTTTTAACTCTTTAGTGCCAGACCCAATTGCTCACGTTAGTGTCACCCGTGTCCATATGGACACGCAATTATTGTAGTACAGTAAACTTTGCCTAATTGTTATTTTGAAATAATAATTTGGTTTATAAACGTTAGTCAGTTGAAATAAGTACACTGCTTCAATGATCTAGCTGACATAATAAAAATAATATCAAGTGTCAAAGTGGCCATTCATTTTATAATCACAAAATGATGGACTTATGTTAAAGGTAACCGTGATTTTCTGATTATATTGTTTCAAAGATTAATATTTCTGTTATTGAATGCATTATAAACGTGTTCAGTTTCATGATATATAATTACGAAATGGAATTATTTTTGTTCATGTGGTGTTATTGCATAATGAATTAATGCGTGTCCATATGGACACGCGTGCCATTTAACACTACAAATTTAAATTATTTTTTGTTATCAGTGTTATCACTATATTTTTTATAAAATATATACCTAATTCTCATTTTGTCAAATTATTTAGTTTCTGGGATATGTCTAAGATTGAAGAAAGAGAAATGCTGGTAAATAATGCATCGAATGGACTTTATGAAGCTAGTGATGATGATAATATCGACGAATATAGTATTATTATTTATCTCACCACCAACCAGATCCTGCGGTTTTAACAGGAGGATGTTGGTGGAACAATCGATAATTTAAATCATAGACAATTAAAAGCAGATACACAAATGAAATCTAGGAATGCAAGAACATAGATAGACCAATCTGATATTTTATACTGCAACTGGAGATTCTACACGCAATTACACCAAGCTGCACAAAATATCAATTTTACGGGAAAAATGTTGAAAATAAGAACGCTGATGGATCTTGATAGGATGGATATTGAAAACTATGTACATCAAAATCAATGGTTCTAGCAGATATACGATTTAATGGGTTAAATTATTTTATTCAAAAAAATAAAAAAAATCGACACTGCGATTGATTTTTTGAAAGAAAAAGAAACATCTGAAATCAGAACGCAGTGAAGAAAATGCAATATTAGCTTGTATGTAATGTGTATTGAAAACTATCATACTTTATAATAATTCTACTACGAAACCATACAATCCAAAAAAAAAAACTTGATAACATAAGTGTCACGCGTATCCATATGGACACGGCTATTATCTCAAAACATAAAAACGATATGAAAATTTTATTTTCACTATTCATTCTCTGTTATATTACAGATACATAAAAAATGTAAATAAACAATTTTTAAAACAAATAAAAATTCATGTCACACCATCAACAAAATTGATGTGTCCATATGGACTCCTGTGCCACTAATGAGTTAAGGGCTAGAATGATTCTATTAAATTTTGTCGAAGTTGCAAAGTGGTGACTATAATTTTTCATACATCTTAGCTTACGGGCTAGACAATATGTCTGTCTCGCAATCGACCTGCTCATGTCTGCATGAATCCGCCCAATGATGGTCCAGGCCTCATCATGGCCTTAGATTCTCTGAGGATGCTTTGCTTTAGGCGATATTAGTAGGTATTGAAGTCATGAAATGATGTACCGTACTGTATAAAAAATGGGACGGTATTTTATCTAGGGGTGTCACTGATATCGACACTCTTGTTGGACTCTGAACAATAATAACTGCTATAATATAAGCTCCCACGATGGCCGAGTGGTAATGTATCCGCTTGGTAAGTAGAGGGACTCTGGTTCAAATATCGGGTCTGGTAAAATTCAGATATTGATTTTCAATGTGTGTTTGAATCCAGAGGATAGAAGTTTGGTTGAGCAAGTGGTAAACATCCATTTATCGTAAAAAGTAATGCTATGAAACCTGTTTGTGGGGCGGGCGAGTCCACACCGGATTGTGGAGATAAATAATAATAAGAATATAATAATCAAATTTTTAATAATAAAGTGTTATGTGATTATGTTTTTTACAATGGATTGTAATAAAAGAATATTATATAGTTTAACCTTTTTATTATCCAAACCCCATAATATAACAGAGCTGCCAATTACATTTTCAAAACAAAAATATAAAATTATTATTTTTTTCAATATTGAAGATAGGAACATAAAAACATCAGAAACAAACCCGTTGCTATAATAACTCATGAGTTCCGTAACCATGGGATGACCCTCCCTTCTCCGCAGCGATGCTACAAGAGATCTAAGTTTAGCTTTTTTCACATGTCACCACACGTAGCGATGGACCTAGGTATATCGTATGACCGTGTTCATGCACAATGCCCCAACACTGGATAATCAATTCTTTTTTATCATTTTTTTTCAATCTCAAAATTTTATTATTTTTCTTATGAAATTTCTAAATAAAATGATGGAACATAAAACTAAAATAATCATAATTTACATTGCAGAGTATTGTTAATTCATGTCATTTAAGATTAGTTAATTAGGGAGCCTCTATATGGGCATACCTTGCATTTATGAGGTTTTTCACCCGTGTGTCATTTCATATTTTTTAAGATTATTAAGAAGCAAACACCTATGTGAGCATACCTTGCATTTATGAGGTTTTTCACCTGTGATGTGTCATTTCATGGTTTTTAAGACTACTAAGTTGCGAGCATCTATATGTGCATAACTTGCATTTATGAGGTTTTTCACCTGTGTGTGTCATTATATGTCTTTTAAGATGACTAAGTTTCGAGCATCTATATGGGCATACCTTGCATTTGTGAGGTTTTTCACCTGTGTGTGTCTTTTCATGGTTCTTAAGATTACTAAGTTGCGAGCATCTATATGGGCATACCTTGCATTTGTGAGGTTTTTCACCTGTGTGTGTCTTTTCATGGTTTTTAAGATGACTAAGATGCAAGCATCTATATGGGCATACTTTACATTTATGAGGTTTTTCACCTGTGTGTGTCATTTCATGGTTTTTAAGACTACTAAGTTGCGAGCATCTATACGGGCATACTTTACATTTATGAGGTTTTTCACCTGTGTGTGTCATTTCATGCTTTTTAAGATGACTAAGTTGCGAGCATCTATATGGGCATACTTTACATTTATGAGGTTTTTCACCTGTGTGTGTCATTTCATGGTTTTTAAGATGACTAAGTCGCGAGCATCTATATGGGCATACCTTGCATTTGTGAGGTTTTTCACCTGTGTGTGTCATTTCATGGTTTTTAAGATGACTAAGTCGCGAGCATCTATATGGGCATACCTTGCATTTGTGAGGTTTTTCACCTGTGTGTGTCATTTCATGGTTTTTAAGATGACTAAGTCGCGAGCATCTATATGGGCATACTTTACATTTATGAGGTTTTTCACCTGTGTGTGTCATTTCATGGTTTTTAAGATGACTAAGATGCGAGCATCTATATGGGCATACTTTACATTTATGAGGTTTTTCACCTGTGTGTGTCATTTCATGATTTTTAAGACTACTAAGTTGCGAGCATCTATACGGGCATACTTTACATTTATGAGGTTTTTCACCTGTGTGTGTCATTTCATGCTTTTTAAGATGACTAAGTTGCGAGCATCTATATGGGCATACTTTACATTTATGAGGTTTTTCACCTGTGTGTGTCATTTTATGAATTTTAAGATCACTATTTGCGATGAACTTTTTAAAACACACATCGCATTTATGAGGTTTTTCACCTGTGTGTGTCATTTCATGCTTTTTAAGATGACTAAGTTGCGAGCATCTATATGGGCATACTTTACATTTATGAGGTTTTTCACCGGTGTGTGTCATTTCATGGTTTTTAAGATGACTAAGTCGTGAGCATCTATATGGGCATACCTTGCATTTGTGGGGTTTTTCACCTGCGTGTGTCATTATATGGTTTTTAAGAATACTCAGTTGCGAGCATCTATATGGGCATACCTTGCATTTGTGAGGTTTTTCACCAGTATGTGTCATTTTATGTGCTTTGAGATGATCTAGTTGCGAGAATATTTCTTTGTTTTCATTAACAATCCCGCCTGTGTGAACCATTTTGTGACGTTTTAGAGCACTTCCACATTCAAAAACTGCGTTACAAAGGCTGCAAATCAAATAACGTGAGAAATGTACTACTTTTCTCAGAATAAGTCGAAGTTCCTTCGGAGTCTCTCGTTCAAAGATTTCTCCTTTAATGTTTTGTTCATCTATCGTCACTTCTGAATACTGTATCAGTCTATCTTGGATTCCATCAGGCGAGGATTGTTGACACCTGTCTATATCGGGATGTTTTGTGAAAAAGCCTTTGGTAGAAACCTAGAAAAAACAAAAATAATCGAAGTCAATATTATTCTAAATTAGATTAAATAAATATTATGAAATAAATAATTAAATAAATTAGCTTGTGCCTTTCAGTATCTTCAGATATTAAAGTGTAGTGATAATGAAAATGACGTTAAGAAATGGTAATAGTAGCAACATAGATAATACATACAAATAATGTTAGAGAATGATCCATAAATAGTTTTTAAAAAATTCACCTACATGTAACATCAAAAGAAAATGCACAAAACAGACAATGACACAATTGTGTTACTACTCTTGGATATATGTATAAATCTTATATAGTTTTGAATGCAAAATTTAGATTAATGTGAATAAGATGGTTTCACTTTGATGTGTTTATTTCTTATATTTCTTGGTAAAATAATTTAAAATCACCAGAATAACGTATATACTATGAGGTAATTTTGCGCCTTGTTCTATAAAAAAGATTGTAAGCTTCGTGTAGAACTAGTAATTTCTGTGTCAGTGTGTTATTGGAGAGTGTGTATAGTGTCAGAAGATGCCGAAAGGCGAAACCAATGTCACAAAAAATATTCAAATTGATAGAATGTATATTCAAATTTTATCACACAACAAAGATCAATATTGTTAACAATATTTTAATATTATAAAATATTCAATAATTTACTATAACCATCTTATATTGGCTACGAATATAAAGTGTTGTATGCAGTGTTACAGACTATATCGGAGACGGAGATTTATACCTGAAAGTTCGAGAGAGAATTTCTATTCAAACTTCATCAAGCGACTTCGATCAACAGTTTAAACAATATTTTAATATAACATACTTCTGAATTATTGAAGGCACGCATACTTGGACGGGGTTATGCAGTAACCAGTTAAGCGACACTTTTGTGTTTTTGCGTTTTTCGGTTTAACGACAATATGACTATGTTTTCTACGTTTTGCAAAAAAGATCGTGGTCAAATTCGGTCTATATTGCCATCTATGAGACTTTTAAAAAATGTGTTAATTAATTAATGAACAATTCCGTTTTGCAGTAAACAGTTATCCACCAAACAACATGTCCGCTATTGTCAAACTGTGATGTCACGCGTTGTCGTTTTTTGCAGTTTTTAACAATATCTGCCTAGTTACGAGTATCATTGCCCCACTCACTTAAATTCATTAAAGTTATTGTTTTTTAAGCTACCGTTGAAATACAAGGCTAAGGTAAGCTGAATTGAATAATAAAAAAGGGTTTTTTAGGATGTGTCACTTTCAGCCTTCACTTAACTGATTATTGCAAAAATTATTTTCACACTTTTATGGTGCATACTCAGTTGCTTAACTGATTATTGCGAAATGTGATTCACGTTTTTCATTTTATTTGGTGCAACTGGTAGTTGCAAGATGATTTATTGAAATATTTGCTTGATACATAAATATTGCCTAAGCAATAAAAAAACTGTCTTTAATAATTTATTAGTGTATAATAAGGAATTTTTATATAAAAATAATTTTATTTATATGTAAATGGGGATTATTGATGCTAATATATTTTCTATATTGTAAAAAAACACATCATTTTGTAATAAATATTCCATATTCATATTGTTTTTTTAATAAGCAAAACCAAATTCGTAAATAATTGATGTGTTAATGGAAAATCAGTTAAGTCACACTGTTGGTGCTTGGTGGGTTACTGCAAAACTAATATTCTTTTTTTTGGAACGATTACAATTTTTCAATAATTATTTACTTACCTAATATATTATAAACAACGGATCATATTATTAAAAAAGTCTTTATACAATCACAAGGTTTGTTTTCAAGAAATAATTTACAAAAAAAATTATAGCTCGACAGATTATCTTGACTAAATGGTGTACGTTTTAACTTCAAATGCTTATAACTCAAAACTTCATTTTGGTGGATAACTGGTTACTGCATAACACCGTCCACTTAGCGTCGCATAAGGACGGCAGTTATCCAAATAGCGACACTCTCGAGAAGAAATGACTCGGTTTATATAATTTACACATAAAAATGTTATAGCATGAATATTTTTCTAATTAATAAAGTTTAGCCGTTGAGCACATCTGATATTTAAATAATGATCTGAGCAAAATAGCAAGTTTTTAATAGTGGTAGTTCAAGTATTATGGCTAACCTACTTATAAACGGACCTGCGCAGAAGCACACTTACTTTCGTGCGCATATAGTAAGTGTGTAAACGCTGCGTCTTTGTGTGAAAAGTGCTTTACAAAGGCAACCACGAGAAATTATTGTTTTTAATTTAACCGAATATTTAAAAGTGATGAAAACCTGTACAATTTTATGATAAGTAGATATATATTTCTACGGAAAATGATGTTCACAGTTTGCGTTTTATAGCAATTTTACTCAAAAGGCAATAAAGACATTATTTGAAAATTATAAAAAAATGAGAATGGGTCATCGATATATTAATATGTATACTAATCACTTCTACTATTTAAGTGATAATTTGTGTTCTCCTAATTAGTAAATGAATACATACCTGCAGCAATACAATCAGTTAAAGTGGCTTTAATGAGTGTTTTCTTAAAAACTTAATAAATTACCCAGTATTAATTAATAACCTATCATAATAATTAGGAAGTTAAGACTTTAACTAATGGCTCTTACAATACTCTCCGAAGCGCTTTCCAAATTAAGTTACCATAGGCAATCGGCTTTTGTATTTTAAATTAAAGTAGGTAGGTATTGATTACTTTAATCACTTTTTTCAATACGACTGGCTAGGTATTAATAGTACGGAGATTTATTGAAATTTTAAAAGTCAACTTACGATAAAAATCGGCGAATAGAGAAGCAAATGTTACAATATATAAAATTGAATATACCCCATGTCTTGGTGTGTAATCTGAATGTGAACACCCGGGTTGAGGATCTTCATCAGAAAATGGTGGCATTTTATCTTCAGTGAATTCGCGCTTTATGTCAGTCTCAGCTTTGATACCAGTGACACCCGTCGCAGCGAACTGAAATAAACAACGTTTCATATTATAACATGCTGTCAATAAGTACATATTATTAATATAACATATTAAAATGTTATAATCTAGGTGAAAGTAGGCTGTTAAGATCCGACATAAATAGTGCACACTAAACATTATCAGGCATAATTATTTGTTTTCATTAAATTAGTATTTAAAATTCCATGAAATTCTGCCTTAACTAAGCCATAATAGCACGGCTAATAATAAGAGCTTTCCAAATTGAAGTACTATTGCCAATCGGCTTTTGTATTTCAAATCAAAGTGGGTTCTTTAAAATGAAAATTTAAAGGTAATTTAAAATACACGTAAACTATTATCGATAGGCCGCCTGGTTATTACGCACCAGGTTCGTCTTTAGAATCTAATGACTTAATTACTTTAATTTAGTATTTTTTTTTCCAAAAAAAGTTTTTTTCAGTTTGTTATATATTTTCTCAAAAGTGTTTTCAAAATTATGTATGTTCCATATATTATATAAAATTCCATAAAAATGTTAATATTTTATAAAGGAACGTCTCTTGACAATTTATGTCTGAAACGAATTCTACAATTTCTTGACAAATTGTTCGGCGCAGAGCGGATACTTTGGAGAGACTGGTAGCTTTGGGTAGCCTCCAAGGCAGATGAAACAGAAGAAGAGTGACCAAGTAAAAGAACTGACTGAGAGCAGCCTTCACTCTGCCCTGATAGAAGCAGAGGATTGAGAGGAGTGGGAATTCTTGATCGCTTAAAAGATGATAACATTCCAAGGTGGTCAACATCCTTTACCATGAGGGAACGACCAAGAACTAATGGGAAACATTGAAAATTTACAGATGTTTTGTGCTTTTATTTAGCGACAATAACTGTTCACACGTAAGATTGCTGACTGTCGTAAATAGTAAGCGAGACGCCATGTTGTCATTTTATGGTAGGTACCTTTTGACAGATCGTGAAAATCGGTTAACCTCAAAATGCGCGGTGTAGGTTGTTATTTTTAGCAGGTTTGCCAGTGTCGCTCTACTGCGCAGGCACGGATATCGAACAAATCCCATCTGTCACGTGAAAATTCAGAAGCGAACTTTTTTGATTCATGCAAGCAATCTTGCAACTTGCACAATATTACGTGTGTACACTTGGATTTTCTTTTTATGGCCTCGGTAATACGTACTGTCAGCAGTAAATCTTTGCATTACAACTATCATGAAGAGTTTCAAGTTATCAGCAAACAACATAAACAGCATTTTTAATTACCAATGCTATGTCATTTATAAAAAAAGTGAACAGCAATGGCCCCAACTTTCAGCCCTGAGGCACACCAGAAAATGTTTTAAATGTCATGTCTGTGACTGATAGAGGGTGTACGATACGTGACGATTCTTAGAATTCTCCCGAATAACGCGATAAATCGTTTAACGGCCTGCTCCAAATGCATGCTGCTCATTCATTATAAATGACCGGCGCCATCTATAGATTAATACTTGAGTCAGCAAAGAAATGACTCAATCCTCGGAGAAATCATGCTGTGCATGATCATCTCAAGAACTCTTGCAGGTGAATAGAGAATGGCTACTTTTCCACATAGTTTTCCACTGATGACTCCGTACCACTCTTATGAATTGGAGTAACCTTCGACACCTTCTGTGCTTCTAGAAAGATACCCGTCTCCATTGCCAGGTTGAATATATATATGAAAGTGGCCCTTGACAAAGTCAATACAGCTTTTTAAAAAAAATCTTGGGACATGTGCGGTCCCTAAGAGCGAGTATTCTTATTTTTTTTTAATAAATCTAAACACGCCATCCTCATCAATTGGGAAGATGTCAACGGATTGGGCACCGCATTATCGTTTTCTCTACATATATATGAACGCGACATACATGTTTCTCCGTCTAAACGCGCCCATTCATGTAGCGTCTCGAGACAATGGTGTCGCGTGTGAAACGGCTCTAAGATTAAAACATGTATTGCTAATTCTAACCCTCGATATAAAACTGCACCAAGGCAAGAAAAATAACACATTATACAATTGAACAAACCTGATGTATTGGTCTGTAATCTGAACCCGGTTGAGGATCTTCAACATCACATAATGGGTCTATTACATCTTCAATAATCTCGCGCTTGATGACGGATAGTTGATCATCCGTCTCGGGTTTTATATTAGAGAGGTCCGCTGAAAGATACTGAAAGAAACATTATGGTTAACACAGTAAAACCACTTTCACGTTCAATGTCTAATTATAGTCAAAATGAATTAGAAGATAACCTGCCCTAACCAAATAACAAATGTATCGTAGCTGTCAAAATGTATAGGTAGTCGAGTTATTTTTAAAATCAACGGTTAATATCATTGTATGTCACTACGCAGTTTATAAAAAAGCAACATATTATTATTCCACACTAATCGTTGTTATTTCAAATCTAAAAAAATCAGTTTAAAAAACTAACCTCGAAATTGCAACTTAAATCGTCGGCTTTCTCCTGCTTTACTTGAGTGCGAACTTCCGGGCTGATTGGGTGGCTAATCTGCTTATCAAACAAAAGTTTGACTTCTTCATCAGATTGTTCTCCATCACATTCTCGCTTTACGTCCATTTTAATGGTAAATATGTCAGGAAGAACGTGACAGATAGGATCCATTCAAGGTACCTACATTAATTTAAGAAAAGTGTTGCCGCAATACGTAATTATTTATTATGTATGGCCTAAATACTTAAAAGTCTATTCCGTGGAAGCGATCAAACAATAAACTGTGTTTTATTGGATTTAAGTTTTGTACTATTCTATTTGAGGAGGTAGTTTTTTTTCACTCGGGTTTTGCCTTTCGATATTTTCAAGCACTATGCGTATTCACCAATGGCAAATACACACTAACAGCATATACTGTTACACCCGTGACTATTGGGCCTCTCTCGATAGTCTAAATTGCGTCTAATTATTAGGTGTAAACATGTCACCTGACTTCTAGTCAACAATGGGCGTACGTACGTCCAAAATTACTTGATTAACTGTAAACATGTTCAACATGTAGGTACTTAGCAAGTAAGAATTGAATCTAATTATAATACTAGTATGTCAGGGAAGAATGTGATTGTGCCGAATAAAAGAGACGAAGACAAAGAAATTCGGGAGTATGTAAAAAGAAAAGATGGCATCGTTGCTCAATATAAAAAGAATGGAAAACAATACATACCTAGTCACGGGAGGACTTGGTATTGAGTTAGCGAATTCCTGCGCTAACAACTTATTCATGTAATAAAAAACGAATTCAGATAATAATAAATAATTAAAATATAAGCGATATAATTAACATTATTAACGTAATAATATAATATTAATTTGGATAGGTACTGTTAAACATAAGTTTCTTTTCTAAAAATAACCCTTGAAAATATTATAAAGCCACGTTTTCAAAAAATAAAGACTTTTCATTTATTATTTAATTTTTGTGAAACCCGGGTCCTACCAACATCCCGAGATAGCCACAGGACCCGAAATATCTCAATATGTACCTACACTGTGATTTTTAACCTATATATTAAATCAATTAGGTACCTAATACAACAAAGTAGAGACACTTTATTGCCTAACCATTCAGTCAAGGATCAAGTAAGTATAACAAACATGACATTGTCAAAGGGCCATGTCTTTATTTGACTTTGCCCTGTCCATCCGTGCTTGGTGCAAATCACACCCAATGTCCGTGTGCCTGGCTCAAAAATGGGTGGCATTTGGTTTGTATTACACTGACAGATATGTTCTTTTACCACGTTGAAGATTAATATTGTATTTAACAACGTCTGTAGAAGAAAACTTGAAAATAGGAAAAATGCAAATGGGTCCTTTTGCCATTTGAATGCCGAGATGCGCTAATCTCGTTATGATTGAGGAAATGCAGACGATCATTTTCGTGCCATTGTTTTGTTTAGACAACAAAACACTTGTGGCAACACTATTCTAACATTACCTTGAAAGGATACTGTCTGTCACGTAACACGGGGCTTCTGGAATATATACCCTTAATATGGATGTAAAGCAAGAATGTGACGGAGGACACTCCGATACAGAAGGCAAGTCTTTGTTTGACATGATGCCTAGCCGTCCAAACAACCCGGACCCTCGCTTTCATGTAACGCAAGAGAATGCGGACGTTTCAAGTTGCAATTTCGAGGTTAGTTTTTGGAAACTAAATTATTTTACAATTACATTAGATTGAGAATAAGAATGATTAGTTTATTATTGTAAACTGTGGAATTTTTACATACTATTTAGGAACATAAGGAGATATTAAACTTTGTTTCAAAAAATTACATGTTTAAACAATTTGACAGCTATGATACATACGTGTGATATAAGTTAGGTTATCTACTAAATCATGTTAAATATAATTATTATAAGTACATCGTTGTATGGATGTTTCGTGAACTGAAACTTTACTGGTTTTACTGTGTTTACAAAATGTAATAATGCTTCTTTCAGAACCTTATAGCGGAACTCTCCGATAAAACATTTGATAATCAACCAGCTGTCGTCAAGCGCGAGATTAATGAAGATATACCACACCAATTATATGATGATGAATACCCTCAACCGGGTTGTTCATATTCAGATGACAGGCCAATACATCAGGTATGTTCAATTGTACGTAGGTATATGTGCCGTTTTCTTCCCTTGATACCGTCTTATATTGAAGGTTTGAAATTGCAATGCATCTTTGAAACTTCATAAAGAACTATTATAATATAATTCAGTCAAACTTGTTTCATTTATTGATTGCGGAGTAGATTCGAGCTATTGGCGATTGCTAAAACAGATATTTTGAGACAGTATTGAGTAGGTATATAAATCTTTTGTTTAATCACGTAAGTATATTTAAATATGGCGATTTATACATCACAATCATTCGAATGTAAAGCAATAATTAATGTGATTATTAGTAAATATAATTAATCGCCCGTGAGCCCTTTTTAGGTAGATAATAAAAAACTACTTTCAGTCATAAAATACTATAAACGGAAACAATATCTACGTGAAATGGAGTGAGAATAGACCAATTCTATTTCCATAACTTTTTGTAACAAATTAATGGGTACTGTTCGGTTATCAACCTAATCTAACCTAAACTAACCCAAACTAACAAATAATCCAGTATATCGGGTATTTTCAAAATGTGTTTTCCGCTGTATTCCTGATAACCGAACAGCAATTCCTTACCTTAAATAACTATTAAACGCCAGAGTGACAGTTGGTACTTTAAAAATAAAAAAAAACGATAAATAATTACATAATTTCGTAAGTTAAAATATATAGAAATAATCCAACGGCGCTTCAATAGGCGGCCCATTTTCTTACGTGTCTAATTTAACAAGATAATTAAGAGCTAGTCGAAGAATCTAGGTTATCACAAGTTTTGTGTTGTTACGCGAACGAAGTATAACTTCTAACGTGCGTACATAATTACACACACAATTTTTTTTTAATTGTCCGACATTGAAATAAAATATATTTCGAATTTTACTGATCATTAAGTTATTTTTATTGTTCTATTTTATTTCTCTGTTTTATATTATTTTTATTGATTTTTTATTTCTATAATAAAAGAATTTTTATATAAAACACTAATTTTAATAAAATTTTATATGAAAAGGAGCATTTGGTTTTTTTCTATTAAAACCATGAAGCCGCATATGCAAGTTTGTTCGTCAATTCTCAAACTATATGGCCGCAACTGCAAAAATCCACAATATAATTTAAAAAAATATATTTATATATTTAAGAACTACAGTAGGGTAAAGTACACAAAATGATTCTAACATGGTACAACTTTCTGCTATCTACTGCAATTAATTAAATTGTAGTTAATTATTTTACATTCAAACTCAAATTACACAATATCATGTTATTTGCAGTTACTACGCTATAGATCTCAATGTGCGATATGTTTACAAAAGGAAGATTAAAGTACGCTATGTGCTGCAGTTAGCCGGAATGTCTTTCGGTGAGTATACATTCACTTGCCAAATGCAGTCGTACATTGGTGGTCACTGAAAGCAGAGGATGCAGCTGTGGCAGGTCTTATCCAGAAATGGGTTGACTCTGGCTGATCATAATGGTGATACTGTTACATAATATTATCAATCATGTTGTTTTTTTCAGGAGTGTGAAGACATCCTGATAAATACAAGATCAGAGAATGATAATGAGGGTGTCATCATCAAACAAGAATTTGTTGACGATGCAATTCGCCAAATCAATAATGAGAATCCTCAACCCGGCTCCTCCGATCGACAATACAGCCCAGTAGACCAGGTACGTTTATTTACAGGTTCACTAATACACAACTTTTAAACATTTTTTTTATATTCGAAACATCGATATCTACATGGCATTAAAATTTATATGGTTACCGCAATTGTTCTCAAGGAAGAAAATTCTGCAAGCGCTATATAGACGGATTGGGATTTAACTGTATGTTAATACCGTAATTTTTATCTCAGTCTTACAGCCAGTCAGCTTAGTCTGATTAGGTCTGACCCTTTTGATCATACGGGCCTTCAATTTTGAAACTAAGCACTTTACAGTATCAAGATTCGTTTCTAGTGTAAAGTGTGGTTATCTATAAGTCTTATCTAGTTAATCTATTCTAGTAAAGGTACCGTGTGAAGTATTCTTCTTTATTTTTAATTATTCTCTGAACTCTTAATAAATACTAAACCTGGAACTATTTCTATTTTATAAATTAGTTATCCTATACATGTTTATTTTTTGGTTAATTTCATACGTACACCAGTGTGCTTATTTCAGATTTTAATAGTTTTTTAGTACCTAATAATAATTGTAATTGTGATATATCGAGTAGGTTTATAGAAAGTGTTAAATGACGTTACAATTATATTGTACACGATGGAGTGAAAGATCTGAAAAATCACTGTTTCTGATAGGAAACGCGTTTTATAAAATGATATAAGTATCAATAGTAATTATGATTATGTCAAGCTTTTTAAGATTGTACTAGATTTAAATTGAAGTATGTTCGGGACTCCAAAATTCGAAGTAAAAACGTAGGTTATGTAGGTACCAATTTACACCACCCAGTACCATAGTCCGCTTTAATCGATCGATTCAAGTACAAGCCCAAGCATTCGGAAACTAGCCGTCAACAAGTGGTATTACCTCTCCTGCGACTCCTACTGCTGACTAATCATTATTTTATAGCAGTGATGGTGAACATATGCCACGTGACTGTTTTAAAGAGAAAAAAATATTACGTAATATAATAATAAAAAATATACAAAAAAATGATACAAATAAATATCATCATCAGCCGGGGTCAATCCACTGCTGGATGAAGGCCTCCCCAAGCTTTCTCCAACTCTCTCGGTCCTGTGTCGTTCGCTGCCACGTATTTCCGCCGAACTTTACCAGTTTGTCAATCCAGCGGCTTTTAGGGCGACCCTGTGGCCGTTTCGTCTTCTTCGAGCTCTAGAAGTTTGGCGTTGCTGGATAATGTTCTCGCGTTATAGGTGGCAATGGTCATTGGTAAGCAGCCGTTACCGTCTTTCCGGGGATTCTTAGCACCCTCTGCCTTCCCTTGCTGATTGCTGCCGTGATCAGTGTCAGGTTGGCCTCCGGAGAATAAGGGCCGAGATTTTTGTTTTTGTTCTTGTTCCATAGGGGTATTTGGACATAACACACCACGCTGTCGAATCGAACGGATTGATTTCGTTTCCGCTGAATTTTTGCAATTACGTCTCAACTAAGGACGTACTTATCAGGAAAGTGTTCCCGAACATCATTGCTAACCACAAAAAGCACAATTGGTCGAGTGAACGAGCATTCCTGCGGCAAAGAACAAAGATGTGGATCACTTAAACTTCACAATTCAAAAACAAATCGTTTGTCCACTGCATTCCTTCATATCAACCGACTGTGTAACAAACGAAGACGAAGCAACTAACTATCCAACTGAATTTTTAAAGTCATTGGATCTGCTTGGCTTGCCACCGCACAATTTACAACTGAAGGATGGCTCAGTAGTCATCATGCTTTGAAATCTGAACCAACAAAAACTATGTAACATAACGCGTTTGGTGGTGAGTTAGTTGTCAATGCCGTAATACTCTTTCTAAATAAATAAAATAAAACTCATGGGCAATGTGATTCACGTGACGATAATCAAAGGAATGTTCAAAGGTGAGGAAGTTCTCAATCCGAGAATTTCGATGATCCCAACCGATAGTTCGAGTTTAAACGAATTCAATTTTTAATTCGTCTTGCATTCGGCATGACGATCAACAAATTACGAGGCCAATCCTTGCGTGTTTGTGGCCTGAATCTATAAAATGAATGTTTCTCTCACGGTCAATTGTATGTAGCATGTTCATGTGTCGGCTAACCATCTGCTTTGTACATTTTTGCACCTGACAACAAAACGAAAAATGTCGTATATCACAAGGTGATTCAATGAAGGGAATCGACCCGAGTGCAAATAGCTTAATATAAAGTAGTGCAACAATGCTACGCGAATCATTTCCATTCGCTTCAATAAAGCAAATGCCTTGCTGCCACGTGAATAACATTCTTTTTTTTCTTTTGACCATATCCGATCCTAATAGGATCATATGGGCCTCCACAGATTGGAGGTTTGTATTAACAGATTTTATATTTACGAGAAATTGATGTCAGCCACTTGCTCAACCTATTAGGACCATACTCTGACTCATGAACAAATTGAAAAACAATATGTGAACTTACCAGACCCAGGATTTGAACCTGGGGACCCTCGACACTATAGACCGGCGCTTAATCCACGCGGTCATCGTGGGTGTACAGTGTGTATAGCTCAATATAATTTACTTTTCATTTTGATTTGATTTTTGCACATTTATTGAACTTATTCATTTGAGTATTCATTTTAACTTAATAAAAAACTGAATTTAATTTAGCTAATAAGTTAACACAAGATTATTGATTCTGAGGCGGTACGAAGTTCGCCGGGTCAGCTAGTAATTTATATATTGTATAATATAGTTCTTAGAAAAACTGTAAAAAAATTATATATAGTTTATATTTATAATTATAGAAACTTATTCGTAGAATTTTGTTGAGTATTAAAGTCCAAATTTATTTATATATATTTATTTATTTACTTTTTATTAACTTATAAAAGTCTTAATAATGTCTATAGTTTATTTATAGAAATATTTATATAATTTTTCTAATTGTCTTTTGTTCAAGGAACTCGGTTTTATAATGAAACTTATAAAATGTTTATTTATTCATTTATAAAACTTAAATTTTACACCTTATTAAAATGAATAGAAACGATTTATATAATTATTTATAATGTCTAGATTTACACTAGGCGGCTTAGAGGTATGAGTCGCTAATTAGAAAGTTGGAGAACCGCACACGTAATTAGGATGTACTCGCGGCGGAACGGCTGATCGAAGTACTTAGGAACTTATTTGCGATCATTAATACTGGTGAGTCATCGGAGTATGACTAATAATTATTATTTATTTTATTTATTTATAAAAAAGAGTATTACGGCATTACAGCTTTTGGCCAATGCGCCATAATACATAATACATACAAATATATAAAAATATCTTAATTACAAATAACAACTAATATGACAAGAAAGTGGAAAAGACAGCATGTGTAAATATTAAAGAAATATGATAATATATACAATTATAAATTTATCCTATTTAAAACGTCTACAAACATTATATAATTAATAAAAAACAAATCAACCTTTATGGTGCCATCAAATAAGCTAATTGCACGATACACAGCATCATGAAACATAACATCTGTCCTGCGACGAGGTATCTTGAAGACCGTGGAGCTGCGAGTGATATTGGTGGGAACATGAAAATTAATATTCGCCAGTATATGCGGATTGTAAATGAACCCACGAAGAAGTAAAAAGAAATGCTTTAAAAGAACAATCACTCTTCGGGTAGACAGGGATTGCATTGATAGCATACCCAGAAGAAAACGAGTCGGGAAATTCATTTTATTGTCATTATCATAAGGAAAGAACCCGTATGTTCTTAAGTAGAGAAATCTAAGAAATCTATTGTGGACTCGATCCAGCTTAATTGTGTGCATGAACCTATTAGGACTCCAAATAATGCTGGCATATTCAAGAATACTCAACACAAATGATACGTATAATGTACGTAGCACTCGGACGTTTTCGAATGATTTTGAAACCCTCATAACAAAACCAAGCATTTTGCTAGATCTAGTACTGATGTTAAGAATATGCTGATTGAAAGTGAACTTTGTATCATACAATACTCCCAAATCTTTTATCTCCGTTACCCTACTCAATATTATACCAGACAATGTGTATGGGAACAATAAGGTGTGCCTTGAACGATTGAATGAAATAATATTACATTTGGAGGTAGCGAATTCAAGTTTATTTAAGATAGACCATTGCGAGATAGCATCTAGGTCAGACTGCAACATCGCACAGCATAATGGGGTTTCAATAGTTCGAAAAAGTTTAAGATCATCTGCGAATAGCAAACAAGAAGAATTGGCTATAACTTTGACAATATCATCAAAAAATATTAAAAACAAAATTGGGCCAAGATTTGAACCTTGAGGAACACCAGAGTTTGTTCTAAAAATCCGCGATTCATTCCCATGGTAATCAACAAATTGACGGCGATTTTTCAAATAAGAAGCAAAAAAACATATTATACTATATGACGCGCCAAATGTACAAAGCTTTTGTAATCGATCAAATGCCTTGGAAATATCTGTGTACACAGAATCAACTTGAATTGACTTATCCATAGAATTTGAAATAAAATTATTATACACTATAAGATTTGTTACTGTGGACCGCCTAAGTCGAAAACCATGCTGCGAATCGGAGAGGCGAGAGTCTATTTGACGGTTGATGTTTATATGTAATATCGATTCAAATAATTTACATGGAGCCGAAAGAACTGCTATTGGCCTATAGTTAGAGATCTCTGATCTAGATCCCTTTTTATGAAGCGGCCTTAGGCGGGTTATTTTCCATGCATCAGGAAAAGTGCTGGATGCTATGATTAAATTAAATATATGTTTAAGCGGAAAGGATATATGTTCGTAACAGCCCTTAACCACATAAGGTGGCAAGCCATCTGGACCAAATGAACTTTTGGGAGACAAATTTGAAAACCCATATTCCATATCTTTCTCGTCAAAAGCTGAGATTTGAATATCTTGCGTTGCAGACGAAGGACCAGCAGAATCGGGGTCAAGTAGCGGTTCTATTGAGCTATAAAGTGATTCAAAATGCTTAGCAAATGCATCAGATATAACATGGTTCTCTATAGGATCATTATTCAACGTCATCATGGCATTGTCTTTTGTAGTACTACTGGAACTAAGCGAATGAATATATTTCCAAAAACAATTAGGATCTGAGACAATATTTCGACCAATCGACGTTAGATATGATTTGTGAGCCGAAGAGATGTCACACTTCAATGAGTTTCTAAGACAGGAAAATTTACTATAATCTGCAGTCCGTCTATGTTTTTTCCACAGTGCATGATAATATGCCTTTGACCTTAGATTATAAATAATTTCTGGCGTAAACCACTTAGGATATGAGTACTTCGGTAGATGAACGAGCCGGCGAGGGAAACAGGAGTCCAGACTATTATAAAATTTATTATAAAAAATAGCTAATGCCGTGTTTACATCAATTTGTTCATATAAAGAGGTCCAATCTGTAGTACTCAAAGAATTATACAGCGCTAAAAAATTTCCATTTGAAAAATTCCATTGCGGATTATGCCTATTCAGTGGAGGAATCGACGAATCATTTCTGTGCGATACATGCTTAAAAGATAAAATTGTGCAAGTAGAGGGATGATAGACATCTTCAGGAACGAGAGGCTCATCACACGCGCTGACCACCGTGCAACCAACGTTAGATAGCACCAAATCAAGCGTCCGACCGAGACTATTTTTCACAGAAGAAAATTGTTTTAAATTAAATAAATTATTAAAGCTGGTATAATCAGATTCAATTATACCAGCGGAATACAAATTAAAATCTCGCCAGGTAAACTTGATAGTGGTTTACTTTCGGATGTGTGAGTGCTTCTGTTTACGAAGACTTTTACGAAAAGTGCGAAGTTTGCACTGAAGAGATCCTGCGCGTGTTTTGGAGAATATCACTTGAACGGAACTGAATTCTATAGAAATTCGGGCTCTTTTGATAGGCGCCCGGAGGGACTTTGGGAGAAAATGGCTTAAAAAAAGACACTCCTCCTGTCTCTCTCTATAGAGAGTATATCTCTGTATGGATAATTTAATGGTTTCAACGATAGGTAAATATAATATGAATGCTAATGGTTTGCAGATATACTGAAAATCTCACGTATGTTTCCCTTATTACTTATAGCGGTTCTAAGAAGAACTAGGAAAAACGCTAGGAGTATACTCGCGGATGGGGGGTTAGTACTTGTACAGAAATTTATCCAAAAAGGTATATGAAAGATAGATTTAATTAATAGCTAATGAACGAGCTACTTTAGAGAAGGCTCGGGAAATCAGGGGAAGAACGTTTGATACTTTAACATTCCCTACAACACCTGTACGTGGCATCTAGCTATGTACGAGAGCCAATCAGGTTTGACCGGAAAAAGAAGAGATACGCTGCGCGAATTAAATTTTTACCTCTCAAATAGTTACATCTTGAATAAGAGAAGTTAATAGTTTACATACATAATGGTCCCTTAGCTCATCGACTGGACTTGTAAGGATGTGCGTTTAAACTTTATTGTTATATCGTCCCGTTTTGAGCTTTACAAACTATGATTTTTCATTTCTACTTATGTTCGGACATACTCGTCTAAAGCATAGATACAACGTTATAAAGGCTTAAGATTATCTTAGTCTATTAGTTATTACTATTATAATATTAATACTTTCGACCGAAGGTACTTGATGGAATTTGAATTTAAATTCTAATGGATTCAAGCTATGTACTATTCCATTTAATTAGTTTTTTGCGACCCGGGTTTCGCCTTTCAGCATCTTCAGGCGTCATGTACACTCACCAAAGGCAAACACACACTGACAACGAAAACCCTTAACTCTACAGGTTTATATTAGTCTTTAATATTACTCTTATATGGTACCTACTTTTATAACATAATTTTTTGAGATTTTTATATATATAGAGATATTATAATATTAGGTGAGTTATATATTATATTAAGCGAGTTTATATGTATAATTTTGTTTTTGTTAAAAAATAATGTTATAAAAGTAGGTACCATATAAGAGTATTATTAAAGACTAATATCTCATTAGTTAACTCGATTAATTATTTTTCTTAGAATTGACGATTTACACCTCTTGAGTGTAGTATTTTTATTGTTATAAAGAATTTTGACCTATTATTAGGTTTGACGATTTATTATAACAATATGCTGCCCAGTGTATTGTTATTAAATAGGGTTTTACTAATTAGGTTTTTTACTTACTAATTAGACACTTCAGCTATTCATAATTTGTTTATTGTAACCTCTGACTAAATAGGTAGGTAATGGAGTTTTTACCTACTTTATTGTATTGATTTACTATATAAGGTAGAGTTAAGGGTGTTCGTTGTCAGTGTGTGTTTGCCTTTGGTGAGTATACATGACGCCTGAAGATGCCGAAAGGCGAAACCCGGGTCGCAAAAAACGACTTAAATGGAATAGTACAGAACTTGAATCCATTAGAATTTAATACTTTTATGTTCGCCTTATTTCTAAGTTTATATAAATCAATTATAGCATCACAAAAAATTGATCTGCAAGGAAATTTTGATTAATTCTGTTTTAGCATTACGGTATTATCTCGCTCACATGTATGGAGTTTATTTATGGAAAATTGCCCACCTACTTAGTGTGTTTTCCTTCCACTCCCTGCACCTTATACTCTAAACAAAACGTTTGTGGAAAATTGGCCCGATCGCTGGCTCTGTCTGACATACGGAGTTATACAACAATTATAAGAAGGAGAGCCTGCACTTTATTATTAAATTTACGTAAATTTGCATAATAATAATACATTCAAAAATATGCTGCTTTTTACACGATTCTATTTGGGTAGTCCCAGAAGTACCTGACCTGACGTGTATATATAGCAGTTGTTGTTTGAAAATAGTGACCATGATAGAAAGTACCATCCTTATTGACGATGCTACGTTGTTCAGTAATTATTTGTCAGCCATCAACAGTGAACGCTCTCAGTGAATTTGTAAACATGGAAAAAATTGGTCATATTTATGTTATACAATACTTTCATTTGAAGGGCTTCAGTCCAACCAATATCAAAGCGGCGCTAGAGTTTACTCTGGAGGTGTCTGCTCCTTTGTTTACAACAGTAACATGTACCGTTTAAAAAAAAGATTTTTTTCGGTTAGGTACATGTTCAAACACGCGCGTTAACATGATCTTACTCCCTACTTCAGTTGTATTATGTCAATTTATGGGTACGGCCGTATTTTGTAGCTTAACCACTGGGAAATGCCAATAGAAATGGCGTATTTCAAAAAAACACTACCTTATTCTTAGGTCAATAATTATTATAAAACAATCATTATTCGTAAAATGTGTTTATCACACTTGAATGTTCAAAGACATAGCTTATAATTAGTATCTTTAGAATAATCTTCAAATGTGTTAATCTTGCCAATTTTTTGAATAATAAAATGCCTAATTCTTGTCAAATTTGGGATCACAGATATTATCAATATAATGTTTTATCGTAAATCTTTCACTATTATAATGTCGACATAAATTATACTAATGGTTTTTTAAATGCGTTTGAAAATCAATAAATGTAAAAAATCTTAACACCACTGCACATGCATGTACTGAAATATGACTATATTCTAAAACATAAGAGCGAGAGGTTTAAAAGAATACTATTTTATGTAATAAAAATACTTTATGCAGTCAAGGATTGTTCAGGATCATGCTTTGAATATATAAATAAAGCTCAATTTTGACCTACGCTGAGCATGTCCGCCCTTAAACGAGGCTGTACGAGCTGCCAAGATGAACACCGCAGTGGTCGACCAAATGAGGTGACCATGCCAGAAATAGTGACGAAAATCCACAAAATGGTAATGGATGAACGTCGATTAAAATTGCGCGAGCTACTAGACATGGTTGGCATTTCAACAAGTGCTGTACATCACATATCGACTGAAAATTTTGACATGAGAAAGCTGTACGCAAGGTGGGCGCCGCGATTACTCACAATGGAACAAAAACAGCGTCGTGAGGATGTTTCAATCGAGTGTTTGGCGAAGTTTCACAGCAATAATCACAGTTTTTGCATCTAATCATAACCGTGGATGAAACATGGGTCCATCACTTCACACCTGAGATGAAAGCACAGTCAAAACAATAGACTGAAAGAGGAGAATCGGCTCCAAAGACGAAGACAGCTCCATCTGCAGGCAAGGTCATTGCGTCAGTTTTTTAGGATGCGCGTGGGGTAATTTTCATTGATTACCTTCAGAAAGGAAAATCAATCAACGGCGTGTATTATGCAAACTTATTGCAGCATTTGAGTGATGAAATCAAGAAAAAATAACCACATTTGGCGAAAAATATTGTTTGGTTTCATAGGGACAATTCATCAGTTCACACATCCGTTATCGCGATGGCCAAAATCAATGAGTTAAAATTCGAATTGCTTCCTCGCGCACCCTATTCGACAGATTTAGCCCCCTCGGATTATTTTCAGCTTCCAAACTTCAAAAAATGGCTTGGTGGTGAAAGATTTGCCAACAATGAAGAGGTGGAGAAGGCGGTTGATGGCTGTTTTGAAGGGCTCGACGATTCTCACTATAAACAGGGTATCAAAGCTATTGAACATCGCTAGAAAAGTGTATCGACCTAAAAGAAGACTACGTAAAGATCTAAAAAAAATCCCAAATTTTTTGTGTTTTCTTTCTTAGGTCGGGTACTTCTAGGACCACTCTCGTATATAACAGCTACGTATTTTGATTCGTCATTTTGCTTATAATATAATGGCAATTATATAATGATTGTTAATTTAAATGATTCTACACATTGAGTAATGGCATATTAAATTTGTTGAGTGATCTTATGTTATCAGTACAATTAAACATTTTAAATACATATTAATTCGTTATGCATACGAGTAATACCTATATATATATACTATATATATATATATATATATTATACTACATCTATAATACTTACTGCTTAGGTCGACTTTTGGCATCCACAGCCCATTCTGAGTAGTTGCTAAACCGGTCAGTATGAACTGCGGGTCTTACTCCTTGGTTCTTACTTTAGTTTTTTATGGGTGATTAACGTCATTTTATTAAGCGACAGGTTGATTATATGGCTGAAATATGCAGTAATACGTCAAAAGTTCACCTCCACTAACACCAACTGAAGGTCGGTGCTCTTGTGTTGGTGTCAAAAGCCTATGCACACTCTCCAACGACACTATTGCCATTTTACTCTCGCTTCGTTATTTAATAATGTCGGCAGATGCTGATAAGCAAAGTGAAAAAAAAACAAATGGAATATTATAACACATAATTCATAATATTGAATTTCATTCTAGGTTTCTACCACGGGATTTTTCACAGAACATCACGATACAGGCGACAGTCAACAATCCTCAGATGATGGAATCCAGGATAGAATGTTGCAGTATGCAGAAGTCACGATAGATGAGAAAGATATTAAAAAAGAAATTTTTGAACGAGATACTCCGAAGGAACTTCGCCTTATTCTAAGAAGAGTAATCCATTTCTCACTTAATTTAATTTGCTGCATTTGTAGCGCAGTTTTTGATAGCAGAAGTGCTCTAAAATCTCATAAAATTGCTCACATGGACGTGATTGATGATCACAATCAAGTCATCGTATTTTCTCAACATAGTAATATTAAAGTAAATAAATATGCAAATACTGGTGAAAAACCTTATAAATGCAATGTATGTTCATATAGATGCTCGCGACTTGGTGATCTTAAAAAACATAAAATGACACATACTGGTGATAAACCTTATAAATGCAATGTATGTTCATATAGATGCTCCCAACTTGGTCATCTCAAAATACATAAAATGAAACATACTGGTGAAAAACCTTATGAATGCAGTGTATGTTCATATAAATGCTCGCAACCTGGTGATCTTAAGATACATAAAATAACACATACTGGTGAAAAACCTTTTGAATGCAATGTATGTTCATATAGATGCTCGCGACTTGGTGATCTTAAAAAACATAAAATGACACATACTGGTGATAAACCTTATAAATGCAATGTATGTTCATATAGATGCTCGCGACTTGGTCATCTCAAAATACATAAAATGAAACATACTGGTGAAAAACCTTATGAATGCAGTGTATGTTCATATAAATGCTCGCAACCTGGTGATCTTAAGATACATAAAATGACACATACTGGTGAAAAACCTTTTAAATGCAATGTATGTTCATATAGATGCTTGCGACTTGGTGATCTTAAAAAACATAAAATGACACATACTGGTGATAAACCTTATAAATGCAATGTATGTTCATATAGATGCTCGCGACTTGGTCATCTCAAAATACATAAAATGAAACATACTGGTGAAAAACCTTATGAATGCAGTGTATGTTCATATAAATGCTCGCAACCTGGTGATCTTAAGATACATTAAATAATACATACTGGTGAAAAACCTTTTAAATGCAATGTATGTTCATATAGATGCTCGCGACTTGGTGATCTTAAAAAACATAAAATGACACATACTGGTGAAAAACCCTATAAATGTAATGTATGTTCATATAGATGCTTGCAACTTGTTCATCTCAGAACACATAAAATGAAACATACTGGTGAAAAACCTTATGAATGCAATGTATGTGTATATAGATGCTCAGAACTTGGTTATCTCAAAAAACATAAAACGACACATACTGGTGAAAAACCCTTTAAATGCAGTGTATGTTCGTATAAATGCTTGACATCTAGTGGGCTCAAAACACATAAAATGACACATTGACGATACCACAGTCCCTGAATAGTCCTAAAGGTACTCTGTCTTCGACCGGTCTAGCCCTGGGACCGATAAGAACCTTTGTTTGGCTAGCTCAGTACTATTTGGGAGAGGGTGGTCAACTAAAGTTCTTGATCGACACTTTTGGAATACACTTGATCGATATTATTTAACTTTTTATTATTTAGAATCACCACCCAGTAATAGGTTGGCGTCCAGGTTATTAATTATCCGATTAACTTTCAAATCGAATTTATTTTCGTAAATATTTACGTAAATGTCAAAGACAGCTGACCACCTGTCACTGTCTACGGATCAGAAGTTTTCCGTAAAATACTTCGTAGATTATTTTTCAAATAAAACTCCTTGTAGTTATTCCATTTAATTTATTCATTAAATTATTCTTAGTAATTAATTTTATTTTATTTAATTGCTTGTTGACAATTATACACTTTAGTTTATTTCCAAATAATTACTTAATTATTTTATAAAACTTATTTAAATTAATTATTAAATAAAGTTAATTAATTATAATTTCTTTATATTTAATTTATGTATGATCACACACTTATAACTATGAGCCGCCGTTCGTAAACTTTAAGAAACTATGCTTCTTATATAAATATATATATAAAGAATAGATCGCGAATGGATGACGCGATACTATGACGATATGTTTACTATATCGTCTGACAACCCGAATCACGCGTCATATGCGATGACGTTTCAACTCGTGACGCGTCGGGAGTATTTTCGTGAACGAATTATTTCACGAAAATAATTAAAACTATGTGAATTTGGTTTGCTCTCGGGCACAACCTCACGGTGATATGGAAAAATCGGCGACTGAAGGTACTTAAAAAGCAAGACGTTATATAGACCCACAGCGGGAAAAACCCGAGATTTTGACGTCATTCGAAATATGGACCAATGGGAGATCGTTCTACCTCCTCCACAGAGCTAATGGCCAAAGTTTTGGACCAATCATAGAAAAGCCATTTATTTCCCGGCTTTTCCGGAAAATTATAGTCATTTAATAGAATAAAAATATATAATTAATTAATACCTATAGGCGGTGCAAGTTTGATAACAATCGTGAAAGTCCTTATAGTGCTTTCGACACAAATTGTCCAAATATCTGTTAGTTCGTTTATCGAGCTAACGGAAAGGAAAAATGAAAATATCTTCGTTTCAAATAAAGCGTAACATGAACGAGAATCATTAAAACTACCGACCGGCTTCGTATTCGCAAAGAGAATGGTAGAAATCAAACTTGTCCGTTTCTTTTATGCAGAACTTTCGCGGGCTAATTACGGATAGCCGGAAGGGGTTACGATTAAAATTTATTTAATTATATTTATAGATCCCTGCAACTTAAAGGTATAACATTAGTTTTAGGTTAGATTTCTATAACAAGTACTTATTTATCTAGTTTGAAAATTACCTATTTTGGGTAATTTAATATTAATCTGTCAGGGTTAATTGACAAGTCTAAAGAGCACTTTTTATTGGTAAATTAGGAAAGCGACCGAGCCCTTAGGCTTACATTATCAGAACTTCTATTTTCGAATTTCTTTCATCTAACTTTTACAAAAGTAGGTACTTAAAATTCGCACCCTTTTTATTATAACTCAAAACATTAATTTATTATTTAATTTAGGTGTGTGCAATCAGTACTTACAAAACGTGATCATTAGATTTTAATTATGACAATATTTGATATCATAATTTATTTATTTAAGGTATTCGACTTTGGCCGCGGTGAAAACATCGCGACTAAATTTGAAAAAATAAAATTTATTTTTATATAATTCAAAATCAAATTAAATAGAAATGGACATTTATTTACAATGTTTAGCAAATGATATCCCATAAGTCGTTTACAATTTATTGTCTATTTTTAACCTTAATCCTATATATTTTTATTACTTACATTTTACCTTATAAGACCGTTTGGCCTTCTTGAAAGAAAACTCATCCATAGTTCACTCTGAGAGGCTATAAGTCGCTCAGACTGTACTATGGGACTCATTACATAGTTATTATAGCTTTGTTTAGAGGTAGGCCACGTATTTTTAAGTAAAAATCGACATTTACGGTCGGACCGAAAAGTTGTGACGTCATAAATTTATCGAAAGAAAATGTCAGCTGATGGCCTACATTTTGTGGCCGTGTCAAACGTCCCTACTTTAAAAAGTCACAACTGTGAGTGTCCGATCTCGATAACGCCCGCCTCACCTCTAAACTTCACTATATATAAAGCAGTTAAAGCAGTTAGTACAAATTTCTATAATAAAGTACACACTACAAATGGGTGGATGCACATAGATTACTTTATTTGTATTTATTTATAGTCGACCCAGCATCGGGTCTCAAAAGGAAGTAATAAAATTTTGATACAAAACAAAGGTTGATTTTATATATCTTATTTCTTCAAAATGGAAAGCTGCATAACGCGAAGCTGTCTTCGTCATCACAGAGGAAGTACAATCGGCCTCTTCGTTGTAAGCTGCACTCCCTTGCTAAGGAACAATCATAGTATCCTAACATTTTTTAGGGGTAACTGCCCCATAAACCATCAATAATTAATAAAACTTTCGCTTAGTAAACTTAATTATTTTTCAATTTAATATTTAAGGACAATAGAACATAACGTGAAAACCGTTAAACCTTCCTCTCGTGAGCGCTTACGAAGGATAAGAAGATCAGAAGGATCCTCTTCCCACGCTCCACGATCTTTATGAAAAATTATTCACGTAGTATTTATTTCTTCATTCTCCTCCTCTTTATTTTTTTTATACGCAGCTCCGAATACTAATGAGGACTTAGCGTGGAAGTAAACGTACTTCCCCATGCCGTCATTTTAGCAACACTTTCTTCATTTCGCAGCTCCGAATACTAATATGGACTTAGCGTGGAAGTAAATGCTCCCCCAGGCCATTGTTAGCAACACTCTCTTTATTTCGCAGCTCCGAATACCAGTGGGGACTTAGCGTAGAAGTAAACGTACCTCTCCACGCCGTCACTAGCAACACTTTCTTTATTTCGCAAGCTCCGAATACCAATGGGGACTTAGCGTAGAAGTAAACGTACCTCTCCACGCCGTCACTAGCAACACTTTCTTTATTTCGCAAGCTCCGGAGGAAGAGACCGACCCATGCGTCTCCTTCCCGTCCGACCTGCACGTAGATATCTCCTCTTAGGGGGCGTCTCGTAAGACTGCGTCCAACGCATCTTGCCTCTCTCTAAGGGTCATTGGTTTTCTTTCAACCACATATCCACTACGTTTCACTTAGGGGGCGCTGTTTAGGTGAAAGAGCCCTTGGCTGCGACTACAACACCCTACCTCTCACTAAGGTTCCTTCTTCCTCCTTACTATTTTAACATTCTTCATTCCGCAAGCTCTGGAGGAAGAGACCGACCCATGCGTCTCCTTTCCGTCCGACCTGCACGTAGATATCTCCTCTTAGGGGGCGTCTCGTAAGACTGCGTCCAACGCATCTTGCCTCTCTCTAAGGGTCATTGGTTTTCTCTCAACCACATATCCACTACGTTTCACTTAGGGGGCGCTGTTTAGGTGGAGGAGCCCTTGGCTGCGACTACAACACCCTACCTCTCACTAAGGTTCCTTCTTCCTCCTTACTATTTTAACAGTGAATTAGTTAAATTTCTTTTACTCAAGCACATCCAGGTACATCCAAAGTATACCGGTAAGATTTCTGCGAGTTCGTCTCCGTACCGCTTACTGGCACTGTTGACGTCGGTGGTTCCGATATTCGTTCCGCCATCGACGCGATTCGTTCCAGTTGCTGGTACTTCCTCTTGTTCGCAGGTTTCACCGATATGACCGGAAACCTCTTAGTATGTGGTATTAGAGTGGTAACTAAATTGTTCACCCATCCATCTTCACTCTCCGCTCCTTCATGAGCTCCTTCATCTCGCAGCTCCGAATACTAGTGGGGACTTAGCGCAGAAGTAAACGTACCTCTCCACGCCGTCACTAGCAACACTCTCTTCGTTTCGCGTAGGCTTCTTCTTCTAGCTACATGTTCATATAGCCACTCCGAACTTCACATAAAACATATATATTTCACAGTAATTCTTTTACTTTACACGTATTACTTAAACGTCAATTACATTTAGTATATTATTCACACAATACGAATATAATATACTACACTATTAATATTTTTAAACACTTAATTAACACAATTATTAATGACCTCACTAAATTATATTTCTTATAATGAACTATGTTTATATTGCGCACAATTGCAGTAGTTGGCAATATCTCGTCGCCCGATACATCCAAAGTACTACCTACAATTGTCCACGCAATCTTACTACTCTATTTGGACGGTCTGCAGTCGTTACAGCTGGTAGTGTCTTTTGACACGCCGAAAATTACTATCCCCGACTACACCTGTCCCTAAAAGCTAAAATATTTACAAGCCAAGAAAAAAAAAATCCGTAGAATCGTTTGTTTTTGTTTTGAGCCGGTTTTCACACCGCCTCTCCCTGCATAAGAGGGTAGTAAGTCATGGTCAATCGTCATTACACCTCATAGCTTTTATCTTATAACTAACATATATAGTATGGTCTCACCACTACTATTAACTCAATAACATCTTATACTAAATAATATTATTACCAACTAACCTATTATTACAAACTAACTTAGTAATGGGCTTACACCTACTTGATTACTTGCTGAGGTAGTGATCCAGTCACTTACCTTTCAGCAACGCTCCTTTAGTCCCTTAGACTAAATTTAACGAAGGCATTTGCATTGATGCAATTTGGAGACGACTCAGCATCCAAATTATACAATTTATTTAATTAATCAAGTAGATCGCCAAATTATCGAACAAATACATCCCGTAGGACGTTATCTAATATATTTAAGTTTAATATACTATCTCTTCCACAATATCTCTTCATATAATCATTTAAATGATCATTAATCGGTTTCGCACCGACTTCCCCTTTACGATAGGGCAATAGATTTCTAGCGACAGAAACCACATCTAGTAATTTCCTCTTATATTTAATTTTACGATATAACCTATCAATGGTATTTAAATTAATAATCACATTATTTTAAACATAATTAATACACCTTATTCTAAACTTATTTAATTTCATCTTAAGCCTATTTAATCTCCTCTTGTGGTCATACTCTTCTAGGTATGCCACGACGTTCTCTTTAATTTTATTTTTATTAAGTCGACCAACGACTTTAACAACAATTTTATTAGATTTCAAAGCGATCTTGCTTTGCCCTTCAATCTGCCTAGGGCCGACCTCCTCCAGGTCAACAGCTAGCACAGGAGCCAAATGCTCGATGGAACCCTCAGGTTCAAATCTCAATGCGGAATAAATTTTCTGTTCACGTTCATCAACGTTTTCAACAGAACCACTTCTACGCCCGACCTCCTCTGGGTCAGTCACCATCCTTGAATTTAAACACTTCAGAAAATCATTGAAGTACAACTTCGACACGGGCTTTACTTCCCGTTTACATACGCCAATACTATTATTAGCATTATTTAAACCAACATTAAATTTATTAATAGAGTTAGTATTCATATTCAAATTAGCAAGAGCATAAGGATTAATTAAATGGTTAGCGGATGCACAATGTCTGTCACTAGATTCAGTGATATTACTGGCACCTACCTTTAATGAAGTTCTCGGCTCTGCAAGAGCAGCATCAACACAACTGGAACTACCGAAGGCACAGGTAACTACCTTTCGAAGTTTATTTTTATAAACCTTTAACTTCTGTTTTGTTAACATACATATTAAATAATTCAGTTGGGAACTTATCCCTAATAAAACTTGTTTTATGGCTAATTCGGCTGCCAGTTGTTTAATTTGAGATGTCGCATGGTGTAAGGAATTTGTTTTATTTTTATCTTTAGAATGGACAGATTTCTTATTACAAGAGGCAATTTTCAAGGCAAATTTCGTACCTCGCAATTCTTCCCTTTTCACCTCACCACAATTAGAAGTTACTTTACTTTGCACAGATGGTGCATCAATCAATATCTCATTATTAATGTTTACATTTGGTATTTCTACCGAATCATTGGTAGTTTCTACCACATTTTCATTACAATATTCTACCGGTCTTACGCTATCAATGCTCTTATCAAGAGAGACAACACTATTAATAGGTAGCAGACTTATCAATGCCAGCTTCGGCTTTAAAATTGACATTAGTATTAAATGTCTTCATTGGAAGAGTGTTCATTTTAACTTTATTTTTATCACTAAAATTTCTCGCCGGAAGAGCGTTCGCATCACTTAAAACTATTTTAAACGGCTCCAAAGGAGTCCGTACCGAAGCACTAGTAGCACTAGTAGTCGCTTGAAGAGAGTCCGCTGATTTCACACTAGTCTTCTTACCGGCGGTAAGCCGGCGTTCGCCATCAGAGAGTCGTCGACGAGACACCGGGGCCGCTGGCCATCCTCACGTTCGGGGATTACCATTCCGTTGAGGGCGCTGTTGGTTTGGACAATCTCTGTTGTCATGTGGTCCCGAACAATAGTGACATTTACGATCGTCACCGAATTGTCGGGCGCCTCAGGCTGCATACCTCCACGTCCACCTCTAACTCCATTAGCTAAACCACCACGTTGGTTCATATTATTACCCCCGTATTGAGGTCTCCCTTGGGCAACGTTTTGCGTCCTATTATTACCCTCATATTGAGGTCTCTCTTGGGCAACATTTTGCATCCTTTCAAAACGTTCTTCAGGCCTTTGTTCCAAACGTGGCCTTCCTTGCCACCTATTCTGTTCAACGACTCTTCTGTCGTTATTCCTATAATTATTATCGTATGTTTTTCCATGATCACCCCAAGACGTCATTACTGGAGGTTGGGTTTGTTTCAAGGGATGTAACATCGAAGCTTTCTTCAAGAGTTCGGGCAACGTACGCCACGTCCCCTGATCAATCCGAAATTGATCTCTCTCCGTCAACAAATCGAAGAAAGTAGCAGCCAACGTTTCTGATTGCATTCCTGGCAAACGGATTTCCGCCAATTCAGCTTTTTGTACTAAAAAGTAGTACGCCTCTTCGTCTTGTCTCTGTGGCCTTTCCTGCAAATCTATCCTTTGACAACGTCTTCGAGTAGACGATTCGAAGTACGCTGTCAAAGCTAGACCGAATGATTTCCAGCTATCCAAAGGGCTAATATTCCTTCCCCAGACTTTGGCTTCGCCTGTCAGTTGCTTTAAAGCTCTTTCCGTCCAATTTTCTCGTGGGTAATTAACCGCTTCAAAGTAATCCTGGCAATGTTTTAGAAAAACATCGGCACGTTGCCTTATAAGTTTCCATCATAGGTGGCGAAGAGTTCAGGTTTGGAATTGCAATGTGTGTCCATCATTTTATCCGGGGTTGCCATCGGGTGTCTTATATGTATAGAACTTACGTCCGTACGAGGACTATCCTCTGAGAAAACTTGTGCGTTTTGTAAACCTTTTTCCAATATAAAGTCCTCTTCAACACTGGGACCAGGAATGGGGTTCGGCATTATTTCTTCGAATTCCTCCGTTCCTCAAAGTTGAAAGTAGCGAACACCTAACCGTAAATTCATAAAAAAATTCCAGCCTTCGATTAGCTTTTGTTTGGATCTTTTATCTCAAACCGTTCGGCTGCAATCGTCGTTTGAACATATCATCCAGCTAAGTGATTTAACGATTTTAATCTCTATATTAGTTAAAGATCGTCCGATCTTCGCCGCGCAAAGTGGGCATGTTTATAGACCAGCTTACGAGTATCTTGCAGTATACGACGTCGCGGTAATCATAACCAACATTGAAGAAAAATTTACAAAAGTCATAAAAATTTTATTTTCGATTTTTTTTTTCTTTTTATCAACTATAGGTACCTCCAGGTATATAATTCAAATCCTAAATTTCGAAAATTTTAAAAAAAATTACAAATTTTTCAATTCCAAAAATTTTCGTAAAATATTCTTAATTTGACAGTTTCTGAAATGGTGAATCATCATTTTCAGTTTTATTACTTTAAATCCATTTTCCGGGGTTCCGAACCGCCCCAATCATATTAATATCTATTCTAGACATCCAGCTAATGACTTTTTTCCATAAAAAGCGAAAATAAAAAAAAACTTAGTAAAAACTATATAAGTGTTTTTTTTAATTTTTATCATTCCATACCTCCCGGTATCATGTCTAGATACTATTTCTATATTTTTTTCTTAAAAATATTAAAATAAAATTTACTTAGTAATTTACTAAGTATAATTTTTATTAATTTTTCTTATTTAGTATCATCAGGTATTGTACCTAGACACTATTTCTATACTTTATTTTCATAAAAGTAAAACTATATTTACTTAGTAATTACTATATATTTCATTTTCGATAATATTTTGATTTAATATTATCGCGTATATATTCCAATGCCGATTCAAGACTTAATAATAAGTTTTCACTGTTTATATTTCATGTTACTCACTCTTTGTATACTGGAACAATTCCAATATTTCTGCGGGTTCGTTCGACTCCATATGACGTCGAAAAGCCTGAACGTAGGGCGCCAAGTTGACGTTCACCCCGGTCCTGGAATAGTCTCAAAGGTTTCTTATCTACAACCGGTCCTGCCCTCGGACCGATTAAGAACCTTTGTTTGGCTAGCTCGATACTATTCGGGGAGAGGGTGATCAACTAAAGTTCTCGATTGACACTTTTGGAATACACTTGATCATTATTATTTAACTTTATATTATTTAGGACCACTACCTAGCGATAGGTTAGCACCTAGATCATTAATTATCTGATTGTCTTTCAGATCGAACTTATTTTCGTAAATATTTACGTAAACGTCAAAGACAGCTGACTATCTGTCACTTCCCTTAGTATTAGATGTTTTTCATGAAATGTTTCGTTGGTTGTTTTTCAAAATAAAAATGAAAACTCCTTTTGGTAATTCAGTTCAAATTATTTATTAAATTATTCTCGATAAACAAATTTAATTTCTTTTTTTTTTAATTAATTATATTCGACAATTATACACTTTAGTTTAATTTCGAATAATTACATAATTATTTTATAATCTTATTTAAATTAATTATTAAATAAAGTTAATCAATTATAGTTATTTTATGTTTAATTATTAATGTACGATTACACACTTATAACTAAGAGTCGCCGACCGTAAACTTTAAGAAACTATGCTCCTTTTATATATATAATAGATCGCGAATAGATGACGCGTACTATGACGATATGTTTACTATATCATCTGACAGCCCGAACCACGTGTCGCTTACGATGACGTTTCAACTCGTGACACTTCGGACGTAATCTTCGTGAACGAATTACTTCGCGAAAATAATTAAAACTATGTGAATTTGGTGCGCCCTCAGGCACAACCTCACGGTGATATGAGAAGATCGACTACTGACGGTACATAAAATGCAGGCCGTTATATAGACCCACAGCGGGAAAAACCCGAGATTTTGACGTCATTCGAAATATGAACCAATAGGAGATCGTTCTATCTCTCCACAGAGCTAATGGCCAAAGTTGCGGACCAATCACAGAAAAGCCGTTTATTTCCCGGCTTTTCCGGAAAATTATGATCATTCAATAGAATAAAAATATATAATTAATTAATACCTATAGGCGGTACAAGTTTGATAACAATCGTGAAAGTCCTTATAGGGCTTTTGACACAAATTGTCCAAATATCTGTTAGTTCGTTTATCGAGCTAACGGAAAGGAAAAATGAAAATATTTTCGCTAAAAATAATACGCAACAGAGGCGTGAGTCATTAAAACTACCGACTGGCTACGTATTCGCAAAGAGAATGGCAGAAAACAAACTTGTCCGTTTCTTTTATGCAGAACTTTCGCGGGCTAATTACGGATAATCGGAAAGGGTTGCGATTAAAATTTATTCAATTATATTTATAGAACACTTCAACTTAATGGTATAACATTAGTTTCAATCTAAATTTCCATGACAAGTCCTCATTTATTGAGTTTGAAAATTACCTATTTCGGGTAATTTAATATTGATCTGTCAGGGTTAATTGACAGATCTATAGAATAATTTTTATTTGTAAATTAGGAGAGCAACCGAGTACTTAGTCTTACATTATCAGAATTTCCATTTTCGAAATTCCTTCATTTAACTTTTACAAAAGTAGGTACTTAAATTGGTACCCTTTTTATTATAATTCGAAATATTAATTTATTATTTAAATTGAGTGTGTGTAATCAGTACTTACAAAACGTTATCATTAGATTTTAAATACGACAATATTTGATATCATAATTTATTTATTTAAGTTATTTTACTTTAGTGTCGGCAAAAACATCGCGACTTAATTTAGAAAAATAAAATTTATTTTTATATAATTCAAAATCAGATTAAATAGAAATGGACATTTATTTACAATGTTTAGCAAATGATATCCCATAAGTCGTTTACAATTTATTATCTATTTTTAACCTTAATCCTATACATTTCAATTACTTACATTCCACCTTATAAGACCATTTGGTCCCCTTGAAAGAAAATTCATCCGTAGTTCATTCTGAGGGGCTATAAGTCACTCAGACTGTACTACGGGACTCAATACACAATAACTATAGCTTTGTTTAGAGATTGGGCACGTATTTTTCAAGTAAAATCGACATTCACGGTCGGATCGAAAAGTTGTGACGTCACTAATTTATTAAGGAAAAATGCCGGCTGAGGGCTTACATTTTGGGGCCGTGTCACTAGGAGTTGAGGATTTATATGAACATTTATCGCATTTAAAGGGTTTTTCACCAGCATGTGTCTTTTTTATGTTTTTTAAGATCACCAAGTCGCGAGCATCTATATGAACATACATAACATTTATAAGGTTTTTCACCAGTATGTGTCATTTTATGTCTTTTGAGCTGACTAGAAGTTGAGAATTTATATGAACATACATCGCATTTAAAGGGTTTTTCACCAGTATGTGTCTTTTTATGATTTTTAAGATTACCAAGTTGCGAGCATCTATATGAACAGACATTGCATTTATAAGGTTTTTCACCAGTATGTTTCATTTTATGTGTTTTGAGATGTCCAAGTTGCGAGCATCTATATGAACATACACTGCATTTATAGGGTTTTTCACCAGTATGTGTTATTTTATGTATTTTGAGCTTATTAGATGTCGAGGATTTATATGAACATACATCGCATTTAAAGGGTTTTTCACCAGTATGTGTCTTTTTATGATTTTTAAGATTACTAAGTTGCGAGCATCTATATGAACAGACATTGCATTTATAAGGTTTTTCACCAGTATGTTTCATTTTATGTGTTTTGAGATGTCCAAGTTGCGAGCATCTATATGAACATACACTGCATTTATAGGGTTTTTCACCAGTATGTGTTATTTTATGTATTTTGAGCTTATTAGATGTCGAGGATTTATATGAACATACATCGCATTTAAAGGGTTTTTCACCAGTATGTGTCTTTTTATGATTTTTAAGATTACCAAGTAGCGAGCATCTGTATGAACAGACATTGCATTTATAAGGTTTTTCACCAGTATGTTTCATTTTATGTGTTTTGAGTTGTCCAAGTTGCGAGCATCTATATGAACATACACTGCATTTATAGGGTTTTTCACCAGTATGTGTTATTTTATGTCTTTTGAGCACACTTGAAGTTGAGGATTTATATGAACATACATTGCATTTAAAGGGTTTTTCACCAGTATGTGTCATTTTATGTCTTTTGAGCACACTAGAAGTTGAGGATTTATATGAACATACATTGCATTTAAAGGGTTTTTCACCAGTATGTGTCATTTTATGTATTTTAAGATTACCAAGTTGCGAGCAAGGTTTTTCACCTGTACTTGCATTTTTATTTGCTTTAATATTGCTATGTTGAGAAAATACTGTGACTTGATTTTGATGATCAATTACGTCCATGTGAGCAATTTTGTGAGTTTTTAGAGCACTTCTGCTACCAAAAACTGCGCTACAAATGCAGCAAATTAAATTATGTGAGAAATTGATTACTCTAGTTAGAATAAGTCGAAGTTCCTTCGGCGTATCTTGTTCTAAGATTTCTTTTTTAATGTCTTTCTCATCTATCGTGACTTCTGAATACTGCATCATTCTACCCTGGATTAAATCATCTGAGGATTTTTGACTGTCGCCTGTATCGTGATGCTCTGTGAAAAATGCCTTGGTAGAAACCTAGAAAAAAAATCAATATTATCAATTGGTATGTGTTATAATATTCCATTTGTTTTTTTTTTTCACTTTGCTTTTCAACATCTACAGACATTATTAAATAATGAAGTGAGAGTTAACTGACAAAAGTGTCGTTGGAGGTAGTGCATAGGCCTGTGACACCAGCACAAGAGCACTGACCTTCAGTTGGTGTTCGTGGAGGTGAAATTTTGACGATATAACTGCATATTTCAGCCTTCTAATCAATCCTGTCGCTAAATAAAAAGCCGTAAACCACACATAACAAAACCAAAGTAAGAACCAAGGAGTAAGTCCCGCAATTTATACTGACCGGTTTAACAACTACTCAGGATGGGCTGTGGATGCCAAGAGTCGACCTAAGCGGTAAGTATTATAGATGTAGTATATAGGATTAATTAAATAAATTTATAGGTATTACTGGTATGCATAACGAATTATGTATTAAAATGTTTAATTGTATTGTTAACATAAGATCACCGAGCAAATTTAATATGCCATTACTCAATGTATAGAATCGATTAAATTAATAATCATTATATGATTGCCATTATATTATAATCAAATGACGTATCAGAATACCAAGTTGTTATAAAGAATCATGTAAAAAGCAGCATCTTTTAAATATGTATTATTATTATGCAAAGATACGTAAATTTAATAATATAGTGCAAACTCTCCTTCTTATAATAGCTATATTACTCCGTATGTCAGACAGAGCCAGCGCTCGGGCCTATTTTCCACTCACGTTATGTTTGAAGTATAAGGTGCAGTGAGTGGAAAGACCATACACTAGGTGGGCAATTTTCCATAGATAAACTCTATACGAGTGAGCGAAATAATACCGTAATGCTAAAACAGAATTAATTAAAATTTTCTTGCACATTAATTATTTGAGGCCATAATTAATTTATATAAACATAGATATAAGGCGAACATAATATTATTAACTAATAGACTAAGATAATCTTAAGCCTTTATAACTTTGTATCTATCATTTAGACGAGTATGTCCACACATAAGTAGAGATGAAAAATCTTAGTTTGTAAAGCTCAAAACTGGACGATTTAACTATAAAGTTAAAAGGTACTACCTTACAAGTCCAGTCGATGAGCTAAGGGATCATCATGTATGTAAACTATTAACTTCTTTTATTCAAGATGTAACTATTTGATAGGTAAAACATTAATCCGCCCAGCGTATCTCTTCTTTTTCTGGTCAAACCTTATGAGAAGCCGCGTCTACATCCTAATTACGTGTGCGGTTCTCCAACTTTCTAATTAGCGACTCTATAATATTAAGACATTATTAGGACTTTTATAAGTTAATAAAAATTAAATAAATACATATATATAAACAAATTTGGACTTTAATACTCAATAAAATTCTACGAATAAGTTCGTATAATTATAATTATAAACTATATTTTTTTTTACAGTTTTTCTAAGAACTATATTATACAAAATACAAAATATGTGACCTTGACCATGAACGTGAGTTCATGTGAACGTGAGTTTTATTCGTAAAATAACGGATATTGATATGCATATTGGATAAATGCGACGATTGGGGCGTTTACCCGTGGAGATGCAGGTTTCGATTCCCGGCCGAGTGGCTTACTTTTTTCAAAAAAGATTTTTTCTATTGGTTGTAATATCTGTACCTCAGAAGCAGACGGATGCAAATCCAAAACCCAATTGTTCAGGAGAGCCAAAGAACAATTTTTATTTTAAACGAATACTCATAACTTCTAAGAAAATATACATAGAGTGATCATTATTTTTTTTATTCTAATTCAATTTAAGTACTTCTGGATTATGTAAGAAAGGAATAAATATAATACAATTTTATATCTAAAAAAAATTAAATAAACAACGTAGTGTGGATTTGCATCCTTCTGCCTCTAAAGATATTTTGTTAATGTGGATTTGTATCTTATTTACTTAGCCAAAATAAAACAATGAATAAGTTAAAAAAACTTATAGGTATAAATATAACAAAGCAAAACACATTTTTTTTTAAAATTTTTATTATGTCATCATCATCATCACCAGCCTGAATCTATTCATTGCTGGATGAAGGCCTCGCTATGCTCCAAGCTGATTCCACTTCTATCGTTCCTGTGCGTTGCGTTGCCAAGTTTTTCCGCAGAACTTTATCATTTCATAGATCCAGCGGCTTTGCGGATGTTTTTTACCTCTTGGATTTCACTGGATGACTAAATTTGTCCAAAAATTTTCTTTTCTTCGAGCCATGTTCCAGCCCATTTCTATTTGAGGTTTTTAGCAAACTCTATCACATCATTAATTTTTTTCTGTTCCCTTATCCACTCATTCCTTTTTCATCCTTTTGCGGTATGCCCAGCATGCACCTTTCCATACCATGTTGTGCTACTCTCAGTTTCTGGATCTCTCTTTTACTTAGACTCAATGTTTCACACGCATGTGGTTACGGTAAGTACACATTTTGCACTTAAGGCATTTTCGAAGAAATTATTCAGGCGGCCAAAAGCACTCCAGCCTAGCTTTACTCTGCGAACAATTTCATTAAATATACATCTATCTATAGACACTTATTGTGCCAGATAGATGTAGTTTTTTACCTGTTCGAGCTGAATGCCATTGATGAGGATCTCTTTTTGGCCCGCAAAGCAGTTGGACATGACTTTATTCTTTGATACATTTATTTTCAAGCCTACTTTGTTGCTTACTCTAGCGAGTTACTGCATTCTGCTTTGGAGAGGCCTTCTGAGTCTTGCAAACTACTATTTATTGTTATTGGCAAAGCGTATATGACTCACGTATTCTCCATTTATGGGGACCCGTGTCATTCCAGTCAAGTTGTCTAAATAAGTCTTCAAATGTAGCTGTAAATAGTTTAGGTGAGATTGTATCACCTTGTCGGACTCCTTTGCTGATAGGAAACGCGCGATGGTTTATGGAGATGTTGTTGCGCTACTGTATATATTATTGAAAATATTTATATAGCGCCCGGGGATTCCTTGATTTCTGAGTGCATCGAGTATTGAAAATTTCTTTATGGAATCGAACGCTTTCTCATAGTCTATAAAACCCATGGATAGCGGCAGCTTGTATTCCTGTTACCGCTCTAAATTCGCTGATGACTTGGATAATATGGTCCATAGTACTGTATCCTCCTCTAAAGCTCGTTCTCCTGGCTGGTTCTCGTCTAGTACATATTGCAGACGGTTTGAGAGAATTTTATCTTAGTGGATTATTGGATTTGCATCCTTCTGCCTCTAAGGTAGGTATGGCACTTGCATCTTTATTCCATGCATATCTTGGACTAGGACTTCCATCTCTCTGCCACTAATAGATAAAGCCTTTAGCATGACAATTCTTAAAAAAACTCATTTTCCCCAAAAATGGAGTTGCATCCGTCTGCCTCTGAGGTACAGATATACTCTTATAGAAAGTGTTTTTTTTTTAATTATATAATGTTCAATAATCAGAATGATATATTCTTAAATCTTGTGAATTATTTGTTTGCATAAGAGAAATGGTTAATTATAAATTATTAGCAAGTGAAAGTAGTTACTTTTAAAAAAATATTGGAGAAATTCCACGACGTCGGTTAGTGGTCTAAAGTAATAGTAAATAGTTACCTACTTTGATTTAATTAACAAAGCTCGATTGCCAAAGTAGCTTGATTTGAAAGAGCGCTGATGAGTAGGTATTAAAGTGACCAATAATTAAAATTTGTCGGTATTAGTATGTCACACCGTAGCATATTGGATAAATGTGACGATTGGGGCGTTTACCCGTGGAGATGCAGGGTTCGATTCCCGGTCGGGTGGCATACTTTTTTCAAAAAAGATTTTTCTATTGGTTATAATATACCCTCTCAGAAAGTGTATTTCTAAATTATATAATGTTCAATAAACTAAATGTGTCAAATGCTCATGCATTGGTCAAAATTTACGTATATTATCTATTGTCAAAATAGATGGTCGCGCTCCGGTGGTGTTTTTTGCAACTAATCAAACTAACCAAATATGTCAAATGGTATTGATTATGATATAAAAATATACCAATCAATAACTACAATGACGTTCATATCCATTTACTATGCCCAAAAATATCTAGAACTATAATATGATAACGGAAGAATTTTATTAAAAGGTATTTTCGCGATTTGATTCGTGCTTGGGTATCAATCGTGCAATGGTCGATTGTATGTTTGCGATAGTTTGTCGACATTTGTTAGCTAACCTCAAAATGGACATTCAGTTGAGTTCAGAATTACAAGACCTAACCTAAACTAAACTAACTTAACCTAATAATAATATATTATGTCCAATTGTAACTAATAAAACCATCCGTATTAAATTTACTTTTTCTACTGTCATGTTGACAGTTTAAGAATTCCATACCCTGGCCAATGACATTTATATGGACGAATCATGTGGAAAATAAAATGACACTCACTTTGTGTCGGGTCTGCCGGATGGCGAAATTCATATTTTAATATCGGTATCCTTCGCTCAAATGAACATTCCGCTTGCAAGCGGTCTGGCGACACCGCTGGGTCTGCCCATACAAAATATCGATGCAATTCAATGACAGAACAATTTGACAGAAATGGCCGAACATTTTTACGCAGGCAGTGATGATTTCTCCGTTCCTATAAGGGCTCAACGCACAAATGGTGATTTATAAATTTGGTCCGTATTGTAATGACAGTAAGGTATATATTCGTTCAATTTTTCAAATATGGTAGTACTGTTTGCACCGTACTTCAGCTAATTGATTTGCATGAACGGACTGGTAATATTATTTTCAATTTATTATATGTAATTAAAAATATTTTTTGACATCGTTTGTTTAATTTAAAATACTTTTTGTCGCGAAATCGATAAATGTATTGTGAAGTATATATTTTTATAATTGAATCGCTACAAATTAAAAAGTGAAATAATGAAGAAGGGAGAATAGTAGTATTATGTCAATGGATTTAGCGGTTTTATTGTCATTATTATCTCTCATTAAATTTTAGAGTTCCTCGCAAAGCAGAAAGGCGATTACATTGGACATATATACTTAGAGTATTAAGATGCGATCCATGTTGGACACCATCGGATGAATGTGTAATATGTTCTGATCATTTTGATAGAAAACATTTCATCACGACAAGGAATGGACTTCGTCGATTAACAAAAGATAATAATCTCATATCATGTGCTCCATTTACTTTTTATGAATATTTCTATTTACTTTCTGTTGTTTTCTCTGTTTGCTTGCTCTCTGAATTATTAAAACATGCACCTATAATATAACGTTAATCGTGTATTTTTTATAACTTCATTCTTGATTTTATTGTCATTTCTTGTTGTGATTCTATAATATTTAAATAAATAGTAATAGAATTGTTATCATTTTCATGCTGAAATAATATTTTCTCCAATAAACTGATACTGGTTTTGTCATTAAAACATTTTCGACGGATCAATTTTCAGTTTCAAAATATTCTTATTAAACGCCGCTTCAAATTATACCAAATTATTATATTGCAATTCAATAACCATCATAATATGTTATTGTTTAATCTCAAACATCTTAAGCAAAGCAATATGATCAAAACGTGAAAATCTAATTACATATTCGTTGATATTTATTTGTACACTGTATGGTTTGTTAGCGCCGTAGCAAAGAATATTTTGTTTAGACAAACAACTTTTCTCAAAACTACGTAATATTCGTATTTCTTCCATAATTTGCCGCCCCTCATAATGTGGCGCCCCTAAGCAACGTTTGGTCTGCTTATCGTGTATTTTTTATAACTTGTTTCTTGATATTTTTTGTTTTCATTGTTTATGTCATAATAATTAACATAACAATACCATTGTTATCATTACCATGATTTGATAATATACGGGTATCGTTGTTATAACATTTTCCACGGATCAACTTTCAGTTGAAAATGTCGTAATGATGAAACTGGTATCGCCTGTTTGAAAATAAATGTACGAAGATACATACGTCAAACATACAATAATAATATATTTTTATAACTTGTTTTTATCTCGAATAAATGGCGTTCAATAAAAATTTAATTGTGTTTGACTATTTTTTTTTGTTATATTTATCTACCTCCGTTCTCTTGTATTATTATCATAGGTACCTACTTTCTTCTGTATTCATACAATCGAAACTGTGTTATTAATTGATAAAAGGCATGTATTTATTATACACACAACAAAAAGAATAATAATAAAAATAACGAGTTACAAAAATATTTAAAGTTATTAATTAAGGGCAGAATTCCCAGTTTGCGTCTGGAATCGTTTCGCTGAATGCCTGGAAGCGTTTCGCTGAATCTCCGGAAGACGTAAGTAACCCGAGAATTCTAACGCGATGACATTAATACGCCGTTACAATAAGGGCTATATTACTCTAAATTCTCGAAGCTTGATATCGTATAATGGAAATGCAACGTCATATGATCACGTGATGTCTACCTATACATCTGTGAATAAGTTTCGTGCACTATTTCTCGAGCTCGCCGATATGAAATGAGTTGTCCATTTAATACGTCATTGACCCTGGCGAATTAACGTAGTCGGCAGATAATTTACCTAATTCATGAATAAGGCAACAGGCTTGATTATAACATGAATTAGCCAAAATTTTGCCCATTTCATCTAATAGTCAATTTCGCACATTCGGCGTAGAACACTAGAACAAATTAACGTTTTTTTTGTTACATATCTTACCTTGCATGACTTAAAGGCACTCGCGGGAGATTAATTTAACGTACAGTGGATCGCAATTTAAGATACCTGTTCACATTAAAAATTGCGTTACATTCGAATGATTGTGATGTATGAATTATCATAACTAAATACTCTTGATTTAACGAAAGATGTACAAATCTACACATATATTGTATTAATACATTATTAGTTTAAGCCAAAACCAACAAATGAAACAAGTTGGAGCGAATTAATAATGGTGTAATGAGTTTCAAAGATGCATTTGCAAATTCCAACCTTCTATATAAGAAGACACATTTTGTCTAATCTGAATGCGAGCAACCCGGTTGAGGGTATTCATCGTCATATATTGGGTGTGAAGCATCTTCAATAATCTCGCGCTTGACGACGGCTTGTTGATCATCTGTCTCAGATTTTATATTGCAGAGGTCAGCCATTAGGCACTGAAAGAAGCAATTATTATACTTTGTAAACACAGTACAACCAGTTTCAGTTCTCGTAACATCCATATAACAATGTATAATAATTATATTTAAGATGATTAAGTAGATAACCTAACCTATAATATCACAGATGTATCGTAGCTGTCAAATTGCTTAATCAAGACGTATTATTTTGAAACAAAGTTTAATGTCATCGAATGTCCTTACATAGTTTGTAAAAAAGCAACATATTATTATAATAGTATACTTATCGTTATTATTCTTAATCTTAAGTGATTGTAAAAGAATTTAGTTTCCAAAAACTAACCTCGAAATTGCAACTTGAAACGTCCGCAATCTCTTGCGTTATATGAAAGCGAGGGTCCGGGTTGTTTGAATGGCTAGTCACCGTATCAAACAAAGGCTTGCCTTCTATATCGGAGTTTTCTCCATCACATTCTTGCTTTACATCCATGTTAAGGGTATATATTCCAAAAGCCACGTGTTACGTGACAGACATGATCCATTCAAGGTAATGTTAGAAAAGTGTTGCCGCAATACTGAAAAGTATTTCCGGGCAACTACTTAAATTAAAAATACACATTTGACACGGTGACTCAATTTAATAAAATGTATGTTTTGTTGTCTAAACAAAACAATGGTATGAACATGATCGTCAGCATTTCCTCAATCATAACGAGAACAGCCATTGCCCACTGAAGAAGGAAGCCAATACATTACACGACTGGTCCTGCTTTTCACCCCTCCCGATGTCTATGGATTTATAGAGTGCTCATACTGACGCGTCTGTCGTGTTCAGTTGTCGGAGTAGGTATTCTAAGTTTCTGATTTCTTTCAGATTATTTGATCGTATCTTGGGGACCTTGGAGTGCATCAAGTATGTAAACTTCTTCTGTGTAAAATGTCAATGTGACAGTCGATTCTAAACGACAATAACTAATAACTTATTTGTACTCTTCAGTCTGTTATGTATATAATTTTGAAATTGTGATTTTTGATGACACAATTACAAAATAAAGAATCTCTTAATAAAAGTAAATGTGTTCGATTGATAATCTAGTAATAAAGTAGCTAACTTGACGCCTCACAAACAAAATGTAAAATATGGAAATTGCATCTACATAATATAATTTAGAAACAAGTAATAAGTAGCTAATCTAAGAAATAAGTTGATGTAATATATTATATATGCCTAATTTATTGAACGAACGATGACTGAGAGTTAAATAACATTATTCACTACAAGCTTGATGGAACTAATATAACAATGAAAGGAAATACAAAACCGGACGAATACAGGTGTGCTCGATGGGTCCTGCCATCAGCGCCAGAGATTCGTCAAGAAATGTCCATATTAAAGACCACTTATCACAAGACGTCTGGTAGGTATGGCCAAAGGTAAAAGAAAAAAGAGGTCAAGGGAGCTGTCCGAACAGCTCCGAAATTCAAACAGCGCCAAATTTGTCCACACGATTCGCGAAGATAGCTTGTCCAAAGACAAGTCGTTGTGACCAGTTGAATTAATGTATATTGTAGGTTATGTGTATATAATAGAGGTTTTTTTTTAAATATAACAAGTCATTATAGAATATCAAACTCTACTTGCTAGTCAGTTCGTTATGTCATCAATAAATAGTATGCCAGTTGACGACTTTTGCTTGTGCAAAAAAGTTATGCTCAAGCTTTAATAATCTAAAGATGGCGGTGGAACAGCGCATCTCGGTCTAAAATAACAAATAAATCAAATTGGGTTTTTTTCTCCTACAATGTCAACACAGACGATATATTTTTCATGACGGCTCCACTTGGATATTAAAGTATATTCTGTATATTAGTCTATGGATATTACAAACGACTGCCTGATATTATATTTCTGCGTTAATTAAACTTCGTAAAATGGATGTAAAACGTGAACTAGATGGTTTTGAATCTGATACAGAAGTCCAGCAATGGTTTGATGTGCCAATAATCTATCCAAACAATCCGCTTACAAAGATTTGTATAAAGCAAGAGATTGCTTATGATGCAAACACCACTATTGAGGTTAGGTTTTCCAAACTTATTAATCATTGTAAGATTGTGTTTATTCTACGTTGAAGTTGTGTCTTACTCTTGCAAATAAAACAGTGGCACGATATATTGGACTTTACTAACTGAAACATGACGTAATAAAGTATACATCGTTGTATTGACACTTCACAGTGATCATTTGACTAGGTACGTACCTACCTATATGTTCTGCGTCTCTGTGGCCGCTGGTTTACTACTTTCATTCATCTGAAGACAACTTTACTATTGAACGTTTGTATCGAACCGTGATAATAGGTCACATACAGAAACGTCCGTGTTTTTGCACACAACGCTTAATAATAATTATATAGGTGTAAACACGTATTATAAAATACCTTCTGTCTGGTTTTCAGAGCCCTGTAACCAGCCATGCTGGTATTAAAACTGAGATTGATTCCTTCCAAGTTGATTTCAAAGAAGAATTTTCCGAAGACAGTGATCCGCAACCTGGCTGCTCATATTCAAAAAGCGAGCCAATAAATCAGGTACCTACTTACCTATCTATAAAATATTTCATTAATATTTTAAATATGTAAATATTATGTAATTCACATCGTGCTTGTATGCGATCATTTATATAAGTGTCCGTTACTAATATATCATTGAATACAAATTGTATTTTGTAAGAATATGTTTTTTATAAATTCAACGTGACGATCAATTGTTTGTATTTTACACTCCTTCGTTGCCTTGTTTTAGGATACTAGATTTGTGAAAAAGACTGCCTGATATTTTTATTAGTATATTGGTATTTTATTATTGACATTTATTAATCTGTCTAATTAAGTGGGTCGAATAAATTTGTTGCATAATAAATCCCGGTGTTGTGAGTTACTACAGCAGCGTTTGCCAAACGTTTTTACTCCACGGTACACTCGTGAATGGGATTTGTTCCGCGGCACACAAAATGCGTTAAAAAGGAAATGTTCCTTATTAATATGAATAAAGGACATCATAGTGTGGGTAGGTCAATAAAAACGCAATTGATTTTTAGAAAGAATTCTGTAAAATGAGGCTCTAAATTAGATAAACAAACACGTAACTCCACATCTACCATTTGTAACTGCTCTCGTTTAACGATTTCATTTCCACGAGTGCTGTAAAACCAATTTCGCAAAGATACGACGATCCAAACGGCAACAGAGATTTAATGGCTGCTGAAGCCAATTGAGGATATTGACGCCAAAACGTTATCCAAAATGCTGACAACTCTAGCTCAGATTATGAGGCTGTGTGCTCAGGATCGTTATTTAGATCCTTTCAAATGTCCTCCTCTGTTAATGTCAGATGTGTACCGTCGAATCTTGAGAATGGATTGATCACCCACTGGTACATTTGATAATCATCATCATCCACTGCAGGATAAAGGTCCCGCCTACCTTTCTCCAACTCTCTCGGTCCTGTGTCATTCGCTGCCACGTATTTTCGCCGAACTTTACCAGTTCGTCATTCCACGGCTTTTAGGGCGACCCTGTGGCCGTTTCGTGCCCCTTGGGTACCACTGGATGACGGCATTTGTCCAGCGGCCGTCCTTTCGGCGAGAAATGTGCCCCGTCCATCTACATTTCAGCTGTTTGGCAACGTCTATTACATCGCGTACTCCTGTCTGCTTCCTAACTCATTCGTTTCTCTTACGGTCCTTTCGCGTTATGCCCAACATACACTTCTCCATGCCTCGCTGTGCCAATTACTCAAGATCATGTGATTTGCAGTTGCAACCCTATAGATCTCAATGTGATATATGTTAACAAAAGGGCAGATTAAAGTACGCAATGTACCGCAGTTAGCTGGAGTGTCTTTTGGTGAGTATATATTCACTTGCCAAATGCAGTCGTACATTGGTGGCCACTGAAAACAGCTATGGCAGGTCTTATTCAGAAATGGATTGACTCTGGCTGATCATAATGGTGATGCTGTTACATAATATTATTAATCATGATGTTATTTTCAGGAGTGTGAAGACAGCCTGATCAATATAAGATCGGAGTATGACATAGAGGGTGTCATAATCAAACAAGAATTTCTTGACGATGCAATTCGTCAAATCAACAATGAGAATCCTCAACCCGGCTCCTCCGATCGACAATACAGCCCAGTAGACCAGGTATGTTCATTTACAGGCTTACTAATAACACAACTTTTAAACATTTTTTTTATATTCGATATCTTAATGGTATTAAAATTTATATGACAACGCAGTTGTTCTCAAGGAAGAAAATTCTTGTCACCCAATTTGAACATCACTTATTCGAGCACTGCTGGTAGTATATCGCGAACAATATTGGCTTCCATTGGTTTATTAGCATAAACCAGTGACTCCACGAAGTTTTACAGGAAATAATCCAGATATATCAAATCGCACGACTTTGTGGGAGGTCCGTTTTTTGAAAATAACTAAAGCAATCGTTTATAATCGGTTCGCGAAAAATATAAATGACAATCGTGTCGTACTAACCTCATCAGGCGGCGGAGAAAGCCTCTCCGCGAACTTCTGATTTTGATCGCTTTACAATGCTTGAGACCACTGTAGCGAGAGAATGTTTCATCTGATAGAAGCATATCTAGTGTCATTTTGTGTGTAATGAAACTAGCTAAGTACTACACTAACAAACCATTTCATTGGAACCAACAAAAATGCCTGTACCAAATAAGAAACAAAAACTTAGTTGAGCTAGTAATAGTAATTCTGCATGACGGTGAAAATGGAAAACCGTTCAGTTATGGAAAATCTATAAAAGAAGCGTGGTTAAAATGCTTTCACAACCTTTTTGAAAAATTTGAAAACAAGAAAAAATATATTTGAAGAATAAAAAATATGCCTTCGTCTAGTAACACGGTGAAAGGTAGAAATCCCTCATAATAATTTGTAACCCTTTTTTAAAACATTTCTTAAAAACCACTTTTTCATTTTTTCCTTATAAAAAACTGCTCGGCACGTCAAACAGTCAAACGATTATATTTTGAAAATTTTGGCACGCGTACCTACGTAAAATATGCTTGCTAATACCGTGTCTAGGTATAATATTTCTACCTGGATCTTTTACATATAATGAACTCTTATTTAAAAATCTCATAATTGAAATTTATTAATACTTTTAAATGTCTTTTTCAGATTATCGCCAGAAGCAACGTACCGGCCAATGTTGCGATTCGCATATCGTCCTGGGAAGTGACTGAAGCACAAGCGTCTAGCGAATACCTACACATTGAGGAACATAATATTAAGCAAGAACTAAAGGAACATATGGAAAGGTACAAAGCTGTCGCCTGTCGCAATAGTAAACGTGATATTTTTCAATCAAAGAATATGGTAAAAACCGAAGTATTAGTGGCTGTTATACAACTGGAAAAAAAATCGTTTCAAAACAAAATTTTGTGTGCAGTATCTGTTTTGATTTTTTTTCATCGTTCGACTTAATGTTGCTTCACAAAGCGATACACAAAACCACAATTGCCGATTCCGTCGCAAGGCTGGTTAAATGTGACGATGGTCATTTTTCAAGATATCGTTCTGGTCACGTCATGAAGTCACTCAAAATGACTTTTTCTGATGAAAAGCCATTTAAGTGTGATGAGTGCAATTACTCATGCAGATTATCAAGTAACATGAAAACTCACAAAATGACTCATTCTGGTGAAAAGCCATTTAACTGTGATAAATGCAATTACTCATGCATACAGTCTAGTCGCATGAAAATACATAAAATGACTTATTCTGGTAAAAAGCCATTTAACTGTGATAATTGAGATTACTCGTGCACGACTTCTGGTAGCATGAAAACACATAAAATGACTCATTCTGTTAAAAAGCCATTTAAATGTGGTATATGCAATTACTCATGCAGACGTTCAGTTAACATGAAAACACACAAAATGATTCATTTTGGTGAAAAGCCATTTAATTGTGATACATGCAATTACTCATGCAGATAGTCTAGTAGCCTGAAAATACATAAAATGACGCATTCTGGTGAAAAGCCGTTTAACTGTGATAAATGCAATTACTCGTGCACGAGTTCTAATACCATGAAAACACATAAAATGACTCATATTGGTGAAAAGCCATTTAACTGTGATAATTGCGATAACTCGTGCACGACTTCTCGTAGCATGAAAACACATAAAATGACTCATTATGGTGAAAGCCATTCAAATGTGATAAATGCAATTACTCATGCACACAATCTAGTCACATGAAAACACATAAAATGACTCATTCTGGTGAAAAGCCATTTAAATGTGATATATGCAGTTACTCAAACAGACATTTAGGTACCATGAAAATACACAAAATGTCTCATTCTGTTGAAAAGCCATTTCAATGTGATAAGTGTACTTACGCATCCACAACGTTTGGTAGCATGAAATTGCATATACGGACCCATTCCAGTGAAAAGCCATTTAAATGTGATATATGCAATTACTCATGCAAACAATCAGGTAACCTGAAAACACACAAAATGACTCATTCTGGTGAAAAGCCATTTAAATGTGATACATGCAATTACTCATGCAAACAATCAAGTAACATGAAAACACACAAAATGACTCATTCTGGTGAAAAGCCATTTAAATGAGATATATGCAATTACTCATGCAATCGATCAAGTAGCTTGATAAAACACAAAATTACTCATTCAGGTGAAAAGCCATTGAAATATGATATATGCAATTACTCATGCGAACAACCAGGTACCATGAAACACACAAAATGGCTGATTCTGGTGAAAATCCATTTAAATAAGATATGTACAATTACTCATGCAATCCATCAAGTAGCTTGACAACACACAAAATGACTCATTCTGGTGAAAAGCCATTTAAATGTGATTTATATAATAATTACCCATGCACTAGATGCTGGTAGCATGAAATTGCATAAACGGACCCATTCCAGTGAAAAGCCATTTAAATGTGATATATGCAATTACTCATGCAAACAATCAGGTAACCTGAAAACACACAAAATGACTCATTCTGGTGAAAAGCTATTTAAATGTGATACATGCAATTACTCATGCAAACAATCAAGTAACATGAAAACACACAAAATGACTCATTCTGGTGAAAAGCCATTTAAATAAGATATGTACAATTACTCATGCAATCCATCAAGTAGCTTGACAACACACAAAATCACTCATTCTGGTGAAAAGCCATTTAAATGTGATTTATATAATAATTACCCATGCACTAGATGCTGGTAGCATGAAATTGCATAAAAAGACTCATTCTAGTGAAAAGTCATTTACATAATTATTATGATAAATGCAATTACCCATGCATATATTTTAATAAGATGACATAACATGAAAGGACCCATGCCTTTGAAAAGCCATTTCGTGTAAATTCTTATACGCATGCAAATTGTCTGTAAAAGATACTAGCTGTGCTTTTCTGTGAATTGTAAACTGTGAAGGAATAATTCGGATGCTGCGAGGAGATGGTATGTCTAGGATGCCAGGCCCTGACCTTTTATGCTATTTAGGCTAAATCCATGGTCTGGTTGTCAATTCTGGTCGTCTTATCAAATCTCGTTCGGTATTGTTCATTAGGTCATCCGGTGCGTGGCACTTGACGGTTTAGCTTAGGTATGTGTTTATATGCGCAAGGTTGATGAATGACTGGCCGATATTTGTCGCGCCAGGCAGGGGTCAAATTGTCAGGTGGGTATGAATTTATCTGTTGTCTTAGGGTCACCCTAATTGGCGTACTCAGACAAAGCCATTTGAATATGATATAATTACTCATGCATAACTTCTGGTAGCTTATTTCACGACTTATTTATTTTTAAAAAATCCCGCATTTTTGTGACATAAATTCATTATAATATATTATACCAATAAAGGCTTTAGCTACCCGTTCATTTATTAGCTAGGATAAAGTATCTGTTCTTAAGAATTTGAAATAATGGTCAGTCGAGAAGGGACCGAACGTGCGTACGTCATTTTTATCATCAACCGATAACGTAAACAATTAATATTTTTGTACCTCATTCTATATCGACATAATATTATGTAACCATATGTAATATTATTTTAAACCATACAATAATAATTATTGTCTCTGTGCTTAGTACAGTTTTTGAATACTTCATACCCACTTGCTCTAAGAAATCTCGTTTGATGGTTGGTGTATTTTAAAAAGTTGGTCTTAGATACATATCCATAAATTGAAGTGTATCGAACTCCACTACCGTAAGCTAGTTGTTTTTTTTTTAACCATATCCGATCCTAATTGGAACACATGGGCCTCCAACAGACCTTGTTTTTACGAGAAACGGATGTCAGCCACCTTCTCATTCTATTATTATCCATACTCTGACCCTACACAAATTGAAAAACAATATGTGTACATGCCAAACCCAGGATTTAAACCTAGACCCACGACGCTATAAGCTGACGCTTAAACCGCGCGGCCATCGTAGGACTGCAAGCTAGTTCATAGCTTTGTTTGGGAGATCCGACAATATTGTGCACACTTTTTCATTCTATTTATTTGTTTCCGTTGAACTATGCACACGTTTGTTATTTTTTTTTTCAATTTTTATGCCCTGCCCAAACCAAACTATAATCCATAAATATATTATTCTTTGTATTAAATATCTTATTTTATGTATGATTAATTGGCATAATTTTAGATATTTTATAGATTGATGAGTGTTTTTGACAAAGTATATTCTGTTATGGTTTGGTTTCGACGGGGTTTAAGGCGATAGACATTTTTTTGATAATTTACAATTTCAACTGTATTAATTAATAAATTTGTATCTGAAAACATTGAAAAGAAAAATATTTTTTATTTTAAGTTACAATTGTAATAAAACGTGAATTTGACGAAGGACTCCATCTTATTGTTAGGTTGGTAATATTAAGGTATTATTAAAATTAGTTTATTAAGTTTTCTATGATGCACTTAAGAGATTTTTGGCAAATGCATAGTTTTAATTCTTTTTATATTTATTTAAAAAACATCGATATTTATAACAATATAAATGTGTGCAAGGTTCGTATTTTTGCGCTAGGTGCTTTTGCATATATATTCTTTACACAAGATTGCTATCGAGAGTAGTTTTCCATTTTTATATCGAAGTATTAGCACGTATTGAAACAATTACAATAAGTTAGACGTCTAAACACTCAAAACTGTCTATCCCGCTATAAAATTTAGCACAGAGAGGTGCTGTTAAAACGTAGCACGTATTGTAACAACTACAACCAACTTATTGTAATTGTTACAATAAGTGCTATAACTTCGATACAAAAAAAATGAAAAACTACCCTCGATGGTTGGCGATAGCGGCCGATATTCGTCTTGTGTATAGAATAGGTGCGCTGGTAGGTAAAGACATCTCCTTAATTGAATCGTAAGACGTGTGACGTCACTAAATACAAAAAAATGTACAACTACTCTATTATGTTAATGATAGTTAAGTATGTCCAAAGATATTGTAATTGGTTCTGTCTAAATAAAATGTCAGCCGATGGAAGTTTTTGTTTTGAAGGAATGAACCCGACATTTTTAGTCGTTTGACAAGTGGAAGGTACCTGCTGATTACCTATGACGATAGCTTGGTTAAAAACTGTATTTAGTGACAATTTGTATTATATTTTTTTATATAAATAAAGAAATCGGAAACTTATTTGGTTTTAATCGTTTTTATTCACACTATCCCATTCATAATAAGTAGCACCGGTAAAATACCATCCTAGTACATAAATCGGCCATAGGGAGGTTGTGCCATGGACGCGGGCGCAAGCAGCCGTGTCAGCGAGAAGCAAGTACCAAATCCGTGCTTGAAGCGAATGTAACAATTATTGTGCAGTGAAAAAAATTACTAACGTGCAAAATATATATATATATATATATTATTTCTAACTGTGTTTATCACAGTGTGGCAAGTGTCTCTGACTACAGGGACACCCACTCAAGAACTTACACAATTTCTTCTTATGCAAAAGTAGCCCAACAAACGCAGTTTCCTAAAAAAGAGCACGCTAGCGTAATAGATTCCATAGATGGTATCACAATTCAAGAATATACTATTCCAGTCGGCAATATAGTAGAACCGTCAAATATTCGCTATGTTTCGCGAAAATGTATTTATTTGAGCACGTAAGAAATCGTGGACAAACTGACAGATAAAACGAAAATTAATATCGGAACCAAAGTACTTCTAATTCGGCCACTTATAACCAAACCGAAACGCATCATCATTTCCAACGTTTGTCCGATAATCCGACACCATGTAATTGAAAATAAATTACAGGAACATGACATTAAACTGACCTCCCAAATCACTTATATAAAATCATACGTCAAATCATACTTCTCATTGAGGTAAATATGGTCAAAATTTACAGCTTTTCTGTGCTTGATGGTTTTAGTTACCTATAAGTTATTTTGTCTTATTTGCTGCTGTTAAAAATTTCACATTAGTAATGTGATCAGCCCAGGATATCTTCGTGGTCCCCGTTACAGCCACATAGAGAGCCTTCACTCTTCTTACTTAACGTCTCAGCTTTGACTCAATAGACCAGAACGTAACGTACCTACCCTCAAGTTCGAAGCTAGCTCAGGGTGTTGGTGTGCACTTGGGGTGTCAAATAAATTGTTTGTTTCAACTTTGTAATTTAGTGCTATAAAGGAGCACGGGTCCAGAATTAAATAAAACACTAGGATTAGCTTTACTTCTATATTGTTTTCACCAGTTATTTTTATAATATTCCTTTCCACTTGCATCTTAATATTAATTAACGACTTTATAAAAATACTTCCTTTATAACAAGGTTCTTAATATTTCTTATTTTTAGGTACCTAATTAATGTTTTATAACACAGTCCGAAATACTCTTTACAATTATTATTGCTTTGAATTATTACATTCCTTATTTCCTTATTTTTTCTTAATTTTAAAAATTGTGGCTTTTGGATTACAATCCTTATTGTTCTTATTTTATAACTATTATACTTCAGCTACCACTTAAACACCTATGACTTTAATTTATCCGGAAAATTAATACAATCTCTGCAACGACCGGCGCCGGCTGTAAGTTTGCACTATTTTTCGTAACAAACCGTTGAGGTCATATTACGCGCATCCCAGTCTGAGGCTCTAACCGCTCATCCCGCGAGAACCGGCGCCTTTTACAGAGATAAATTACTCCGCGTACCTCTGCTTCTAATTGGCTAACGGTTGGCATCAAAATTATTATCCGAATACATAAAATCTTATATCTACAAATATTACATAATGATGTTCATTTACAATTCAAAATAATACCAAACCAAACATTATTATATTATAATTCTTTTTACCTACAAATGTTCTTTAGCTTTCGTCTCCTTCTTTCCGTTAGCACTATCATGCATTCATCTACGTTATACTTATATGTTTATCAATTAGCTTATATTATGTAGACACAATTTCCATATTTTATCGCTTGACATTTTATAAAATTATCCAATCTTATTACTAGACAAGTACTTCCCTCATCTTTCTCCCTGTGTTACCGTTTACTTCTACGCCTCGTATACCAGCTCGATACGCAAGAAATAGGACTTTTATCTGAGGAAGGAATTCGATCATATTATGTTTTAAGCCTTTTGACTACACGGTCAGGAAACGTATTTACGCTAATTATATACTCAAAGATCGATAATGGTAAAAGACCAAAGTCCAGGAACGTAACACTACCTATAGTTATTATGAATGTAGCATCAGATCTTTTCAATGTTGGCATTTAAAATAAATCTAGGTGATTAGGTACTACTAAGTACACTCTAGTTAGGCAGGTGCCTACAAAGTTCATAAAAAAATCCTACTTGAGATATAGTATAAATAAATTAAATTAGCTACAAGAATTTTATACTACATAATGCTATAACAATATTATTTTCCAATATGCAGGGTGTATAGAAAGACAATCCGTCACAATATTTATAGATTACAAGATCCAATAATAAATACTACACATCATTATTATTTAGTTGAACATTATGGTAATTTGTGCAAAACCATTTATGACTGCACTCAAGTAAGTACATAATCACAAAAATAATAAAATACTGCCACTGTTGCGCATGTAAAAAAATGGAATGGAAACAAAGCGATATTAATATTTTTGTGGAGTTTACCAACTTAACCACGATACATGCGCTTGCAAAATAATTACAAATGTTAGTTATAAAGTTAAAAAAAATGTCGTCATTCCTATGTGTCAATTAGGGAATCATATCCCGAGCTAAAATTTTGAACCCGCGATTACAATTTGACTATCTCGGGATTGGTATTTTTTTGATAGTAAATATAACATTTTTAAAATATAAAAGTATGATTGAAATTCTGAAGAGTTATGATGAACACATTTAGGTTATTCTGCAAGGGCAATTATACCCTTACAGAAATATAAGTATTCAAAGAATATGACGTGTGAACCTAGTTTACTTAAAACTAACCAGAATGGAATCTTGGAATTACATAGGTTTAAATCATTGGACGCACCAAGCGCGTAACGGTGAAGTGGCTATTCGATATAATTAGCATGATATTAAAATGAAGTAATTATCTCTGCTTGCGTGCCATGACTTCAGTGACATCTAACTGGTTGTTAATAATCGGATTTATTGTTATTCTAATGTTGTTACAATTACGTATAACAGCAAAAATGGTTATGTAGAGGTTTTATATTTTAACTATACAAATGTCAAGTTGTTGTCTATGGTCATTGATCGACCATAGACAATAATAATGAAAAAGTCAATAATTCAGTTGCAAATCCGGCTTTCAACAATACTGTCAATCATGCGAGCAACTCCGCATAAAGTTTCGATATCATATTAGAAATCATAATGTAAAGAAATCATAAAATATAAAAAATATATGACAGTCTTATTTTAGTGCCGTGTTAATCTTAAATGTTTTAAGTCAATATAAAACAATCCATATCAAAACTGTGGCTCATTTATTCGTGCCCCGAACATTATATTATCACACACACGAAGCAACCTTCTACATATAAATAATAGACGTTATATCTTCACAACCTACAACAATAGGTCATAACGTCTTTAGTAGTTTATTATCCGCGAGCAAACGGCAATTCCACATGTGATGTGTACAGGTACATACACGTCACTAACATAATGATTTTGTACACATACAAAAATATCATACGAAAAAATCAACTCGAAAGATTCGGGGTAATGTTAACTAATCACGGAATTCATAGGTTTAGAAAATGTCCGGGAGGGATCCCGTGATTGGACTCCCTAGGTTCAATATGCTCAGATGCTATACCACTAATACTAATTTGTCACATAAATACCAGTTGCCAATACTACCAACATGATGTTTGACAGACTGCATAAGTGGTACGTCTTCATAAACGTCATAACATAAATATAAAATAATGGATAAGTTAGCGAGTATCTATACAAACATACGTTATAATAAGAAGGCAATAACACTAGTGCGTCTTTGTATGTTTTTTAAGACTACTAGATGGCGAGTATCAGCTATATAAACGTTCATTGCATAAATAGGGTTTTTTACCATTATGTGTCATTTTATTTTTTTTAAGATGACTATCGAGATGATAAATATCGAGCATCTATATGAACACACATTGCATTTATGATGGTTTTTACTAGTATGTGTCATTTTTTGTCTCTTAAGATCACCAAGTTGCAAGTTAGTCGCAAATATAAATATTTTGCATTTATAAGGTTATTCAACAGTATGTGTCACTTTATGTGACTTACGATGACCAAGTTGCGAAAATCTATATGACCATACATTGCATTCATAAAGTTTTTTTTTACCATTATGCGTTATTATATGTGTTATGAGACGAATAGATGTCGAGGATCTATACGAACATACATTTCATTTAAAGGGTTTTTCACCAGTATGTGTCATATTATGTTTTTTAAGATCACCAAATCGCGAGCATCTATATGAACATACATTGCATTTATAGGGTTTTACACCAGTATGTGTAATTTTATGTATTTTGAGATTTCCAAATTGCGAGGATCTATATGAACATACATTGCATTTATAAGGTTTTTCACCAGTATGTGTCATGTTATGTATTTTGAGCTGACTAGATGCCGAATATTTATATAAACATACATTGCATTTAAATATTTTTTCACCAGTATGTGTCATTTTATGTATCTTAAGATCACCAAGTCGCAAGCATCTATATGAACATACACTGCATTTATAGGGTTTTTTAACCAGTATGTGTCATTTTATGTGCGTTGAGATTTCCAAATTGCGAGCATCTATATGAACATACATTGCATTCATAAGGTTTTTCACCAGTATGTGTCATGTTATGTATTTTGAGCTGACTAGATGTCGAATATTTATATAAACATACATTGCATTTAAATTGTTTTTCACCAGTATGTGTCATTTTATGTATCTTAAGATCACCAAGTCACAAGCATCTATATGAACATACACTGCATTTATAGGGTTTTTTAACCAGTATGTGTCATTTTATGTGCGTTGAGATTTCCAAATTGCGAGCATCTATATGAACATACATTGCATTTATAAGGTTTTTCACCAGTATGTGTCATGTTATGTATTTTGAGCTGACTAGATGTCGAATATTTATATAAACATACATTGCATTTAAATGGTTTTTCACCAGTATGTGTCATTTTATGTATCTTAAGATCACCAAGTCGCAAGCATCTATATGAACATACACTGCATTTATAGGGTTTTTCCCCAGTATGTGTCATTTTATGTGTTTTCAGACTACTAAGTTGCGAGCATCTATATGAACATACATTGCATTTATAAGGTTTTTCACCAGTATGTTTCATTTTATGTGTTTTGAGATTTACAAGTTGCGAGCATCTATATGAACATACATTGCATTTAAAGGGTTTTTCACCAGTATGTGTCATTTTATGTGTTTTGAGACTACTAAGTCGCGAGCATCTATATGAACATACATTGCATTTATAAGGTTTTTCACCAGTATGTGTCATGTTATGTATTTTGAGCTGACTAGATGTCGAATATTTATATAAACATACATTGCATTTAAATGGTTTTTCACCAGTATGTGTCATTTTATGTATCTTAAGATCACCAAGTCGCAAGCATCTATATGAACATACACTGCATTTATAGGGTTTTTCACCAGTATGTGTCATTTTATGTGTTTTCAGACTACTAAGTCGCGAGCATCTATATGAACATACATTGCATTTATAAGGTTTTTCACCAGTATGTTTCATTTTATGTGTTTTGAGATTTACAAGTTGCAAGCATCTATATGAACATACATTGCATTTAAAGGGTTTTACACCAGTATGTGTCATTTTATGTGTTTTGAGACTACTAAGTCGCGAGCATCTGTATGAACATACATTGCATTCATAAGGTTTTTCACCAGTGCTTGCATTTTTATTTGCTTTAATATTATTATGTTGAGAAAATACAATGACTTGATTTTGAATATCAATCACGTCCATGTGAACAATTTTGTGAGTTTTTAGAGCACTTCTGCTACCAAAAACTGCGCTACAAATGCAGCAAATTAAATTACGTGAGAAATGAATGACTTTTCTTAGAATAAGGCGTAGTTTCTTCGGAGTATCTCGTTCTAAGATTTCTTTTTTAATGTCTTTCTCATCTATCGTGACTTCTGAATGCTGCAGCATTCTATCCTGGATTCCATCATCTGAGGATTGTTGACTGTCGCCTGTATCGTGATGCTTTGTGAAAAATCCTTTGGTTGAAACCTAGAAAAAAAATCAATATTATCAATTGTTATGTTATAATATTCCATTTGTTATTTTTTTTCACTTTGCTTTTCAGCATCTGCAGACATTATTAAATAACGAAATGAGAGTAAAATGTCAATAGTGTCGTTGGAGAGTGTGCATAGGCCTGTTACACCTGTGTTCTTGCTGCCTTATAATCAATTCTGTCGCAAAATAAAATTACGTTTACCACCCATAACAAAACTAAAGTAAGAACCAAGGAGTAAGTCCCGCAGTTCATACTGACCGGTTTAACAACTACTCAGGATGGGTTGTGGATGCCAATAGTCGACCAAAGCGGTTAGTGTTATAGTTGTTGTCTATAGGATTAACTAAATATATTTCTCGTATGCATAACGAATTAATATGTATTTAAATGTTTAATAGTATTGATAACATAAGATCACCGAGCAAATTTAATATGCCATTACTCAATGTATTGATTCGATATAATTAATAATCATTATATAATTGCCATTATATTATAATCAAAATGACGTATCAGAATACGTAGTTGTTATATAGAATCATGTAAAAAGCAGCATATTTTATTGTTATGCAAATTTAATAATAAGTTTAAACGTTCATCTTTACAAGTCCAGTCGATGAGTTAAGGGATCTTTATATATGTAAACTATTAACTTCTCTTATTCAAGATGTAACTATATGAGAGGTAAAACTTTAATCCGCGCAGCGTATTTCTTCATTTTCTGGTCAAACCTGATGGCCGCGAGTACATCCTAATTACGTGTGCGATTTTCCAACTTTCTAATTAGCGACTCTATAATATTAAGACTTTTATAAGTTAATGAAAATTAAATAAATATATATAAATAAATAAATTTGGACTTATATAGTCAATAAAATTCTACGAATTAGTTCCTATAATTATAACTATATATATTTTCTTTACAGTTTTTCTAAGAACTATATTATATAATATATAAATTATATGTGACCTTGACCATGGAATAATAGTAGAGCCAATAATAATAAATATCGTTATACTGAACGTGAGTTTTATTCATTAAAATAACTGCAGTGAAGCACCATCATCGAGCGTTTCCACTATATACTCCAAGATCCTCACGTAGATGACCCCCAGATCACATATCTGAGCTAGTCGAATCTGGATGACTGTCACCTGCCTAGCTAAAAGGCGAAACAAAGGTCACAAAAAATTTTCAAATCTCATCAAACAACTTCGATCAATAATATAAACAATATTTTAATATATCATACTTCGAAATTCCACATGATTTGATAGAACACTCACTACACGATACTAATCCATATTGGCGAAGGTATTGTGGGGTGTGGGAATGATTAATATTAGACAACGAAACTCAAAATTACTATATCCAGTGAAAACTTCTACGGTTGATTTCAATATTTCGTGAATTTGGAATATTATTATTAAATAACACTATAATTAATTTGTAAATTAAATTAATAACGTTTGGCTTGCCCACTCTTGCGGCACATCCCGCTTTCGTTCATTAATTATTGGTCGCTAATGAATGAATACCTGTTTGAGGTTTTCCATAAACTTTTGATTGTATATTCTAAAGTAAAGTAGGGTGAGGGGTGCAATTATTTATCCATACTAAAAATACACGCTACATGCAAAGAGAAATGGACAAAAAATATCTTACTTGAGAGATGTATTTTTATCCACTGCACATAACTACACTCGTTGAAGATGAAAAAGACAATCGAGATATTGTATTTTATAGCAGGTGAAATATTATAATCAGGTACTACATTAAATAACCGATTTCGTGATATTTCAACTCGATTCGCATGAAATACCATTACCTCTCTGTTTTCAAGATTCCACAACGGAAAAAAGAGTTTTATTTTGTTGCTTAGATAGAACATACGAAAGGGTTAATCGTCAAACAGACCTATAATACTGCTCATACTTTTTGACACTTGATCAGTATTTAGACAGGAAAAATATGAATAGAGTGACGATCGAACACCGATTCAAAGGTATAAATGTTTTACTTAAGCGATGACGCTTATTTTGGGCTAAACGGGTTTGTTAATATACAAAATTGGCGCATATGGGGTCCAATCTGGAAGAGACCCTACAGATTTCTTTACATAAAAATAATGCACTAGCTTGTGCGGTTTACATGCTGGTAGAATTATCGAACCTTAGAGCGCGATGCTCAATTGTCTGTCATAACTAAAATTTATTTACAACAAAACACTGTCCAGAAATCCTTTCAGTACTCGTCCGTAGTCATTTGGCGGGCGCGGCGCGGCGGTGTCTTGTGGAACTCAAACGTATAACCGTGAGTATTATGTCCCAAAAAACACACGGTCTACGAACATTTTACACACGGTTATACGTTTGAGTTTCGCAAGACGCCGCCGCGCCGCCCCCCCCGCGACCACTACGTTCTTGCACTCATAGTAATGATCGAGTTGTCTATGGTCCACCAGATCTGCAATAGCTTCGTTCGTCTCGTAAAATAAATTCAATAACTATAAATACACAATTAATATTTAATTAAAATGATTAAATGTCTCCGAAATTAGTGAATAATATAAGTAATTTTTTGACCCATGTTTTTCCCGATACGGTAACACTTGCCGTTGAAATGTCAGATGGTATCATTTACAATTATTACAAATATGCCATGATGTGAATACTTATACCTATAGAATGATTAAAAGTCATTTTTTCGAATTAGTGTCTTCTGCCAGAACAGTGACGATATGAACCTGTCAATTTGCTTTCAAAGTCATGCGATTTGACAAGTATGGAATATTTCCTGAGTGACTAGGTGACGCTGATAAGCCATACATAATTGACGCCTTGGAAACCAACATTGTTAGTGCTATTTGTAATATACGGCCAGCAGTGTTCGAAAAAGTGGCGCAAAACCGGACGTACAGAATGCACTTCGTCAAGAACTCCGCGGTGGCCAGATACCACAAATCATTTTGAAATGTTAGGCACTGTCGACTATCTAAATATACACAATAGATACCTATGTCCATTAATTTTAAAGCTTAAATACTACCTGTAGATATAAATAATAGCGAGGATATTATATTTCATGTGATTAAGGAATACTAAGTCGCTGATCAGCAATCATGTTAGCGTGAATCAATTTGTGACTTTTTAGGACATTTCCGCATTCAAAATTTTGCAAATGCTGAAAATTAAATGTGTGAGAAATATATTACCCTTGTCAGAATAAGTCGAAGTTCTTTCGGAGTATTTGGTATAAGGATTTCGTTTTTAATGTTTTGTTCGTCTATCGTCACTTCTGAATACTGCATCACTTGATCTTCGATTCCAACAGGCGAGGATTGTTGCCTCCTATCTGTATCGTGATGCCTTGTGAAAAATTCCTTAGTAGAAACCTAGAAAGCCAAAATTATAGTTATTATAAATTACTTTTTATTAAATTATTATTTTTTTTCAACGTTTATGATATTCAGAATCTTCAGACATCAACCCAATTAGAGCTGACACTGCGACTGGCACGATTGCATTAGTTGGCCATTACATATAATTAACATGATATTTAAATGTGATAATTAATTAGTCATTAGTAGACCAGCAAAGAATCGATTTTAAGGCTATACCTCAGTTGAGGCATGGTATAAGAAGATCATGGCTAGGCGATGCGCGGATTGCGGGTCGCGGGTGCAAATGACGCTTGCCGAACGAAATATATTATGTCATATAAATCCAAGATGCATCCATTTAATGTTTGTTTATTGTTCTATTAGTAACAATAATAATATATTGACATGTTTTCTTTTTCAAGTAAATGGTTAACGTTTTTAGTCATTTTTACAAGATTTAAGAATTAATACCCCCGTCGCCATCACGGAACAAATTGACGTATTCACACCTCGACGTTCACTCTCCGAATACCAGCGAGTCCAAAATTTCGTCGCGCCTATAGTTGAAAATTATATGCCGTTATTTATGAGAAATGAGAGTAAAAATGAAGACAATAAATCGTCTCTGTTCTGGCAGAACATACTAACTGGAGAATACTAATTTAGAGTAATTTGACTTTGAAGTTTGAAGTATTAAGTAATCGTAAAAAGGATGACTTTAAAATAATGACTGTTTATTTATTAAGAAGGTTTTCAGACGTAAAGTATGAAATAAGGAACATTTTGGTACAACTAACTCAATATGTAATTTTTTCGAATAAGTGTCTTCTGCCAGAACAGTGACGAAATGATCATAGTACCTAACCCTACCCCTACCAAGGTATTGCATACGAATTCAATATTGTTACAGAATAATCCGTAAAAAGTTAAAACAAAATATGGAACTCAACATGTAACATCCAAAAGGAAATACATAAAACAGAATAATATGATACAATTATTGTGGTACAAGTCTTCGTATGTTGTGATATCAATAAAATATGTTCACCATGCAACTGTGCTATTATTATTCCTGAATTTCTGCATAAAATAACTTGTGATCACGTAAATAACGTAACGATGGCCATGCAGCTTTCGCGTCGGGATGCGTGCGATAAACCTCCTTCTTGCTGGAAGCAATTTTTTTTATAAATGTTACGCCGAATATGCGAAATTGACTATTTACATGAAATGGGCAAAAATTTGTCTAAATCATGAGAAATGCAATCCCGTTGCCTTATTCATGAATTAGACAAAATATCTGCCGAGTGCGTGAATTCGGCGGTAATTTTTCTGCCTAGTTCATGTATTGGACAAATTAGATAATATCGCTACGGTGGTGTTTTTTGCAACTAAACTAATTGTGTCAAATGCTCATGCATTGGTCAAAATTTACGTATATTATCTATGGTCAAAATAGATGGTCGCGCTCCAGTGGTGTTTTTTGCAACTAATCAAACTAACCAAATATGTCAAATGTCATTGATTATAATATAAAAATATACCAATAAATAACTACAATGTCGTTCATATCCATTTACTATGTGCAAAAAAATCTAGAACTACAATATGATAACGAGTTTTATTAAAAGCTATTTTCGCGATTTGATTCGTGCTTGGGTCAGTGGCGCACCCAGGGGGTGGGCCAGGGGGCCCTGGCACCCCCCAAAAATGAAAATTATCATAATGATTTTAAACAATGAAATTGAAAGCCAATGAACTATAACCTTTGGGCTTAGACAAATAAAAACACGGCATAAAAAATGATTCGTAATAATTCTCCAGCACCGTTTTTAGAAAAATTTCTAACACAAAAATTTCGAAACATTAATGTCAGGTTTTTTTAGAAATTCTCGGTGTCCACCCGAATTCCGGAGTGGTGTAGGTCATTGCTGGGGAGGGCTGACAGGGCTCTAGCCTTGTGGGGGGCCCTGCGTGTCGGGTTGAACAGATAAGTGAGATAACCATACATCACAAATTAGCTTTAATAATAAAAGAAGTTCATTACCATGAATATTTTCAATTACTCATATAATTGTGCAATATATTTTTTAAATTATTATGTGTCGATACTCGACAGCTCCATTATTAAAGTAGATGTATTAAAAATCGCCAATAATTCACTGTATAAGTACCCTTAATTTGAACTAAAACACAATTTGAAAAACGTTAATGTAGTGTTTCACACTGCCTTTAATCTTAGCGGTAGGTAAGGGGCCCGCCAAATATCCTAGCTTGAGGGCCCGTTTCAGGATGTGGGGACCATGGTATAGGTACACCGAGTGCAATAGGCAAAAGACCGATAAACGAGAAATTAGGCTGTGAAGAAGGAAAAGAGCCTATGGGACTAATTTACATTCTCCTCCTTGGGCCCCCCCAATATTAAACACTGGGTGCGCCACTGTTGGGTATCAATCGTGCAATGGTCGATTGTATGTTTTTGATAGTTTGTCGACACTTGTTAGCTAACCTCAAAATAGACATTCAGTTGAATTCAGAATTACAAGACCTAACCTAACCTAATTTTAATAATATTATATTATGTCCAATTATAACTAATAAAACCATCCGTATTAAATTAATTTTTTCTACTGTCACGTTGACAGTTTAAGAATTCCATACCCTGGCGAATTCACGAAGTCGGCTAATAATTTACCTAATTCATGAATAAGACAACAGGCTTGATTATTACATGAATTAGCCAAAATTGTGCCCTTTTCATGAAATAGTCAATTTCGCACATTCGGCGTACCATAAACAATATAACAAATTAACGTTATTTATTTTACTAATTCCACCTTGCATGACATAAGTTCGTATCATTGAACCTGAACTGAACGAATCAAATGGCACCGTTGGATTTATTTGATTTGGAACCGTTTGGTAGAATGTCCACGGAAACGCTTTTCTGACAACTTATTAGTGTTGCTAGTACCTTAAATTAATTCATAATATATTAGTCTCTAAAACAGAAACATATTTATTGAAACGTCAACTTGTTACGAAATTCTAACCTCCTATCGTGGTCTACAATAATACAAATTTAACAAACTGTCGTATTCATTCATTTTAAATACACAAAATATAAATAATGCTTCATAAATAGGTAGCCATTTAGTTAATTTATAAGATTTATAGGTATGACGAGTTTTTAAAAATTACTTTTGATTAGAGCTTTTCATAATTGACCACTTGTTCATGTCGACAGTATGATATTGTGACTTAGACGACAATCGAACAAATATTAAATTCGTTAGGTTATTAGATTATTTAGTTAAATAATAAAGAACATTCCGGGTTGATTTAACACAGTTTGTAGTTTAGAATCTCCGTTACAAAATATAAATAAAATGAAAATAAATTCTTTGTCTGACATAATAATTATAGTATTAATTATTAATCTAAAATATACATAATTCAAGTGAACTCCTATGGTGTAAATATCTAAAATATTAATATGAACTGAACACCTCACGATATATAAATGCCGAATAATGCTTATCAACACTTTGACCGATTGCCATTAGTCTATGGATCGTCCGAATTGGTTTGACGTTTCATGTCAAACCATTTCTGATGGTCCGAGAACGGTTTGATTTTCAATGATACACTGAACGAAACGTCAAATCTCAAACCATTTCCGGTCAACTACAATTTGTATGTATATTGTCTATGGTTTAATTTGATTTGTTTCGTTCAGGTTGAAAGAAACGAACCTTCAAAAGGCACTCGTAGGAGATTAATTTAACGTACAGTAGATCGCAATTTTAGATACCTATTCACATTAAAAATTGCTTTACATTCGAATGATTGTGATGTATAAATTATCATAATTAAATACTCATAATTTAACGATAGATGTACAAACCTACACATATATTATTAATATATTATTAGTGTAAGCTAAAACCAACAAATGAAACAAGTTGGAGCGAATTAATAATGGTGTAATGAGTTTCAAAGATGCATTTGCAAATTCCAACCTTCTATATAAGACAGCACACATTATGTCTACTTACAATTGGCATGTAATCTGAATAGGAACAACCCGGTTGAGGATATTCATCATCATATATTGGGTGTGAAACATCTTCAATAATCTCGCGCTTGACGACGGCTTGTTGATCATCTGTCTCAGATTTTATATTGGAGAGGTCAGCGATTAGGCACTGAAAGAAGCAATTATTGTATTTTGTAAACACGGTAAAACCAGTTTCAGTTCTCGTAACATCCATAAAACAATGTATAATAATTATATTTAACATGAATTAGTAGATAACCTAACCTAATCTATAATATCACAGATGTATCGAAGCTGTCAAATTGTATAAACATGTAATTTTTTGAAACAATGTTTAATATCATCGCAAGTTGCTACATTGTTTGTAGAAAGCAACATATTATATTATATTACACGTATCGCTGCTATTGCCAATCTAAAGTGTTTGTAAAAGATATCATTATCCACAAACTAACCTCGAAATTGCAACTTGAAACGTCCGCATTCTTTTGCGTGTCATGAAAGCGAAGGTCCGAGTTGTTTGAATGGCTTGTCAGCGTGTCAAACAAAAGCTTGCCTTCTAAATCGGAGTGTTCTCCATCACATTCTTGCTTTACATCCATGTTAAGGGTATATATTCCAAAAGCAACGTGTTACGTGACAGACAGGATCCTTTCAAGGTAATGTTAGAATAGTGTTGCCGCAATACTGAAAAGTATTTTCTTGAGAACTACCTAAAATAAAAATACATACCTACTTGACACGGAGACACACTTTAATAATATGTATGTTTTGTTGTCTAAACAAAACAATGGTACGAATATGATCATCAGCATTTCCTCAATCATAACGAGAACAGCGCATCTCGGTATATAATAACAAATAAATCAAATTATTTTTTTTCTCCTATAATATCAACACTGACAATATCTTTTTCTTGACGGCTCCACTCTCTCCTAGTCTCCTGCGACAGGACATACGTTTTAGTTAAGATAATTAGTGTTCTACGTTTAGTCGGTGTTCTTGACATTAGCATCTGTACCATAAAACCTACAAAATTCAATAGGTACATCATTGTTTATCAGATAATAGCAACACGGAATATTATTAACTGCATTTCGGCAACACTTATATAATACTACAACAGAACAGAGTGTTGTCAAGTTGTCTCTATCACATTGCATACGATTGTTGATACGCAAACATGGAAGTCAAGCGAGAATGTGATGGAGACCAATCTGGTACTGAAGACAAGTTTGATGTAACAACCATCCACCATAACAGCACTGACACGCGCACCTACATAAAGCAGGAGAACACAGACGATTTCAGTTGCGATTTTGAGGTTAGTTTTTATTTATTAAGTCCTTTCCTGCGATTTTTTATAATTATTTTAGCAGAATACCTACGATAAGTTTATATTTTTTACAAATTGTTTAAGAACATACGAGGTTGTCAAACATTCTTTCAAAAACCTTTTGACATACATTTAGACAGCTACCTACCTCAATTATATAAGTAAGCATTGTTATAAAATAGGTACGCGAGCTCAAAATTGTTTTTTTTATATAATTACAAAAATGCATAACGTTTCTTTCAGTATCCAGCAACGCGTCTCAATGAAATTAAACCCGAGATTGAACTCCAGCTGGTTGACGTTAAATGCGAGTTCGTTGCAGACGCAAAACACCCATTCCATGATGAAGATCCAACACCTGGATGTTCGCATTCGGATAACGGACCAGTACAGCAGGTAATTGTATAGTATGCGATATTTTCTTCCATTAGCTATGTATTCTATCACAGCTTTGTGACTAAATTTCTAAAGGTACATTTTATCCTCGTCTCGGTTATACACGCTTTGTATAACTATTTATCTGGTTTAGTGTGAATGGGTGCATTGACCTACAGTATTTGAATGTGATGTCTGTCACTGATGATGACCAATCGACCGATTCTTTCAGAAAGTACTTTTGTCATAACATTATTGTTTGATCGAACGTTTGGAGGTAACCGTTAACAGACTCTCCGCGAACTCGAAACGTGTGGGTCTTCATCTAAATGCGGCTGAAGACCAAAACTGTCAAAAAACTAGGAATCAAATATCGATGCTATATTAGGAAACACAATTATATTTTATTTATTGAAACCTTGTATTGAATATCCAACCTTATTATTTTTGTAGGGTCCTAGCCAGACATTAGATAGCATACTTTCAATAAAACACTTATACACCTCCAAGTCACTTTGCTGGTGGAAAATAAATCGCGCAAACGCAAATATTGTCTCCGTCACAGGTCAGTTTCACCCATAGGTCCTCTTTTTGAGTGATACTAGGCCAGCCGGACGTAAGTCCAAAAAACTAAAGGAGAGTTACAACCGAATCGCTTAGTATTTATCGAGTTTTTTTCTCAAAAAATCTTTGTTAAAAAGCTTAATTTCTCCGTAACTGTAGCAGTTACGGCTTAGGTTTATCTACGGGTCTTATACCTGCAAAAACTGCAGAATCCGAATTCACCAAAACATGAAAATACACGAAAATAATACAAGAAGAAGAAGAATACAAGAAGACACGTCAAATTGACCCTTGCTCTTGTAGTGATTTATGTCTATCGGTATTATGTGTTTCGGTTTTTACTTCCATTTGATGCGGCATTTGTTCAGTAAGTCAGTAAATAGATTCACGGATTCGTGCGTTGTGTTCTATAGGCAAATATACTATGGTTTCTACGCTCTACCATCGACGTTGCCATATTTTCGTCAACGAATTATAGTTCGCGGTCTAAGCAATTATAGTACCTATCTTTTGAAAATGTATAGGATTTTTTTGTTTACGAAAAGAGATTACGGAGAGTTTAAGAAATTCCTAGATCATTTTATAATATTAAGATACCTCTCCTGACCAAAATTCATACAAGCGAATTTATTAAAATATATAGATTTATTATTTTACGGTGATTACATTTTTACCTATGGTGTCTAGCAGGACTCGAAATGGAAGATTTTACGAACCGGAGCGCTCGATAATTTTCCGAAAATATTTACATATTTATGTAATAATTTAATGTATTAAATAGAAATATAACTGTTACGCTCAGACGGTTAAATGGGGTATCTAACTGTCTTTAAACTTGTGGCATGCGAGATTTGAGCATAATTTAATGGTAATACAGAGGAAAATCGAGGTTTTTTTCGCGTCATAAAAACATTTTTACTTTGATATCTGACTAATATCGTTTTTGAAATATATAAAGTAAAGTTATATTATTACCTTTTAAATGCAATATTTCATATTCCTGTGTCTTGGTTACTCTAATTTCTTTAATTAATGTCTGAAGATGCTGAAAATAAAAAAAAGGTTGAAAAAAAACTTAAACGGAATGGTATAACATAATTTAGAATTTATAATAACGATAATTTTGGGTATCTAGGTTTCCACTAAGGGATTTATCACAAGGCGTCACGATACAAATAGCAGTCAACAACCCTCGCCTTCAGAAGTGACGATAGATAAACAAAATATTAAAGAAGAAATCTTGAGACAAAATACTCCGAAAAAACTTCGACTTATTCTCACAAGGGTATTACATTTCTCACTTAATATGATTTGCACCATTTGTTACACAGAAATCGTCCTTCATCATGATCGTGAAACGTAGTAAAGGAAGTTATTGCGAAATATTTCCACGATCGTACTATTTTTAAGAAAAATTACATGTACATAATATGTCGGAGAAAGTTACATATATCGTTATATGCCTTGTAAAGTGTAACAACTCCAAGAAGAGTTCAGCTAAAAATTCCATCCGGGGACTAAATATAAAACAATTTCTTCCACAAATTCGAAATTCGAATCAAACGGTTTTTTTAAGGATAATTATTATAAAAAAAACTTCGTCTCATTATCTCTAATACAATTGGTATTACACTTAGGTTATGTTTCAATATAAAGAATGTTACTTTCATCATGTGAATTATTCGTTGAATAAAAAATAAGTCTATTTGATTTTGTGTTGCATGGCCAAGCTAGCTCAGACCAATTCTGGTAACAGCCTACTTCTGCCTAGATTTTAACATTTTAATTAGTCATAATAATAGTATGTACATATTGACAACATGTTAGGTATATAAACGTTGTTTTTTTTAGTTAGCTGCGACGGATGTCACTGAGACAAATATAAAGCACGAGTTCACTGAAGATGAAATGCCACTATTTTCTGCTGAAGATCCTCAACCTGGATGTTCGCATTCAGATTACACACCAGGACATGGGGTATATTAAATTTTATATTATATTGTAACATTTGCTTCTCTATTCACCGATTTCTATCGAAGGTTGACGTTTAACATTTCAATAAATCCCCATAATATTCCAGCCAGTCGTGTCAGCTATAATATATCGATAGCAAAGGGTAGAGATAGGCTGTGAAGATCCGCCATAAATAGTTTACATTGAACTTTGCTAGTCATAGAAAGACAAGACTACAATTTACAGATGGTGTTTGTTAGTTTTTAAAAATCAATTAAACCCTTCCTAAGCCAATCTATAATAGTTTTGATATACTTTAGACGATACGAAATTCGTTGGATTTAGAATACATATTATATATATTGTCGCCATTGTCGGTTCATTTATTTAAATTCACAGTCCTGCCTAAACCAAACTATAATAGATAGAAAAATATTTTTGAAACTACAAAATATTCAAATTTATTTATGATTTAATTGGATAATTTTTGATATTTTATGGATTGACGAATATTTTTACTATTAAGAGCGTAATTCAGTGAAACGGCAAATAATTTTCAACAGTAGTCTCGACGAAACTTCGCACTCGTCGCCAATCGGAGACCGACGGTCGAGGTGTGCGCACGTCGATTTGTTTTATCATGGCGTCGGATGAATATATTCTTAAATCGTGTAAAGATGACTAAAAAACTTTACCTTTGTACTTGAAAAAGAAAACATAACAATGAAGATACAATTATTATTAGTAATATAACAATAAACATAACAGTAAATGGACGCAAATTGAATTTGTATGACAAATTATATTTTGTTCAGCACGCGTCACTTGCACCATGCCTCAACTGAAGTATAAGCCTTGACTATTATGGTTTGGTTTTCATTGGAGGTCCGCATGTGAAATGGAACGACAGTGGCGAACCTGCAGAAAGAAATACGAACTACACCGCATATAATATTTTTACGTCTATCTAATATCTACAAACTTGTCCCAACCTGTCTGAATCTATCAAAGATCACCAAAACGATGATTTCATCGCGTCTCGCATACGCTTGAAGAATGAGATTGGAGAGACAGTCAGCCTTTTTAGGTGTAAATAATTATTTATGCGATAGTTTAAAATACACACTATTTGTGCTAGTAAATCCATGCACGTGTACAGGCACTATCAGTTTAGGAAATTTAATCAATCTACACAATATCATCACCAGATAAATAAATAACTTTTTAGTCTTTTTCATTGACGAATAAATTTATCAGAATAGTTAATTTCACCAAACAAAAGATTTATTATTGATTTATTTTAAAATACGACTTGCTGTTTCGCTTAGACCAGAAAAAAATAGATATATTATGATATAACATTTTATATGTGTAAATTATATTAACCGATTCATTCCTTCTCGAGAGTGTCGCCTTTTGGATAAATGCCGTCCCTATACAACGCTCATTTTGCGTGCCCTTACGAATTCAGAAGTATGATATATTAAAACATTGTTTATACTTTTGAACGAGGTCGCTTGATGATATTTGAATATAAATTCAATTCGATAATTTTGAATATTTTTGTGACATTAGTTTCAGCTTTCGGCATCTTCCGACACTATGCATACTTTCCAATGACACACTGACACAAAAATTACTAGTTATAACACGTAACTTAGAATGTTTTTTATCGAACAGGGTGCAAAACTGCCTCATAGTATGTACGTTATTCTGGTAATCTTAAATTATTTTATCATGAAATATTAGAAATAGACACAGTAAAGTGAAACTATCCTATTCAGATCAATCTAAAATTTTGCATTCGAAACTATAATATATTCATACATATTACCAAGTTTGCTTTTCGATGTTACATGTAGGTGAATTTTTTTAAAACTATTTATGGATCATTCCGTAACATTGTTTGTATTTAATATCTATGTCGGTACTATTACTATTTCTTAATGTCATTTTCATTCTCACTACACTTTAATGTCTGAAGATGCTGAAAGGCATAATCTTTGAAAAAAATTAAGCAAACGGAACAGTTTAAAATCTATAATATTGACATCGATTATTTTTGTTTATTCTAGGTTTCTACTAAAGGCTTTTTCACAAAGCATCACGATATAGACAGGTGTCAACAATCCTCGGCTGATAGAATCAAAGATAAAATCATAAAGTATTCAGAAGTGACGATAGATGAACAAAACGTTAAAGGAGAAATCTCAGAACGAGAGACTCCGAAGGAACTTCGACTTATTCTGAGAAGAGTAGTACATTTCTCACGTAATTTGATTTGCAGCTTTTGTAACGCAGTTTTTGGATGCGAAAGTACTCTTAAAAGTCATAAAGTAATTCACATGGGCTTTTTTGCTAATCAACATCAAGAAAATATATTCTCGCAACAAAATCATTTCAAAGCACATAAAATGACACACACCGGTGAAAAACCTCATAAATGCAAGATATGCTCATATAGATGCTCGCGACTTAGTAGTCTTAAAAGACATGAAATGACACACACAGGTGAAAAACCTCATAAATGCAAGTTATGCTCATATAGATGCTTGCGACTTAGTCAGCTTAAAAACCATGAAATGACACACACAGGTGAAAAACCTCATAAGTGCAAGGTATGCCCATTTAGATGCTCGCAACTTAGTTATCTTAAAAACCATGAAATCATACACACAGGTAAAAAACCCCATAAATGCAAGGTATGTTCGTATAGATGCTCGCGAATAAGTAGTCTTAAAAACCATGAAATGACACACACAGGTAAAAAACCTCATAAATGCAAGTTATGCTCTTATAGATGCTCGCAACTTTGTAATCTTAAAAGCCATGAACTGACACACACAGGTGAAAAACCTCATAAATGCAAAATATGCCTTTATAAATGCTCGCATCTTAGTCAACTTAAAAATCATGAAATGACACACACAGGTGAAAAACCTCATAAATGCAAGGTATGCCCATATAGATGCTCGAAACTAAGTCATCTTAAAAATCATGAAATGACACACACAGGTGAAAAACCTCATAATTGCAAGTTATGCTCATATAGATGCTCGCGACTTAGTCATCTTAAAAGACATGAAATGACACACACAGGTGAAAAACCTCATAAATGCAAGTTATGCCCATATAGATGCTCGCAACTAAGTAGTCTTCATAAACATGAAATGACACACACAGGTGAAAAACCTCATAATTGCAAGTTATGCTCATATAGATGCTCGCGACTTAGTCATCTTAAAAGACATGAAATGACACACACAGGTGAAAAACCTCATAAATGCAAGTTATGCCCATATAGATGCTCGCAACTAAGTAGTCTTCATAAACATGAAATGACACACAGGTGAAAAACGTCATATTTGCAAGTTATGATCATATAGATGCTCGCGACTTAGTTATCTTAAAAATCATTTAATGACTCATACAGGTGAAAAACCTCATAAATGCAAGGTATGCCCATATAGATGCTCGCAACTTAGTAGTCTTCAAAAACATGAAATAACACACAGGTGTAAAACCTCATAAATGCAAGGTATGCCCATATAGATGCTCGCGACTGAGTAGCTTTAAAAACCATGAAATGACACACACAGGTGAAAACCTCATAAATGCAAGGTATGCCTATATAGGTACTCGCAACTTAGTCATCCTAAAAATCATGAAATGACTTACAGGTGAAAAACCTCATAAATGCAAGGTTTACCCATATAGGTGCTCGCAACTAAGTAGTCTTCATAAACATGAGATGACACACACAGGTGAAAAACGTCACAAATGCATGTTATGCTCATATAGATGCTCGCGATGAAGTAGTCTTCAAAACCATGAAATGACACATAAGTGAAAAACGTCATAAACGCCAAGGCTGCGGTTAGCGTACTGACGCTCATGCGACTTGCGACGAAGTCTAGACTAATTATCCGCTTCAAATGTTTTGCCTTTCCATTGTAGGAGCGTCTTTTACCAGCGGTTTGAGCCAGTGGCACTCCACCTTTTCAATATAAATATTTATTTAATATATTTAATGAAATTGAGAACCTGAACAGAGTTATTTGGATTATAACCAGAAGGTATTGTATGATTCCCACTTTGTTTGTAAACTTATATCGCTTAACAAATGCAAATTACAAACATTTGGAAGTCTATGCACGTATTCACCTGCACACATTGTTATCAATTAAATGTAGTCTGGGCAGCCCATATCATACAAATTTATGAGATTTAACCAAAACAACATTCGTCGAGACCACACGGCGTTCCTTTAAGTGAAACAAAATCTATAGACACGTCTATGCTCGCATGTTTGTTTGTGCGTTTGCATACGTTTTATATTCGTGGCGAAATACAAAAAAGTGCACATTTGTTTAAAATAGTATCTATGAATTATTGTTTTTATACAAATGTTTGCAAACAATTCAATACGTTAGAGCATGAACCACGGAAGTCACGTTTGGACTTTTGTTCAGGAGAGTGATTTTAGTGTAGGTTAAATGTTTGAAACTCTATAACTTTCTAAAGAACTATATATATTGCTAGGGTCTGTAAACGGTATTATTCATAATTAAATTTATTTTTGACCATAGTATAGAAAGAAATACCAAATTATTTAGAATTAATAAATTAATGGACTTCCGTGTTTTATGTTCTAACACATAATGTAGAAGTACCATTAAGCAATACTTCACCTATAGATAATACACAGAAGTCCATATAGGTATAAATTATTTTTATTTCATGTACATCATATTATTAATAATTATTTTATTATAAATACACAAAATATTTCAGTTAGTCTAAATATGAAAAGGAATTAAATAATTTTTTATTTACATAAGTACAAAATTATTTGAAATTTATTATTGCTCTAGAAAAAATCAACGCAATGAGAATTATTCCGGGACATCAGCTGATGAGGAATTATATGGAATTCTGTAATAAAATTCTTGAAATTCTGGAAATATCCATTGTTTCATAGTTTGCAGATCTTAACCGGACACGGTGGTTTTGCCTCGAATCTCTTGGTCTAATAGAATCTCCAACTTGCTTATGTGCCGAATTGCAGGATGCCGATCACATCCTCTGGGAGTGTCCCCATATTATGTCGGTTGAAAGGGAAGAGCTTCTCAAGTCGGTTCGACCCTCAGTTGAACCGGTCGGCCATTGCGACTTGGTATCTACGGGGAAAAATTTGTCATCTTTTAAAAAGTTTGCGGCGTTTTACGGCGAGCGAAAAGGTCAGAGGTCGACAGTTTAAAAATCTTCATCGGAGAAAAATTCGTCTTATAACGTGTGCGAAACGTCAGAGAACAGCTGATAGCTGTCATCCAATTCTTATACGGAATTATGTTACCGAAAATAAGATCGCAGATTTATTTCAAATAAAAATCTTCAACAGTATTGTTTTAAATATTTATTAGATTAATTTTCCATGAATAAATTTATTAAAATTAATGATTATTGAACAACTTAACACTATATTTTATTTCTAAATAATTTCTATATTATAATATATAAAAACTTATTTTAATTAATTGATTTATAGTATAAAACTACCTATATTTATTTTTATTTATATTTTAATTTTATTGGTATGGCTGCACACTTTTTATAATATCGAGGCACCGACTATAAAGTTTGGGAAACCATGTTCCTTTTATATACATATTCGCGGGTACTTGTTACTAAGTGTTTATATATCAAAGTCGCAGATTGCGATGACGTAGCCGTTATGACGGACCATACGTGTCCCGCGAGAAAAACAGGAACAGACGACTGACTTTGTATAGAAAAACACTGGTTTTTATACCCATTAGACGGTAACTTCCCGAAAAACTGACGTCAGAGATGCGAAAAACCCCCACTCTAAATTTAGGTTTACATGAATTATCTAAAGAACCGTTAATAATTCCGATTAAGAAATTATGTAAGCGCCAATGGGTTCCGACACCCGTCATTGCAATATAGATTTTAATAACTTAAAGTGTAGAAAAAGATAAGACGAATCCGTACATGACTTTTAGGGGCGTGTTTACACGCGAAAAGTGGACCAATGAGGTTATTTTTGACTCCTTCCATCAGAACAAGAGACAGACCTTCGGACCAATTACGAAAAAGCGGTTTACTTTCCCGCTTTCCCGGAAAATTAGGAGCATCTAATTAAGTTAAAAACAAGCGGCCTATACGTATCTACAAGTGAGACAAGTTTTATAATCATTGCAAAAGCCCTTCTGGTACTTTTGACGTAGATTAGATAAATAACTTCTAATTCAAATATCAGGATTACAATAATGAAAAATGAAAGATCGTTGGTTTAAAACGGTGCGTAATATCAGCATGTATATCGAAATCGACCGTACCGGCATATTACGATAATGAGAATGAGTCAATATCAATCTCGTGTTTTCTTTTATAGTCCGTACTTTTCGCATCGTTTTCACTCCTTCAAGGAGAAGGTACGACTTAGATTTATACAAATACATTTATGGGGCACTATAAGGTCAAGATAAAGTTTTAGATCTAAATAATAATCCCACGACAAGTACAGGTTTACGAGGTTCAAAAATTACCTGTTTTAGAGTAACTTTTTACAAATTGAAAATGATCTGTAGGGCATAGTTAACAGATCTAAGAAATAATTTGTATTCGTAAATTAACAAAATAATAGTGCCTCCAAACTTACATTATTAGATTTTTAATGTACGTAATTTTCTTATCTACTTTTTACATAAGAACGTACTAAATTCGTACGTACTTTATTACAATTAATTATATTAATTTATCATTTACATCTGGTGTGCGCAGCCGTTACTTACAATATCTAATCATTCGATTTTTATTACGACGTTATTCGATATCATATTTTAATTATTCAATATATTTTACGGCGCTCTGCGTTAAATACATCGCCAGCGAAATTTCAAATTCTTTCACGTAAGCAAAATTTGATTTTATATAATACAAAAATGAATTAGTTAATACTAAATATAAAATACTAAACATAAACTTTTTGTCGCTATAGATTTGTTTCCCGAATAGACCAAATGTCAATTTTATAGGAGACGAAAAACAAATTTCATTGTCATATATTTAAATATCAGTAGATGTATTAATCATTCTTTCTACACTGAATGATTGCAACATTATCTATGAATAGATTCCAAGAATAATATACTGGTATAAATCATTAAATGCACAGAAAATGCGTTTTATTTACAAGTACTCACTGTGGATATTCGGGAAATGTTTAGCGCTCTCTCAGAATAATGGATATTCGGGACAAAGCAAGGACGTTCGGGATTTAAGACCGTAGCGTATTGCTACACGGCCGACGGATTACTAAGAGCGGAATGCACAATCTAAGATTTCGTTCCTAAGGATAAGTCGCCGAAAAGCATGACTTAACTATAGACAATCCTGAGTATAGAGTTAAGGAATCCTTAACCATAGACTACTTTTGTTATGAACACGCCTTCTTCTGTATTACCATTTACCACTGACAGCTGCTGTCAAAATAAATTCGCATGTCTATAACACAGTCCATACACTCAAATTCATTTAACAATGTATCTCAATAAGGATATTGATAGTGTTAATTCGTTTGGCATGTACTTGCAGAATATTATTTTACTTTTATACGCCAACCCACAGAAATACAAAATACCAGGTGAAGAATGACACTTGAAGCTAGTGTTACTATGTTAAAAAAATATCTTGCGGTGCCTGTGGAATCACGTATAATGACTTATAACAGAAACATAAGAGTATTATAATTAAATATTAATATGTATTTATAGTTATTACATTTATAAAATGCAGTTGTCATATTTTTGTCATCGTTTAACAATTATAAAATAATTAACCTAATTTACCTAACGAGAATTTTTAAATATGGTATTATTTTCAATAGAAATGATCTTAACTAAGGACAATGTATCTGCATAGTGTTTTCTGCTAAGGAAATTTTAGTTATGACAAATGTTTCTGCATTCCGCTCTAAGTGGTCAAAAAGTACGCGCCTCAAATGTTATATTTATTTACACGATAATTGTTAATAATTACTTTTACTATTTAAATACTTAATGATCGTAATTACCCAAGTTCGTATGTAATAATAACATGCGGCAATCGGTTTTTTTCGGATTAAGTAATAAAATAGTTCTTAAGTAATTAACTATTTTTTTATTGAACGAATAATTCCCAAGATTTAAGAATGTACCATTCTAATAATTGAACATACATAATTTTTAAAATCACTTCTGAGAAAATATATTATAACCAATAGAAAATATCATTTTGAAAAAAGTAAGACACCCGGCAGGAATACCTGCTCATCAGCATTCTTCAAAATCAAGCGACTATCGGAGATCGGTTTTTGTTTATTAAATAAAAGTAGGTATCTACTACTTCAATTACTAACCGACGTCACGGATTTCTTCAATATTTTATGATGGTACTTACTCGTACTTGCTAACAATTTAATATTAATACTTTTTCCAAAAAAAAAAAATCTATGTTTATATATCTGTATATTATTATATCTATATATTTCTATAATTAACAATTTAACTTATTACAAACCACCAAATAAATATTATATATTTACTATTTTAAGGAATAACAACACAAAATAATAGCATGTATAAATTAATTGCCATTGGCTGCTAATATTAGGTAGGTACCAATATCCTAAGTATATAATATTCACCAAATAAATAGTTACTAACATACATATTAAATTAACTATCAGCGCATTCAAAAATTAATAATAGCATTGCCTTTATTTTTATAGAAATACCTAGATTAAAAGTAAAATAAAGACAAACAATTTTTGATTAATAATAATTTGAAATAATAATTATTTTTTACGTCATAGTAGTCGCCGGGTCACACTGTAGAATTCATATAATCGTTGGGATTTTGTGTCATTTATCAAAACAAAATGCAGTTATTTAGGTTAAAATACTCACTTCCATAACTCTACTGTAAGTTCAGGACGAACTGGTGTTGTATCAGCTATGAATGATCTCTTCAAATTTGATGAATTCACTATTAAAACAATAGTAACTTTAAAAACAATATCAATAAGACGAAATTTGAAAGAGCACTCCGGACGGCCGAAAAATATGAAAATGGGCGTGATTGTTTTAGAGCTAGACAGCGTGAATGTGGGAGCGAGATGCATGGCATTAGCGCGGTTTGATTGGCTAAAGTCATATTCGGGAAATAAAAACTCTCCCAGAGATCTATTTCGACAGAAATTAACTTGGATATTCAGGTACGAATAGTTGGATATTCGGGAGAAAACCACGGATTAATTGTAACTTAACATGGCGTATTCGGGTTTTTTAAAAAAAATTCTCTGTTCCTACATAATAATATATTGTTTTTATAAATGATTTCGGTAGAGTTCGATAAAAGAAATTTAACTGCATTAAAATGTCGATTTCGACAAAAATGGATATTCGGGAAACAAATCCTATAGCGACGTTTTGAACAGCATTTAGCTAATGATATCACACAAGTCGTTTACATGTTATTGTGTATATTAAACCTTAATTCTAGATCATTTAATTACTCAAATTTTTCTTATAAGACCATTTCGTTGGTATACTGCCAAAAGTTGGTAAGTCTCGAAATCATGTTATGGAGTAATCGCAATTTGAAAGTTTGACATGCCCTCTAAAATCAGGCTTAATAATAATTTCTTTGTGCATTATTTATTTAGATGAATTGAAGTATTAACTATTATCCCCACATGTTAAAAAATGTAAAAATGTAATTAATCATACAAAATAATTGCATTTTGTAACGTGAGGTGGGACTTACAAACCTTTGGCAGAAATGAATCAGCTCTTTTGACAGTTATCTGTGCATAGGATTGTCAGGACTGTGGGAAGGGATTGTGTGTTGGTAAAAGAAATAAATTTGAAAGCATTTTTATATTATTAATGATCAATTTCAATGCATTTATAAATGTTTTAATGGACAAACAACAGTTAATATTAAAAAATATGCATAATACAAGTTGTTCTTACCATACAAAGTTTCGATATTTATTATTGTAAAATGACATAGAAATTATATAATTTTAAACAGTATACAGTGGAAAATCAGGAACATTAATAATAAAATTACATAAACTTATTTAATGAAAGAAACACATGAACTGATAAAGAGAAAAAACTTAAAATAAATGGTATTAATTAACATGGGTACACCAAAATAGCATACAAACTACTGTACTTAATACAATTATTATGAATAAATTTATTAATGGACAATCAACACTTGAATTTAAAAACATTCATAATACAAGACATACTTAACATAAAAATATTGATATTTGTTAGAAAAAAGGCATAGAAACTTATATTATTTACAACAGTTTACAATGGAAAAATGAGGACAAAATAAAACTACACAAACCAATTTAATGAAAAGACATGCATAAAGAGAAACTTTTACAAATAATTGGTTTCAACATGATTATAATACAACTCCCTATCTTCTATAATACAATTTAATACACACTACACCACATCGTCTTCTTCAATTCCATTGTCACTTAACGAAGGTCCAGGAATAATATTTCTGCACGATACACTCGTAGGTAGTCCTTTATACCACGCATGTAATTCCTGTGGAATTATTCCGGCACGACACATTTTCTCCAAGTCTTTTTTCTTTTCTTTCGTAATCGGCAACATCTTGGTATATGCATTCTTTAACTCTCCACACACAGTGGCAACAGGCCGCCCTCTCACATGGTTAATAAATATTTTAGTATACGGTCCAGTATGATCATAGCGATATTGAATGACATTGGGCATTGATTTTACATATTTAAGGCACTTGATAAGAAGCCATGACACAGTCTTTCCGTGTTCGTCCTTATTTCTATTTTTTATTATCCTAGACGATAACTCTGATAAATCAAATATATCGGAGTACTTAAGCTCTTTCACTTGGAAAGGAGTGGCAGACGTTCTCTTCCTGGAAGAGCGTGCGTTTCTAAAAATGTTTAACCAGTCGATCATTGAGTACACCTCTGTATTTTTTTTCTGCCGTTCAATGGCACTGTGCATCGAGTCTACCTCCATATATGAGTGCCCCGATTCTAAGAACTTGTGTTCTATTACGTCAATATGTGTCGTCTGCACAATATTGAGGAAGAGCGATGCAACGTGCTGATTACGGTTCTGACCCCCACAGGTGTCAGAAAACAAAGATATTTCTTTGACGGATTCGGGCAATTGGTTCAACCATGAGAGCAGTGCCGTTCCTATCTCTGAACTGCCACGTTTACCATTTAACTCAGTCCACGCCATGCAGAAAGCATTATTTGGTAAACGTGACTCATATATACATAAATTATAAACGCAAAGTTTTCGCAAATAGTACATTTGCGATGACTCGTTGCATGGGATTTGCAACACACTCTGCAAGTCAAATGTTGCCGACATAAAAGAGCCCTCAGTCTGACTCCTCTCTTTATCAGCAGTCTTTGCATCATTTGCTGCTTTGACCCTTTCTCTATGTGATGAGTAACTATTTTGGAGGCCCTCCTTTTCACCGCCACTCGCAGTTTCATATTTGGAACATATCAGACACTGATCCTTCTTTGGTCGATAGAAAGAATAATTATAATTAGTACAAAATATCCGTCTGTATGTTATCGCAGAGACAGGTTTGCAAGGAGGCACCACCTCTGCCTTGTATAGCTCGTACATTTTTGATATGGTTAATGCCGCATCAAGGTACATCCTCCTGGTTGTCTTCCTGCAATAATGGGATTCCATAACAGGAAACCGTTCGATATGCTCTTTTACATTAATAATATCTATCTCCGGAGTTTTGTTCGAGGGAGCTCTCTTCCCCCTTTGATCGGGCTTCATAAAAATTCCCGAATCAACATGATGGAATGCATGTATAATAGGGCCATCTGTTATAGATAATGTTTTTGTAAAAAATTTCTGGCACACCCGTACTCGCTCGTCATGCTTTATAAAAAAATATGATCGTGAGCTTTGGCGGTTTCTTCCAGAATTTGTTTTCATTTTCATTGTGGCAGTTTCGCTCTGCACGACGTTATTTAATATAAAATCTTTTTGTCTCTCATAACACAATTTCCAAAAAGTGCCACATAACGAGGACCTATCTTCCTCTGTAAAAGATAAAGAACATTTATACCGACAAGAAACACAATCCACTGGTTTTGGAAGTTTTGCAGATTGAATGCCCTTCACCGTTGTATATGGTTGCGAGTCTTGGCGTAATTTTTTCGCGACATTTTTTTTCCAGCTTGCGGGATCAGATCTAGTCCATCTCACACGTTTCTTTAGTGGTTTGCAGTTATCATCCTTATAGTAATCATTTTCACCCGTAAGAGTCTAAAGTAAAATCATGAGACGTCCCGGCATCATGAAATGGTGTTGATGAGTGCAATAACTGCGGAGAACACAACACAGGAGACATCCATCCATGTAACTGAGGTGGACTAAAGGGTGCAGACACCAAAGGGACTTCTTTCTCTAATGCCGTATTATCGTCATCTAAAAAGATGATATCCTTGTGGAACACATCAGATGAGCTTAAACCATCGATTATCATTGTATCTGATAAAACGAAGCTTGTCGTGGTCTCGGTAGGCTGCCGTTCTGTAAATTGGCCCAATACATCATCCGCAGACAAAGCAGCAACATCAATAGATTGTATGACTGATGGTTTCTGATCAGTAGATATAAAATTCAGTGTTGAATGATCTTCCTGGTTGTTTCCCATAGGCGGCATTGGCAACAGTTCTTGGCCCTGAAACAGTCAATTATCACTTGATTACCAACAAGTAAATGCTATTGTATTCATTATTGTACTAGCAATCAATAATAGTTTTACCATAATTAAAATTGTTATCAAGGGTACGTTGCTAAATAATGTAGTATTACTATACTTATGTTACATTTGCTTTAAAACTATATTAATGTAGTTCAGACAATTTGTAAAGAATGGATTTAAATTAGGTAGGTTAAAATAATAAATTCCACAATATTAATTATTAAAGTAGGTTATAATTTACCTGATCACCAACAGCTGAATCAAGTTCCTGAATATTTTCATCAGGAGTCCATGACAGTTTGCATTCCTGAAACAATATATTATTTATGAAATTAACAATCAAATCAACGTAGTCATACATTATTACATCAATTTATATTAATATATACTAAACCTTTTGTTACTTTTGTAAGGTAAGAAGCTAATAATTGTATTTTACATTAATTTTATAAAACAGCATTCAAAATAAAACCATTCGTGGAACTAGGCATGGACTAATCAATTCTATAACTGATATTAAGTAATGACATTTATACGTTACCTCATCATTGACATCAATGACAACTGTATGAAGGTCCTTGATTTCTTCCGTGGAAGCTGGTAACAGCATAGAGTCCTAAAACAATATATTTATGAAATTAACAATCAGTCCAACGTAGTCATACATTCTTACATCAATTTATATTATATTATAGGTACTAAACTAACTAAACCTTCGTTACTTTTGTAAGGTAAGAAGCTAATAATTATATATTTAAAACTGAAAAACAGCATTCAAAATAAAACATTTCATGGAACTAGGCATGGACTAATCAATTCTATAACTGATATTAAGTAATGAGTGTAATGACATTTCTACGTTACCTCATTATTGACATCATTGACAACTGTATGCAGGTCCTTGATTTCTTCCATAGGAGCTGGTAACAATATAGAGTCCTGGAACAATAATCATTTCATCATTATTGTGTTATTAAATATTATTCACCATTGTTTTTATAAAAACGAATATATCCGAGCCACTAACATTATAGCTAGGCTAAATGATTACTCTTGAAATGCAACACGTCACAACGCCATAACCTTGCTATTATGATTCTATATTAATATTAGTTTAGAATTAGGTGAGTCGACTTGGCTTTTAATGTAATATTATTATAGTTAATACAACTTATGAACAAAACTTTCGGAAACAATATAAGTAGGTACATAATATTGATATTCGAATTGATACGCCGTGCATTGTGACACGTCATATCGCCATTGTTTTATAAGTAATTATCCGTTTATAAACACGTGGACTTATGATTTAATGTTATATTATAGTAATCAATATACGTTCTGATCAAAGCATTGAGAAATATAACAATTATTAATCACGAAACGACGAAAGTAATGAGAAATGACAAATTTAAAGAATCAACAAAATAGTACATACCTGATCAGTTTGACAGTCATCCGTTGTATTTTTATAAACGGATTGTAAAATCCTCACAGCTCTGGATGATAAGCACTTTGGGAATAGTTTGCTATCCATTTTCTATTAAGTCTTAATAAAGTTTAACAAATAATTATGAGCACGCACCGACCTATTCTGACAGTTGTAGGAGTATGAATGACAATTCTGGCGTGTCAGTTACTCAGTTACCGCAAGTTGGCCGAAAACATAGACAAATATGCGATTCATAGACTTTAAAGCAATTTGTAACTGAAGTTACAAATCTTTGGCAGAACTGTTTAGTCTGTGAAACTAAAAGAAATTGGTTATTACTGCTACAAATATTTGGCAGTACTAGAACATTGAATTTGACTGAACTGCGGCTGACGAGAATACTGTTAGTGTTTTTACAAACTTATTTCGGAAGAGGTTTTAAGATTTAGCTCAACTATTGAACTAAAATAAAACCGTTAGTGCCATTACAAAGATTTGACTGCCGCGTTTCATTGACATTTGGCTAGATTTGTATCTAGATTAATACTGTAAGCATCTTTACAATTTTTTTGATGTTGGATAATCGAAAAATCGGGAATTACGTATTTTTATTAAAATAATGAATAGCTAAAAAACTATGTTCTATATATCGGATGACCTTGATTATTTTTTCTAGCATACATATTTATATATAGACACATAATCCGTTATAAACTCAAAATACCTAAACTATCGACTTACCAACTTTTGGCACCAACCCGACGATTTGGTCTGCCTGAAAGAAATCATCCATAGTTCACTCTGAGTGGCTGTAAGTCGCTCAGGCTGAACTTCGGAACTTATCACATGTTTCTTTTAACTTCGTCTCGAGGTAGGCCGCACAATTCAACACGAAATCGACATTCACGATCGGACTGAAATAGTTGTGACTTCACAAAATCGTTGCAAGAAGTGCTGGCTGAAGGCACGCATTTCGTGGTCGTGTCAGTAGGTCTCTTGAAGATACTATTTCATCATCATCAGCCGGGGTCAATCCACTGCTGGATGAAGGCCTCCCCAAGCTTTCTCCAACTCTCTCGGTCCTGTGTCGTTCGCTGCCACGTATTTCCGCCGAACTTTACCAGTTCGTCAATCCAGCGGCTTTGAGGGCGACCCTGTGGCCGTTTCGTACCCCTTGGGTACCATTGGATGACGGCATTTGTCCAGCGGCCGTCCTTTCAGCGAGCAATGTGCCCCGCCCATCTCCATTTCAGCTGTTTGGCAACGTCTATTACATCGCGTACTCTAGTCTGCTTCCTAACCCATTCGTTTCTCTTACGGTCCTTTCGCGTGATGCCCAATATGCACCTCACCATGCCTCGCTGTGTGACTCTTAACTTTTGGACATCTCTCGTGTTGAGGGTCCACGTCTCGCAGCCATACGTGAGCACGGGTAGCACACATTGGTTGAACACCCTACGCTTAAGACATAATGGTAGGTCACTCTTGAAGATACTATTCAGACATCCGAAAGCACTCCATCCCAGCTTTGTCAATCCCCTTCATCGTGCATGCTTTCGTCTATGGACACCTGCTGTCCGAGATAGATGTAGCTGCTGACTTGCTCGAGTTGGGTGCCAGAAATACAGATAATCGCAGGGTCCGAAAAACAGTTCCTCATCACTTTTGTCTTTGAGACATTTATCTTTAGACCGACCGTTTGACTGACATCCGCGAGTTCTTCCATTCTACCTTGGAGGTCTTTCGGGTCTTGTGAGAGTATAACAATATCATCTGCAAAGCGCAGGTGACTGAGGTGCTTTCCGTTAATTGGAACACCTTTTTCCTCCCAATCAAGTTTCCTAAATAAGTCCTCAAGAGTAGCGGTGAATAGTTTAGGTGAAATGGTATCACCTTGCCGGACACCTTTGTTAATGGGGAATTTACACGACCGTTTGTGGAGTTTCACGCATGCTGTGGCATCACTGTATATACTGTTCAATATATTTATGTAGCGTCTGGAAATTCCTTGGTTGCTAAGGGCGTCTATAATTGAGAATTTTTTGATGGAATCAAACGCCTTTTCATAGTCTATAAAACCAAGATATAATGGCAGTTTGTATTCCTGGTAGCGCTCTATGATTTCCCTGACAACCTGTATATGATTCATAGTACTGTAGCCTCTTCTGAATCCGGCTTGCTCTCTTGGTTGGTTCTCGTCTAGAATTGTTTCGAGACGGTTTGAGAGTAGTTTCGTGAAAACCTTATACAGAATTGGCAGTAGACTAATAGGTCGATAGTTTTTCAGATCTTCAGTGTCTCCTTTGCTCGCTCACCGTCCTCCCGGCCAGTTTGAGAACATCGATAGTCAGCCCATCTTCTCCCGGGGCTTTCCCACTCTTCATGCACATTATAGCATATTCCACCTCTGTGGTGGTAACCTCGGGAAGAGGATCTCCATATTCTCCGTTCACCGGAAGATCTGAATTGATGTCAGTGTCATCTTTGTATAGAGCGCTGTAAAACTCTACAACAGTGTCCAGTAGATGATCCCAGTTACGCACGATACTTCCATCTTGCGCTTTTAGTGTCGTGATCTGCCGTTTCCCTATTGACAGATGCTGCTTGTTCTTATGTAAGCTTCTTCCTGACGCAACAATTGATTCTACAAGGTTCATATTGAACTTACGACGATCTTCTTGTACGTTTTTACGTGGAGTTTTGCACAGCGTGGAGTACTCGAGATCATTTGCAACTTGTTGCTCGCTTTTCGTACTCCTTCGCAGCTTCATAAGATCCAACGTTTCCTTTGAAAGTTGCTTACTCGTTCAACTACAGCAGCAACTGTCTCTTCCGAAGATTCTATAATGATTTTTGTTATTGCTTCGGTGTTTTGTAGGGAGATGGGGTCATTTTCAGCCTTGAAAGCCGCTAGCCTGTTCTCCAACTCTTGTTGGAATTCGACTCTGCTTCTCAAACCTCTGCGGACTCTGGGCTTCTGCATCAGTTTGGATCTCTCACGTTTGATGTTAAATCGTACTTTACACCTTACCATTCGGTGGTCGCTGCCAGTATTAAATCTGTTAATGACTGTGCAGTCTAGAAAAATATCCTTCTTGTCGGTGAGGATGTAGTCGATTTCGCTGGTTCGTTTTGCTGGGCTTCGCCATGTCCATTTTAGGGAAGGCTTCTTTTTGAAGAATGACTTCATGATGTAGAGATTGTGGTTTTCCGCAAACTCCACTAACATGTCTCCTCGGCCATCCCTGGTGCCATGTCCGAAGTGCCCGACCGCTACATCATCCTGGTGTTGATATCCGATTCGTGCATTAAAGTCCCCCATGATGATAGTGAAATGACATTTCCGTTTATTTTTCAACGTACTGATTTCTTCATATAGCTCCTCCACTTTTTCATCAGGTGAGTTTTGAGTGGGCGCATAAACTTGCAAAAGCAGAATCTGGTATCTTTTGCTGAGCTGAAGTGTTAAACTTGCTACTCTATCTGAGGAGAAATCAAATTCAACTATGCGATCTTTCCAGAGTCTGTGGATTAAAAATCTGACACCGCTTGAGCGTCCGGCTTAGTCCCATTATAACAGAGTACATGTCCGCTGTGGAGATTGACGATATCGTCTCCTTGTCGTCTTACCTCGCTGAGCCCGACAACATCCAATGGATTTTTTCGAGTTCTTCTTCGAGCTCTAGAAGTTTGGCGTTGCTGCATAATGTTCTCGCGTTATAGGTGGCAATGGTCATCGGTAGGCAGCCGTTACCGTCTTTCCGGGGATTCTTAGTACCCTCTGCCTTCCCTTGCTGATTGCTGCCGTGATCAGTGTTAGGTTGGCCTCCGGAGAATAAGGGCCGAGATTTTTGTTCTTGTTCCATGGGGGTATTTGGACATATCTCTTGAAGATACTATTTAGGAATGCGAAAAATATCACCTGCATAATATGAATAATATTGTTTTAACAAGGTTATTCAGCAAAATGTCTCATTTCATGTTTTATATGATTACCAAGTTGCGAGCATCTAAATGAACATACATTGCATTTATAAGGTTTTTCACCAGTATGTGTCATTTTATGTGTTTTGAGTTCACTATGAGTAATGAATTTTTTAAAACACAAATTGCATTTGTGTGGTTTTTAACCAGTATGTGTCAATTGAAGTTTTTTTAAATTACTAATTTGCTGAAAAATTTTAAAACACACATCGCATTGATGTGGTTTTTCACCAGTATGTGTCATTTTATGTGTTTTGAGTTCACTATGAGTAATGAATTTTTTAAAACACAAATTGCATTTGTGTGGTTTTTAGCCAGTATGTGTCAATTGAAGTTTTTTTAAATTACTAATTTGCAGAAAAATTTTAAAACACACATCGCATTGATGTGGTTTTTCACATGTATGTGTCATTTTATGTGTTTTGAGTTCACTATGAGTAATGAATTTTTTAAAACACAAATTGCATTTGTGTGGTTTTTAACCAGTATGTGTCAATTGAAGTTTTTTTAAATTACTAATTTGCAGAAAAATTTTAAAACACACATCGCATTGATGTGGTTTTTCACATGTATGTGTCATTTTATGTCTTTTGAGATCACTACTTCCGATGAACTTTTCAAAACACACATCGCACTGATGTGGTTTTTCACCTGTGTGTGTCATTTTATGTCTTTTGAGTTCACTACGTGTTATGAACTTTTTAAAACACACATCGCACTAATGTGGTTTTTCACCAGTATGTGTCAATTGATGCATTTTTAAATTACCAATTAGCAATAAAAAAATTAAAACACATCGCATTGATATCGTTTTTCACTAGTATGTATCATTTTATGTCTTTTGACATTACCAATATTCAGAATTTTTTTAAAGCACAAATCGCAATGATGTGGTTTTTCTCCAGTATGTGCCGTTTGATGTGATTTTAGAGTATTTAAATGCGTAATTTTTATTAAACATACATTGCATTAGAGTCATTTATCACCAGTATGAGTCATTTTATGATGTTTTAGAGTTTTAATTTGTCTGAATTTTTTAAAACACACATTGCATTGATGTGGTTTTTCACCAGTATGTGTCATTTTATGTCTTTTGAGTGAACTATTTGCGATGAACTTTTTAAAACACACATCGCACTGATGTGGTTTTTCACCCATGTGTGTCATTTTATGTCTTTTGAGATTACCACTTCCGTTGAATTTTTTAAAACACACATCGCATTGATATGGTTTTTCACCAGTATGTGTCAATCGATGTTTTTTTAAATTACCAATTAGCAGAAAATTTTTAAAACACACATCGCATTGATGTGGTTTTTCACCTGTATGTATCATTTTATGTTTTTTGAGATCACTACTTACGATGAACTTTTTAAAACAAACATCGCACTGATGTGGTTTTTCACCCGTGTGTGTCCTTTTATGTCTCTTTAGTTCTTTACTTGTGATGAACTTTTTAAAACACACATCGCACTGATGTGGTTTTTCACCAGTATGTGCCAATTGAGGCGTTTTTAAATTACCAATTAGCAAAAAAAATTTAAAACACACATCGCATTGATATTGTTTTTCACCAGTATGTGTCATTTTATGTAACTTGAGTTCACTATTTGTGATAAATATCTTTAAACACACATCACACTGACGTGGTTTTTCACAAGTATGTGTCAATTGATGTGTTTTTAAATTACTAATTTGCAAAAAATTTTTAAAACACACATCGCATTGATGTGGTTTTTCACCTGTATGTGTTAATCGATGTGTTTTTAAAGTACTAATATGACGAAATTTTTTAAAACACACCTCGCATTGATGTGGCTTTTCACCAGTGTGTGTCATTTTATGTAATTTGAGTTCACTATTTGTGATGAATTTCTTTAAACACACATCACACTGATGTGGTTTTTCACCAGTATGTATCATTTTATGTTTTTTAAGATCATAAATGCGCCGGAAATTCTTTAAACAAACATCGCATTGATGTGGTTTTTCACCAGTATGTGTCATTTTATGTAATTTGAGATCACTATTTATGATAAACTTCTTAAAACACACATCGCATTGATGTGGTTTTTCACCCGTATGTATCTTTTGATGTGTCTTTAAATTACTAATTTGCAGAAATTTTTTAAAACACACATCGCATTGATGTTTTTTTTCACCAGTATGTTTCATGTATGACTTAAGATGCTGAGACATGCATGAAACGTAGTGATGATTTAGATGTTTTACAGTTTCAAACACTCCACAACAATTATTACAAATAAAGTTACGTGGGAAATATGTAACTCTTCTCAACATAATTCGAACCTCCTTTGGCAAGTTTAATTTCTTAAATTCGAGTTTGATGTTCTGTTCATCGATGGTTATTTCCGAATGCTGCAACATCATTTTTATGTTTTTATTGATTGCATGTGCAATTTTGTTGTTACTTGGGTCATTATCAACCGTATCTTTTTTAACGATATCCAATGGTTTACTCTTACGTACTGCAAAATATTTCTGGGTAGAAATCTACAAAAAGAATAGGAATATTAATATATTCAAAGCAATACTATGTAAAAAATATCAATAAAATATACTTATGTTCCAATGTCCCCTAATATAGCACTGATACTATGTCGTTTGTAAAGTGTTTTTCTGTTAAAACAATACGTTACACTGCGCTCACTCGTTGACATTTATAATCAAAATCTTTTCTTTTTTTTTAATATGGTGAAAATTACAAATTATTAATATAAGACGTTTACAACATGTAATTTAGAAGAAAATTAATAATAATAAAAGAGTATTAAGTACATATTTATTTAAAAAAAAAAAAAAGATGGCCATTAAAACAGTAGAATTAGTATAGACATGAAAAATTTAAATATTAAGGAAGTCACCGAATGAACTAAGCATACCCTATTTTAAGAATTTATAAAACAATGCCTACATATACTCATCCTGACGCATGTGAAATATGTCAATATCTGATGAAATTTCGTTGTACAAACTTATTGCCATCCTAATTTCCATTACCAATGGCAGGTTAGTTGTGCACCTTTGGAGAACAAAAAATGGATGCCCACGATTCTTAAGATAATTATCAGACACACAAATGAATCCCACGAAGAATGTCAGTTTTCATTTACGCCGCGTGTAAGTCGGAAAAAATATGTAGCTAAATGAAGATCTCTTTTAAACTTTAAGCTACAGTATGTAAGCATACCTAATGATCAGTATATACAGTCTGGCAAATCTTCATGAATAGAACCACGCTTGAACAACTCTAATAAATTATTCAAATTTACTCAGAAAAGCTGTTGTCGATTTACATAACTTATAGATAACTGCATTTAAGAGCAAAATTGCGTTTAGCGATGAGGTTTATTTTTTCTTAACGGGTTTGTTAATAAGGAAAATCGTCCACACTGAATAAGACCAATCTAGAATACTCCCTCGTATTCATTACATCCACAAAAATGCACCGTTTCATGCGGTTTACACGCTGGTGGCATCGACGCACAATTCTTTAAAAATTGGGCGAAAACCCACGTCAACGTCAATGGAAATCCTTGTCATACCATGATTATTTTGATTTAAATATGGATTTATTCGAAAGAACAGTGATTTAATTTGAACAGGATGTGCCATACAGCTATCGCAACCATCGTTTTATTTAAATTAAGTATTGGCGGTCACTTGATTTTGAGAAATGGACCTGTCAAATAATTGCACAAGCGTGTCAATGTGATATCTCTGGATTACTTACTGTGAAGCTTCGTGAAGTCACTGGTATATGCTGATAAACCAGCAGCATTTAACGTATTAGAAGCCAACATTTCACGTACTATACGACCGGCAGTGCTTTAATAAAAGTAGTCCAAATTGGGCGCCCAGAAATTGCTTAATTGAGAATACTAAGGCCACATACCCGAAATCATTTTCAAATGTTAATGTTATGTAGGTGTCGAATTTTCGAAAAAAAAATATTTAATTTTAACTTGTAATCTTTTTTACAATTTAAAGTTTCATCGGGCTTTAAAAAAAACATTTGTAATTAAACATACCTGGTCTAATGGCTTGTATTGTAGATTAGAGCAGCAAGGTTGGGTTAATTCATCATCAATATGGTGGATTGAATTCTCAACAAATTCTTCTTTGATGATAACTCCCTCATTATTATACTCATACTTAATATTCATCATATCGTTTTCACCCTTCTAAAAATAACAACATTGTTTATATTATGTAACAGTATAATCATTACAATAAGTCAGAAAGGGTCTCTTAGAACTCTTTCTTAAATAATTGGTCGCCTATTGACACAACCACAAAAATGCGCGCCTTCAGCGAGATTTTTTGCGACGATTTTATGACGTCATAACTATTTTGGTCCGATCGAGAATGTCGATTTCACGTTGGAATACGCGGCCTACTTCGAGAGCTGACTTACAGCCACTCAGAGTGTGCTATGGATGATTTCTTTCAGGTAGACCAAATGGTCTTATAAGAATAATGCAAGTAAATAAAAAGTCTAGAAATTGAGGTTAAAAATAAACAATTCTATGTGAACACCTTAGGCGATATCATTAGCTAAATGCTGTAAACTAAAGCTAATTTATAACTATAATCTTCTTTGAACTATATAAAATCATTTTGCGTAGGTACGCAATATTTTGAATTCGCGCGAAAAAATAAAATCAATAACGTAATCAATCTATTTCGGGCAATGTAAAATCTTTAGTAGAATGATAACATTTTTATAGCATTGGTTGGCTGAATTTTCGATCAATTGGCGAGCAGTATAAAATTAAACGTAAATGTCATCATATAGCTGGAGTGTGATTCGCCAGAAATGTTGTCATTTTTTTTGACAACGTCCAGGCTGTCGAGCAGTGTTTCCAACCGTACTATAATGATAGTATTTGTACTGTAATTTTGGGCCGCGTACTATGTACGATATAAAATAGGTATAGTATGCCCAAAATACTATTTTTCCTAAAAAAAAAACAAGCCGACCTTGAATATTTGGGAACCTACGGCCCGCGGCGAAATATTTTTCAAAAAAAAAACGAGCCGATCATGAAAAATTGGGAACATGCAGCCCGCGGTGAAATAATCTTCCTAAAAAAAACGAGCCGACTATGAAAAATTGGGAACTTGCGGCCCGCGGTGGAAAATGTACACATTCTACTAAATTCTCCGTAATTTTTTTTCTGATAAACAAAAAACCTATACATTTTCAATAGATGACAACGCGTACTATATTTTATCCCCACATACTATAATTTTGGAGGCTCTGTACTATAATTCCACTTTCAAAATATGGCAACACTGCTGTCGAGTTAAAATTTTTAATAAAGCAGTGGGAAAGTATAAGCCGCAGGGGAACGTCGTATCGGTTCCTCTGCGGAAAAAAAGTTGAAAATATCCACTCGGGAGAAAAGCCGAGATTTAACTGCGTAAATAGTGGCGCATTCAATGCATTCATTAGTTTTCCGTGAGAAATCCCTTGCCACGAATTGAGTTCGAGAAGTATTTAGAGTGTCACGAAATTGTAATTATTTTGATTACTCCGCGTTTGATGTAAACAATTGCATCACTTTACGATGACATCATTCATCATGAGCCGCGCATGGCAACCGGTTTACAGTACCCTTACGAGGACTTAAGTACTAAAATCAATAACCCTCAATCTAGAGGACGTTGACTCTCACCTCATGAATTTGTGTGACGTGTGTAATTAAATAAATAAATATAAAAATGAATATGAATAGTTATATACAATAAAATTAAGTAAATAAAATAAGTTTATAAAAATAAATATTGTTGATTTGTCAGTAAATAAAATGTAGTGTTACGATATATGATAAAAATTAATTATAATAAATTTATTTTATGAAGGAATAATTCAATAAATAATAAAAATCATAACTACAAAGACTTTTAATTTGAATAGGTCCACGATCTATATTACGACTGCCACAATTCGGTACGTAATCGCGGTAATATTGAACTTGAATTGTCAGCTGTTCTTTTTGACGTTTCGCGCACGTGGGTGCGGAACGAATTCAGATTAAAATAAAGTATCTAAAGGATCCTGACGTCATTCTATTATTAGGTGGCGATTTCAAACCATTAATATAACAATATTGTTGCGGTGTGTTCGAAAGTGTCGATAAGAACTTTTATTTGACTACCCCCTCCGACTTAGAACTGAGCTAGCCTAAAGCAGGGGTTCTCAATCTGGTCTAAGGGCAGGACCGGTTGAGAATACAACGCCCTTGTGGTTTTACCAGGACCGGGGTAACGTCACTATGAATGACTTAATTTGGCAGGTGAATGTATAATTACCGAACGACATTCCATTGTTATGGGCAATCCGACAAATTAGTGCACTCTTGCGGTCATACTTGTTCGTTTAAGTACAATTAAGAATACATATTACAGATGGCTGGGTTAGTTTTTTAAAATGCATTAAGCCTCGCCTATACCAAACCAAAATAAATAAAAAATATTCTTCCATCATATAATTTAATAACATTATGGATCGATTTCGCAGGGGTTTTCTTAAATTTTAATGACTAACATCATCAGTAAATTATTTTAGTCTTAGTTCAATGGAAACAAATACGTAGATACGAATGAAGAAGTTTTGTGTGTACTATTATGTTGGATATTAGCAACCTATGTAAACCCTTTGCAGCTGGATGATAGCCATTTTGTAGTATAAATAAAAAAAAATATACGTATAGTATACAGATGACAATATATAATGCATTATATACCTAACAACAATAATCAAATAAGCATGTGTAGTATAATATGAGTTACGTGTGAATCACTTGCAAACGTGGACGCATCAAACTTTTCATACGTGTGACTGCCTTGGTCGCATGGAAAAGCCACTTCATCGAAAGTCAGCGACGCATCAAGCATACGTTGATGGTACTTCAAAATGTGCGCAGATGAAAAAATTCACAACACACGTTGCAAACAAAATTTCTATCGAAAAATGAAGCTCTGTTTAACCTCAGACGGACTTCTATCGCAAAGACAAGCGCTATTCCCTTTTTTATGTCCATTTCTTGCACATCAATTTCACCAAACGACTGTGCAGACTGTCTCTCAAAGATATCAGATGCTATCGTACAAACCATGTCGCAGTTTACTCGACCATAAATGTCCATTTAGTATTTTTGTTGCATTATTGGACACCGTTGGAAGCACTATACCTTCTTTGAAGACACTATTGCGTTTTGCTTCTTGTTTGCGTACTGCTTCGTTCAAAAATTGCCCTCGATTAAAGAGGCACGTCAATGAGATTTGATTGTTTCGCTGTTGTAACTGTTGTAATTTTTCGGTCGAGTAGCGACCCGCACTACGACTAGCGACAGTCACTAAATACCAAACAAGTGATGATATCGAATCGAACTCTATGTATAGAAAATTTGGGTAGAATTATGGGACAATACGACCAAAATCGGTTTATTGTTCGCATATGGTTACTAAGGAATAATAGGTATCGGTTATTACGCTATAATATGCCTACCTATTTCTACTGAACTCCTACTGTGTAAATGTCTAAAATATCAATTTTTCTTAATCTTAAATGCCGAGAAAATAACATAGGTACGGAATGTAATAAATGACTATCATTTTTAGGTTAGGTCCTGTCTGAAAAAATATTTTCTGACAGATCTTGACAAGTGGTTTTCCGTTTCAAACCACTTCTGATGGTCAGAAAATGGTTTGAAGTTTGCTGATACAGTGAACTAAACGTTAAATCTAAAACTATTCCGGTTTACTTATAACGCATGCGCAGTGCGCCAGTTTTGACCTATCAAACTGTTTACAAACGCCTAAATTTATGTTGTCATGCTGCATGGTAGATAATTTAGTAAAATTTGGGGCTTACAACATTGATTGGTTACTAAAATTTTTGAAAATAGAATTGGTCTATTCTCACCCCATTTCACGTATTCTACGGCTGCAAGTAGTTTTTTTATAGACAATAGGCTTACCTTGTATTAGGTACCTACCTAAAAAGGACTCATGGGCGATTAATTTTATTCACCATACAATTGATCACATTTTTAGATAATCGCATTAATTATTGCTTTACATTCGAATGATTGTGATGTATAAATCATCATATTTAAATATACTTACGTGATTTAACAAAAGATTTATATACCTTCTCAATACTATCTCAAAATATCTGTTTTAGCAATCGCCAATAACTCGAATCTACTACGAAATCAATAAATGAAACAAGTTTGACCGAATTATAATATAATAGTTCCTTATGAAGTTTCAAAGATGCATTAAAAATTCGAACCTTCAATATAAGACGGCATCAATGGAAGAAATCGGCACATATACCTACGTACAATTGAACGTACCTGTTGTATTGGCCTGTAATCTGAATTAGAACAACCCGGTTGAGGGTATTCATCATCATATAATGGGTATGTTATATCTTCAATTATATCACGCTTGACGACAGCTGGTTGATCATCTGTCTCAGATTTTATATTAGAGAGGTCCGCCATATTAAGGCACTGAAAGAAGCATTATTACATTTTGTAAATACGGTGAAAACAGTTGCGGGTCTCGTAATCATCATATAACATAGTATAATATTTATATTTAACAAGAATTAGTAGATAAACAAACTTAACCTATAATAGGTATCACAGATGTATCGTAGCCGTCAATTTGTATAAACATGTAATTTTTTAAAACAAAGTTTAATGTCACCTTATGTTCCTACATAGTTTGTAAAAAAGCCACAGTTTATAATATTAAACTCTTCGTTGTTATTCTCAATCTAATGTTATTTTAAAATAATAATTTAGTTTCCAAAAACTAACCTCGAAATTGCAACTTGAAACGTCCGCATTCTCTTGCGTTACATGAATGCGAGGGTCCGGGTTATTTGGATGGCTAGTCAGCGTGTCAAACAAAGGCTTGCCTTCTATATCGGAGTGTTCTCCATCACATTCTTGCTTCACATCCATGTTAAGCGTATATATTCCAGAAGCAACGTGTTACGTTACAGACAGGATCCTTCCAAGGTAACGTTAGAAGAGTGTTGCCGCAATACTGAAAAGTATTTCCGGTAAAACAACATATAATAAAAATACACACTTGACACAAATTGATAATATGTATGTTTTTTTTGTCTAAACAAAACAATGGCACGTAAATAATTGTCAGCATTTCCTCAATCATAACGAGAACAGCGCATCTCGGTATATAATAACAAATAAATCAAATTGGGTTTTTTCTCCTATAATGTCAACACTGACGATATCCCACTCTCTACTCAGTGTTTCCAACCATACTATAATTATAGTGTTTGTACTATATTTTTCGTCTGCGTACTATGTACAATATAAAACAGGTATAGTACGCCCAAAATACTATAATTTTGAGAAATCGGAAAAAAAGTGTCCAATTAAAGAAAAACAACGCCAAAATAATCCGTGAGAAGCAAAAAAAATAGTCCCCATGTCTAAAAAAAGGTGACGTTAATTACTTAACACAGCGATTTCCAAACTGAGCGTGGAGTGTTGCAAAGGGAGGCGCGAAAATTTTATCACAATTAATGTAGCCACAGGTTTACAGTTTGCAAATGCATATTATGTAGTTTGTAAAACGGCCGCTAGTTATAAACTACACAATAAACAGTCATATAAAAGGTTGCTTTGCAAACCATTCTGCAAATATGGAGACTAATTTTATAATCTCTCACTTCTATACTATTGTGAAGGGCAATGGCTTCCTCGTAAAAAATGAAATAAAAGGGTCAAATTAATCATAATGTTGAAATTTGAGGCAAATTTGTATAGGAACGATAATTTTGTTGTTAAACTTGTCTATTTGGTTCAAATTTAAAAAAAAATGATTGAATAAATCAATCCAAGGACCAATAATTCATTCACTGATTTAAAACGATAAAGTGTTAGGAAATCAAAATGACAAAAAAAAAGTTCGCCATGTCTCCACTTTAAAATGATTTCTACGCCAGATATATTGAAGCAAACAAAAATCTATTTACTGAGTTCTTGGTTAGTTTGCTAATGCACTTTTCACATTATTTTATTAAAAGCAAAAAAAGTCGCCTGCTTTGTTTCGAAGCTATTAAATATTTTAAATATGTGGTTGAAAAATCCTGACCCGGGGCGTCCACTTCAGGATGTGGGGCCATGATAGAATCCATTTGTTAATGAACGAAGATGAATTTGGATTGACTATAATTGAAATTGATTGTGCTAATAAACAAGCACATTACGTAGTAAAACCTTGTTTATTTTATTTTTAGTAGGTACATTGTTGACTATTTTAAAAGGTGTCTGTATTATCTAATAAAACAAGGGGGGGAGGCGCCTAGATTAGATATTTTAAAAGCGAGGCGTAGTAACATAACGTTTGGAAACCACTGAATTAACATTTGAATTTTGTCTAAAAAAACGAGACGTTTATTACTCTTCACGGATATTTTGTCTAAAAAGACGTTAAACACCCCACGTTTAATTTTTTGAAAATGCAGAAAATTATTGGTCACTCACGCGTACTATATTTTTTGGCGAAATACTATAATTTTGAAGGCACTGTACTATACTTCCACTTTCAAAATATGGCAACACTGCTCTACTAGTCTCCAGCGACAGGACATACGTTTTAGTTACGATAAAAAATCTACGGTGTTCTTGACATATAATAATACCTTCAAAATAATACCATAATACCTACAAAATTCAATAGGTACATTATTGTTTATCAGATAATAGCTACAAGGAATATTATTAACTGTATTTCGGCAACACTTATATACAATCTCTAGCACATTGCATACAATTGTTGATACGCAAACATGGGAGCCAAGCGAGAATGTGATGGAGACCAATCTGGTACTGAAGACAAGTTTGATGTAACAACTAGTCATCAAAACAGCACTGTCACGCGCACCTATATAAAGCAGGAGAACACAGACGATTTCAGTTGCGATTTTGATTTTAGTTTTTATTTTATTTATTACGTTTATTATGTCAAACGGAAAGTTGCGAGTGCCCCTACCGCCAAAGCACAATAAATACCTCCTTAAATGAGAATATACCTTGATCAAAATAATACTTTAAGCAGTAATATGTGGTGATAAGTGGTAAATTAAAAATCGGACATTTATTATGTCAAACGGAGAGCTGCGAGCGCCCCTACTGCCAAAGCATATTGTCTAGTGACCCCGGCGGTTGACTTTGAGTAGGTATGCTACAGTTGAAGGAGGTTTACGTAATATTAGCGCAACTGGTCACTTGTGCTTCATAGTACTTTATTCAGGAATTGCCGTCCAGGGGGCGGCATTTTGTCCAGGGACGTCACTGGTGGCGGCAACTATTATTATTATAGTCTACATATAGGATATAATAATTAACCTTAGGAATCAAACAATAAATTAATAAACAAAAAGAATAAATTTGTTTACTATTTAGCATACTTAATATTATTTTATATAAATAACTGTTGAAAATATAAAGTTACGTGTTCAACAAAGAAAGACTTTTCATTTATTATTTAATTTTGTGATTCCTGGGTTCAGCCAACATCTTGAGAAGAAGCCAATAGAACCCGGGATATCTCAGTTGGTACTTATTCTTTAATTATTTAATAAGATGAATTGTTATTCAATTGATTTTAACAACAGCTACTAACTTTGATTTTTTTGATATAATATATCAATGATTGTACCTAACTTTATTAAAATAATATTATCTGATTTTATGTAGTTATCTCATGTAGGTATACTTCGTTTCACAAAATATTATTTTCTTGATTACGGCAACACGAACGAGGACGCTTCATTTTCCTTTCTATCACTGAGCAGAGCCGTAGATTAATATACGCAGACCAAAGCCCAAATATTGAAGCATGGATACTATTATCAAGCGCGACCCTGATGAGGAAGAGCAGCCTTGGTTTGAAGTACCAATAATTACGAACCCAAACGTCCCGGACGCCTCCACCATAAAGCAAGAGAATGCTGGTGATTCAGGTTACAAGTTTGAGGTTAGTTTTTTTAAGAATCTGTCAAATACTACTCCAAAACACCAGTATGGAGTATAGGTAGTATGTTTTTATATTTAAGAAACTATTTAAAAATGTTTTCAAATATTGATTAATTAATGACACTCGAACATTAAATTCAGCAGCAATTATTATTTTATTTTAGTAATAATTGTTCATCATTATATAAGTACATGCTAGGCGTATAACTCGTTTAAACGTGTATGGATTTACTGCTGACAGTACGTATTATCGCGGCCGTAACAAGAAAATGCACGTATTGTCATGCAAGTTGCAATATTGCATGCATCAATCAAAAAAGCTTCTGAATTTTTATGCGACAAATCTGCGCCAGCGCAGTAGAACGATAGTGGCGAACCGGGCGACAAAAAAACAAACTTCACCGCTCATTTTGAGGTGAACCGATTTCTTTACCGTGAAATGATAAGATCGCGTCTCGCTCACTCTTCATGAATGAAATTGGAGAGAGACAGCACTTTTACGTTTAAACAACTATTGTCACGATAGTTTAAAATACTCACGATTGCTTCAAATAAATCGATGCACGTGTACAGGCATTATTAATCTACCTATACTGCTAGATATGTGTATCTTACTAAAAGATACTGAGTTTTAAAACGAATATAGCTGACTGTCAAACACATTTCGTGATTGTATTTAACTTACTTATAGCATAGCATATTATACCTACTCAAATTTTTGTATTAAAATAATAAGCATTGCATGGGTAGGTGATTATTTTTTAACTCTGTTAACGAAACGTGCGCTAACTTCTCTTTAATAAGTAATAACATAATATAGGTACTCCAATTCTCCTACAAATAACATATATATATATAACGATACATGGGCTATTCTATACTATTTTTATTATATTGTGATCTTATAGTATTATGTTCCTTTCAGTACCCCGCAAAATCTGAGAAATACTGTGGGTTTGTTGACGTCAAGCGCGAGCTTATCGAAGATACAGTAAACCCATTTTATGATGAAGATCCTCAACCAGGATGCTCGTATTCAGATTGCAGACCAGTACAACAGGTATGTCCGATTTTAGATGTAAAGATTTCATCTCCTCGGTGACGTCTTCTGTCGAAGGTCGGCAACCGAATTGCATTCTATCTCAATTCTGGATCAGCTACAACTATAACTCTATGTCACTTCTACATTGAAGTCAGGACTCAGTGCTCGAAATGGACCGGAACGCACCGGAGCGCCGTTGCGGTTCGTGCAATCGGTAAAGTTATCGTTTCGTCTCGTGGAAAAAACAATTTGACCGTCTGACCTAGATAGGCCATATAACAAAAAAATTAACACATTAATTTTCAGAAAATTGTCAAGCGCTCCGGTTCGTAAACTTTTCCATTTCAAGCGCTGGTGTAGGTAGGTACTCTAGTTAGGTACTTACCTTCATATAAGTACTTGAATTAGTTTAGTATTTGAACGTTGTACCTGTGTGTGCTAAAGAAGCAGACGACTTTAGTATTAAGATTTTTTCATTATCACATTTGAAACCTAAAACTCCAAACCCTTCAAACTCCATAGTTTGTATGTTATTTTTATTTGTTAAATACCTAAGCTTATTTCGTTTGTGTGAGCGCATTAACTTGTTTTATGTGTGTAAAAAGTAAACCGGATACGGTTTGAGATTTGACGTTTGCCTTAGTGTTCCAATGAAAATCATACCATTCCAAACTGTCAAAAATGGTTTGGAATGAAACGTCAAACCAATTATGACGATCCATAGACTAATGACGATCTGTTAAAATTAAAGTGATGAAAAGCCTTATTCGGCATTTTTATATCGTGAGCTGCTCATATTAATATTTTAGACATTTACACCATAGTTCACTTGAAATAGGTATTTATATTAGGTATATCTTAATAATCAATACCTACCTATTATTCATAAGTTACCATAGGTACGCGAACAAGAGATCGCATTTGATCTTATTATCCCAAAATTCCAGCCATATTTTCTATGCAAGGAGTTCGATTTAATATCATTAGGTAACCACCCATGTTATCATGTCAGAATTTATCTTCATTTTATTTATATTTTGTAACGGAGATTCTAAACTACAAACTGTGTTAAATCAACCCGGAATGATCAGGTTTTATATTACCTAACGAAGTTTATCAATTTGTGTTCGATTGTTGTCAGAGTCACAATATTCATGAAGCATTATTTATATTTTGTACATTTAAAATTAATGAATACGACAATTAACTTTGTGTTATTGTAGACGCCGAGCTATAGGTTCAAATTTCATAACAAGTTGACATTTTAATAAATGTGTTGCTGTTTTAGAGACAAACAAGTTATTGAATTATTTTTGAGTATCGGCAACACTAATTAGTAGGTAGTCAGAAATCGCGTTCCCGTGGAAATTCTGCCAAATGGTCCGAAATCCAACTGTCCGGTTTGATTTGTTTGATTCAGTGTCAATGGAACGAAACATTCTTATTATATTGTAATTGAATCTGCAAGTATAGTAACACGACAATGACTAATAATTTTATCGCTCAAACTAAAGGCCGGTTCGTATTAGTCGAGCAATTTAGTCGGGTGGCAAGTAATTTAGCAACTAAACATGTATGAACAGAAATTTAGTCGAGTAATTATTTAGTAAAATCATTTAGTCGAGTCAAGCAATTTTGTTCTAATTTTTCGGTCAAGTAGCGACCCCCACCACCTCTCACTAAATACCAAACAAGCCTCGAGACAAGTCTGAACACGTTATCTTTAGCTAGGTTCATTAGTTGTCGTAGAATTTCTTCCTCTAATTCTTCTAATATATGTAGCCATTGCAAATGAATTTATTAACTTAAACGGTGGCTTAAACGTTGGAATATCACGCCGTGGGTCCCAGGTTCGAATCCTGGGTCTGGCAAGTACAAATATTGTTTTTCAATTTGTGTGTGAGTCAGGGTATGGACCTAATAGGTTGAGGAAGTGGCTGACATCCATTTCTCGTAAAAAACAAAACCTGTTAATACAACCTCTGGTCTGTGGAGGCCCCAATGATCCTATTAGGATCGTGACATGACCCGGCTCGCGGCTAGCTCTTAAATGTGGCCGGGCTGTCACTAAGGATGCAGAGGATGAACTGGGGAGGTGTGGTTCTCCCTTGTAATAATACAACTTTTGATTCCCCAAATAAAACTCTCAGTTGGTATGGTACCGAATTTATTCAGGTTCTAGTTCACGGCTTCACAATAAAGTTATCTGTCATTGTTCTCGCAATTAAATCCCATTAAAGTGTCAGTAAACTATTTATTTGTTCGCTATAGGATCTCTGTGAAATCTTTCACAAGTTTCCAAAAAGTCACACCTAACTCAGGGAATGTATACGCAGATATTCTTTGAATATTTTTATTTCACGAAATATTTTCTCGTAAGAAAAATTATAATTTATTCTTTAGACACATAGTATTGGATTTATAAAAAAAATAGAATTTATTTTATTGTTGTTTACAAATTTTATTTATATTTACAGCATGTTTACAAATATTTATTTGTGTTTACAAACTTGTTTACAAAAGGTTTGTTTATGTTTACAAACTTGTTCACAGTTGTTTATTTATATTGACAAATTTATTTACTAAAATTTGATTTTATAATTATTGTTTACTTAATAAAGTTTCAAAAATTTATTTTATAATCCCGAAATAATTTCTAAAATTTATTATTACAAACTGAATTTATTAATTTATTATTATAAACTGAATTTATTAATTTGTTTTTATCAAACAAATTCGATCGCGTAATTTATTCCGATTACGTCACCTCGTACGATGCGTAATGAAAAAGAAAATTACTCCGCGACACACGTCACTACCGACAGATACGTGGTATTCGCGTTACGTTTCGCCCGCCGAAGGGGACTTACTTTACGTATATATCGCGAATGCTACTGAGAACCATGTCTCGCAAACTTGCAGAGAGGACTGCTGCTCTGCTGAAGATCGCTGGTGAATAGTGTAGAAAACTAACGAATATACGGAAAAAAGTGTCACCTTTTATACCCTCAGGATAGAGGTTTAATAGGAAACAGTCCGTAAAGGATGGAAGATCTATCCCTTTCTCTCATGAGATAAATTTACGTATATCTCCCGTTCCTGACAACTTTCTAATAGAGATAACTTCCACTTTAGTCAGGTTGAATTTACTCTACTTTATTTTTGCAAAATTAGGTTTCAATAGGGGTGTTTTTAACACCTTCTAGAACATGTTTCTTAAATGCGCAGTTACGATGACGTAATAACAACACCCCCTCAACGATACGCCACTGCGCACTTCGTTGATGAATTTTCCTAGCTCAGTCGGTGAGGGGTTATTAATAATAACGCTGTTTCCTTTTGAAAAATTCGGTAATGACTCGGTTTATTTTCGGTATGTAGCGTCCAGTAGATAATATTTTTACAGGCCAATGTAGGTGAAGGCGGCAGACAAGTAAACGTGACGCCCGATTACAGCGAACGCGAGAGATATTTCACACCCGTAGGTAAACGGGATGCAAAAATCTCACCGGGGAGTACTTTGGCGTTCAAGAAGCGAAGAGATGCGCGGCAAAACTGGTGAGACTGGTCCAGAGTGTTTGAAGAGAGGCTGCTAGTAGAGAAGATGTTGTTCCTGAGAGAAGATCCGGTAGACTAATAAAAATCTCTCGGATGCGCCCTCTTTTATAGCAGCCTCCCTTATTCTAATTGGTCCAAAGAGTTTGAGAAGGGGTGACCAAAGATTCTACTATGTCCGTTAATTCGTACTACATGTTACCTCTTGTTTATTTAATAAGAATTTAATGGTTTGTCAGAAGGACCAAGTATCAAGAAATAATATATTCTGTGCACGTGGATGGATATATTGACGTTATAAAATATCGTCTATCTAATTCTATGGAATTTATATGAATTTATTTAGAGCATTTAAATAGCTATCTCCGGCATAAACTCGCGGTTTTAGTCTTATGCCAGGAGTAAACACACGATTTGATTAGCGTTTAAATTACATGCATTTACAACTACTTACTAGGTACCTATTGACATAATAATAGGCCCTGTAATTATTATCCATCGACCTTCACATAAACATTTGTGATTTTACGATGTAAACTTGTCTGTTGCCTTTACCCTTTACAAATACATATTAATCCTATATTCATATAATCAGATATAATTATTATGAACACAAAAATCGAATAATATTTCCTAAAAGTTGAATTTAAGGAACTCTATGATGCTATGATTTGTTTTCGCGCGCTTAATTCTTTTCTAGCGGAAACATTTTTGCGTACGTACACCGATGCACACATATACCAATGCATCGGCCGGCCGTTGGTGCGTCGCTATTGCCGGCCACAGACGGACAGTTCTCGTAACAGGTTGAACATGCCAGTTAATAACTATACAGTTATCTTTGGTAGATAATCTGCGGCGCCCATAGACGGACACTTTTCGACCTTTCAGATATGTGCCATGTTCAAACTGCCAGCGACCCCCCACTCCCGTGTTTTTGTAAAACTGTTGGAATTTCAACTAGCCGAAAGTTCTCGTTTGACGTTAGATGCTGGTAACGTAAAGTAGGAGTAGCTGGCGCGATTTGGCGGCAAATTTTGACAGTTCTGTCATAGTTCGTTCGTAAGAAGTATATTATTTTTGTTGCGTGTTAGTTCTTTTGCGAGATACTCATATTATATAATTACGAATATTGTGGTGTCAACTAGGTACCGCAAACAATATTTTCCACTACTTAAATACAAAAATATGTCTAGGTATCATGGAAAATAAATCTAGACAAAAGAAATATGTACTTACGTAAATTTAGTATTAAGTTAATGTTATAATATGTACCAAATTAATAGATATTATTCAAAACCAATAAGTAAATTGTTTTGGTGATTGAATAAAACATATTACACAAATTTAATGTATATAACCCTGATTTAAATAAAACAATACGTATGTATTTTATCTTAATTAAATTTTATTAAAACAACAATAAGTATACTATGAATAATTTATTCAAAATAAAAGAATCTGGACATATATTTACACAAACAATAAATTGTAATCATAATAAATCTAACAAAGTAAAAATATTCGTAGATCAATCGTTCGTTCAAGTATACCCTACTTAAAACTAATTTAACACATGGTACCCCTGTGTATGATCTCGGCGAACATAACCTCCATAGTTTTTGACACTTGATCTGCCACAGACAATAACTGTACGTATATGGGCACGTCTGTTGACAGTTCGACAGATTTAAATGGGGTAGTTAAACTGATCTGTGGTGTGTCCACTAACGTACAGTTATTGAACAGTTATTGTCTGTGCCATGTTCAAACTGCTACGAGAACTGTCCGTCTATGGGGGCCTTATGCCCGTTTATCTGCGATACGGACATGTATCGACAGGTTTCCATCTCTGTTGCTATGCGGTTTGTCGGTGTTGCCACGTTATAAATTTAAGTATTGCCGTTCGCAGCATTCTCACATACTTACACCGACGCGCACACATACCCGCGCGTTGGCTGGTGTTGCCATGTTATACATTGATTCTATAATTATTAGTTTATTATTAACGAGTTTATAGATGGAAATATCATTCGATTAGTGTGTTCCACATAACATTTTATACGTCTTATTATAACCTCTCGCTACTGCATTCGTCTCTTTATTTTGACAATCATTCTGGCCCATTTATACTAATATACAATTACATAATAAACTTATATCTAACATTTTATATTACATAATCACAGGTTTTATTGTGCAGAACAAGGCAATTTCACATCCATCATTCTTTTATACTGTATTACCTTGTTCGTAGCAATCGATGCCCCGTTCGATATGTTTACATACCGAACGGGTAGCGTAAAAACCTGTGAACAGATAAACAATTATATATGATTAGACACGGAAGCGTTTTAGGCGTTTTACTAAGCCGTATAGTTAGAGATCAGGTTTACATGTCGGCTTATTACTAATTAATTTATTAGGCGAAGACACCTACCTACAGGTAGGTGGTGACAGTAACCAAAACAGTTGATTTTATATAATTTTTCGTGTTCAAACGAAGGGGAAAGTTTTTAGCTTTCCAACGAGGTATCGGAATAGGTATTCGTGTACTAGATAAGGGGATGGCAGTCTTTAAATTTAAAACGTCAGAACGAAAGGGTTACACCCACGTCCTGGTCCTTTCCACCACTCTCGGCCATTTTAGGCCAATAGAATTTTACTAAGTTTTAATAAAACTGTTTGGTCCCTCTGAGACTTCTTTATTCGATAATTACCTTTCGGGCAAATATTATTACGAAAAAATACTATAATTTCATACTTAACACTTACACGTAAGTATATAAATGTTCGATTTTAACAAGATGTTAATTATGAGTAATTACCAATTTATTTAATCTTTCACAGTAGCTTTTTCATAGTAATTTAAATGCAATCTTTAATCTATTTTTGTCTCGCGACGTGAATCAGCTGGGCGGCGCATTCGACCGAAATAGAATTTCCTAAAAGTTCAAGGTCGCGCGTTAATTTGTGTTTTTAGTTGCGATATTTGATTCTTTTATTTACCTAGGATGCGATTAAGATTTATTATTGTTTATGGGTAGAAACCCATCTATACCATAATCTCAAGTTTTTCTAATAGTTACTTTTATAATATTTATTATAGTTAGCGAGTTATAGTATGACTAAAGTCTATAATTAATAATTACGCGTCTATAAACATAGGTACGCGTTTGTAACATTTTTATAACGATAGTTTGCTTCTATCTTGTTTTAATAAAATTAGTGTTAAAATTCTTTACTCATAATTACACAGTACATAAATTTATAAATGTTAAATTTTCTTTTTCAATTTCCATACATTTCTATTACTTATATAAAAATTATTCAAGCATGTACTTGTCAAATTTTACGTAAACCATCTCTCCCATAACTTATTTTCTAAGTTTAATGGAGATTACGTCGAAATTCACGACGTGACATTTCGAGGCCTGTGATCACAGTGTTACAATTACACTCGATCAGTCTCGATTTTCTGAAGCGAAACTTTTACGTAAAATTTTTATTACATTTACAAAAGAAAAGGTTAACAACATACATTTTACTTTCTACTACTAAACGATTACGCTACTGGTTACCTGTTCATGGTCTTTTTCGACCATTTCACCCCTGCTCCTTCCATAGTTTAGAACCATGGGACTTATATATCCTGTTTGTACTTTGTCGTGAGGTTGTCGCACGGCTATTGAGAAGTATAATTGACGATTAGGCTAGATTTTTATAGTTATGTCGTTAAACCATACTCTGCCATAAACACTAACTGAAGGTCGGCGTTTTTGTTCGTGTCACTAACCTAACCCGCTCCTGAGTGTGTGATAATGCTGCATCGAAATGTATGGAAATATCAAACTCTAAAAAATTACAAAAATTATTCGATCTGGAAGCATCTCCGCCGACAGAAAAGGGTATTTAACGTTATTGTCTACGTGGGATAAACTGTTTCCAAACAAAATAATAAATGGTCATGCGGTCATCTGCGGCACTATAACCGAAATACATTTATTATGTACCTACTTACCAATCCATTGTGATTATAACTATTGAACACTTAATGAAGTTACGTTAGCTGAAACTGGTTTTACTGTGTATACAATGTGTAATAATGCCTCTTTCAGTCCCTTGAAGCGGACCTGTCTGATATAAACTCTAAGACAAATGATCAACCAACCGTCATCAAGCGCGAGATTATCGAACATATAATTGACCCATTATATTGTGATGGTGACGATCCTCAACCGGGTTGTTCATATTCAGATGTCATCCCAATACGTGAGGTTGGTTCAATTATTGTATAATGTGCTATTTTTCTTACCATGGTGCAGCCTTATATCGAAGGTTGGAATTTGCAATATATATTATGTTTTAAACTTAGAGCCGTTTCACACACGACACCATTGCCTAGAGACGCTACATGAATAGGCGCTTTCAGCCGGAGACACGAATGTATGAATAAAAAACAGGTAAATAGTTAT